>NC_086172.1:42804333-43114166 GCF_023053635.1 Elgaria multicarinata webbii
TCCTCCTTTTTCTTCTCCTTCTCGGCTTGTTGCATAAGAAGCCGGTTTGCGCGGGCGGCTCTTCCCAGCGACCGGCCACGCTGACCTGGGCGACTGAGGGGAACGGGGGCGGGAGGAGGAGGAAGAGGACCCGCGGCTGCTGGGCTGGCTTCGACCCCCGCCGGCGGCCCGCTGCGAGGGGCAGCGGGAGGCAAGAGTTAGGAAGGACGGTCGGGTGTGTTTACGGTGAACGGTGAACGTAAAGGCGCCCCTAGTGGGAAGGGGGTACCGGGGAGGGGTAAATGGTCAAGCAAATGGAGCCTGAGGAGAAAGAGGCGGTAGGGGGTCTGGTGGAGGGCACGCCTGCGAAGCACAGACTCGAGACCACCTCATAGGGATTGAGGGCTTGCTTTCGACCACTCTGTTTACGCTCAGAAGTGGGGGGAAATATCCCATTGCCTTCCCCAATATGTTCAGTTGAAATGGGTTGTCATCTGCCTTGGTAACTATAAATCTGAGGAGTTACTCCAGATAGTTGAAGTGGAGTGTTGGTGGGGTATATAATAAATGAAGATAAAGGAAAAAGTCGAATCTGAGGCAAGTAATACCGAGGAGGAAGCGCATGTACTTTTCATCCTTGCCCCTCCATGCTTCCCTAAGATAAAAGCAGCCACACACACCCAAAGAGTTTTGCCTCTTCAGGAGTTCAACAGAGGGTTCACCCTTAATTAGCTATTCCATAAGACTCTTTAATTATCCTGTCGTACTCAGACATGGTGGCGAAAGGCTTCTAGTGTGTGTGCATGGATAGGGCAAGCTTGCTAATCCACAGTAAGTGATCCATGGAATGCTGGAGTGGTGATTATTCTGGAGTAATTAGCTGCACACTGCACAAATGGACTTTTATGCAGGTAGTAAGAGACATCCCCCCAAGCTTTGCCCTCATTAGGAGCTTAGGCCTGGGGGAAGATAGGAAGAGGAGGGTTAGGGCCTTGGAGGCCTCTGGTGTCCTCAAGAGAAAACAAACTCAAAATTGGGAGTTTTTTCTGTTGTAAATTAACTGCATAAAAGATTGTTTTGTTGCACTTCCTGGGACAGGGGTTGGGATAGGTCGATGTTTTACATTCCAATGAAGTGTGCAATCCTACTACACTTGTTTAGACAGAAAATGTCCTACAACCTCCAGCATGCCTTAGCCAGGAATGCTGGCTGGGGCATGCTGGGAGTTGTAGGACTTTTTTCCTGTCTAAACATGCATAGGATTGCATACTTAATGTAGGAGAGGTGTTCAAGACAGAGTATGCTCCTTGTCTCTCACATAGCCAATTTTCATAGAGAGGGCTGCCTTATGTTTGATTGTCTTTTCGGGCATCTCTATAGACGTAATGGTGGGTGACTTGTGGCCCTCCAGATGTTTAGGCTTTCAACCCACATGATCTCTCATTGTTGTCTATGTTGGGTAGGGCTGATGGAAGTTGTAAGTGAACACATACTGGAGGGCCACAAGTTGCCCATTCCTGGTTTAGAGATATGGCATATAAGCGGTTTTAAAGAGGAGGAGGATATGAGGTAAGGTACTTTTAGTTAAGATCATTGAAGTGTGAAGGATGTTAAAGTTACATAGGTACTCTTCCCCACCCAAGGTTTGTTAGAGGTCAAGACAACTGAGAGGTCCTTTTGTGGGTCAGTAAGAGAGAGTGTTGGAATTCATCTAGAAAAATACACTATAGGCAAAATAACATGCGATATTCTATTGCACATGCTAAATTGCAGTGCTACCTGATCATGTTCTGGAGGCAGTGGGCCTGTTCAGATGTCATACTAAGCCACAATAGTTAAGTATTTAGAGCTAATTATGATGGCTTAGCGTGTCATGTGGGGGTGAGAAAAACGCCACAATGATAGCTGCAGCAGGCTTAAGGCCCCCAGGTGGCTCACTGTGAAATGTAGCGGGCTCCCTGGGGGTTTAAATGGCCTTCGGGTGGTTTGTAGGCCACAACCATAGAGTCCAGTGACACTCTTGCTGCCGTGGACTTTATCTATGGCTGAGCAGTCATTCCCCCCCATTTTTCAATAGAGTGGCTGCTGGGAACCCATTCGCACTGCAGATGAGGCCAGATAAATGGTTAAACTGTGCAGAGGAACGTCCACTAACTATGGAGGGGGTGTGGTTACCAGAACCACGTGGCACCGCATGGTTCTGTTGTCATGTTTCCAGGCCTGTTTGCAATAGTTTCACTTGCCCTGCCTTCTCTATAGGTACCCTAACTACCACCCCCTCCTTGCATGTGTGAATGAGGCATGTGTGTGTGAGGTGTGTGTTGGAGTTTATTTGCAGATTCCTGCTTGTACTTCCTCATTCTTATTTGCGGTTTACTATAACTTCTTGGCCTGAGAATGCAATAGCCTTCTGGCTGGGACACTTTACTTTAGCTACTTGTCTTCATTATTTTGCTGTTTCTCTTTCTCTGGCAGTCCTACCTGAGTTTGACAGATGCCATGAGTATCTCAATTGTTTAAAGTTAAGCAATGGAAACATGTGTCTGAATGTCTGGAACTCACTTTATCATTTAGATAAGAGACTTGATATTTATTACTCTTATCAGTGTAGATTGCAGTATGAGGTTTCCGTACTTGGTAGATGAATAACTTGACAAGTGAAGTATTAACTCTCTTTTCTTTCCCCCTTTTGGCTTTATAGGTTCAGACAACCAAAAGAGCAGATCCAAATGAGCTACGCAACATATTTTTGCAGGTAAGCAGGTCTGTTTGATGTTTTCCGGGGTCTGTCTCAGCAGAAACCACAAAAAGTCTTCTTAAAGACCAACAGCTTTATTATAAACTTTCATTGGATCAGAGCCCATTTCATCAGATGCTGGAATGAGAGAGAGTGTTTGATGCTGTCCAGGGGTCTATATTTTTAGCTGTTGTCATTTCCTGTCTTTTGGTGGTATGCTGGAAAAGTGGTGCAAACATTTCTACAAAGGCCCATATAGAAAGAGCTTTAATTGTTTATGATGCTCAGCTTGGTACTGTAAGTGCTAATTAAGGATTAGGAGTGCTTGGGAGCAGCCAACAAAGGCATCTGCCTAACTTTCTTTTCTAGATAGTGTGCAGATGGAATGATCAAGTAGGTGCTTTCAGTAGCACTAAGAAATTTTAGAGGTACATGTCAAATTTTACCCTGAATTGTATAGATATAAATAATCTGGGGGTGACATTTTTATTAACTCAGATGGGTTGCATTACTATATTAACATGGTAAAACATTTTTGCTACATTTTTTTAAGCCAGTGCTATCTTTTAAGTTTCCTCCCATCTTCTGCTTGGGTCTCATAGCATAGTCTTATCTGCCCTGCACCCATCTGTTATTCTCTTACTTTTTTCTTTTGCATTCACTGCATCTTGATTTTCATCCCTCTTTTTCTCTGTTTCCACACCCCACAGGTTTCTCTGTGCCCCATATCTGATTCACATCCATCCATTTTTCTTCAGTTGTCTTTTTGTGGTTCCTTCTCCCCCACCCCACCCCGCCTCTTCATGTCTCTATTCTGCCACTCACACATTGGTAGGTCTCAGACGCAGGTTGCCTGCATAGCATGGCTAGCAGGATACAGCAGGCTGGCAAGGAAGGCACCAGTCCCACCTCCTGTCTCTGAATGAGAGAGAGCAGAAGTAAGTTCCTCTCATTTCTATCTCAATCCTGTGGAACCACAGACATTCCTGTGAAGAATCCAGAGGGCCACATATAGTCAGGGAGAGCTCTGGCTGCAGCCAACTTCTGAGTATTATGTCTGTGTTGTACAGGTTTGCCTTGCACATTCTTGTCCTCCATTTTCCTCCCCTCGCTCCACCTCCAAGCTGTTGTCCAATTAGAGGCCCTGTTACATGTCCTATCACCAAGAGAGACGAGGTTGGTGGGGACAGGGTCTTTTCTGTAATGGCACCCCAGTTGTGGAACTCACTTCCAAAAGATTGGCCACATCTTCATCTAACTTTAGGTGGGCTGTAAAGACTGTTTTGTTTAGGCTGACTGTTGATGGGGTTTCTGCTCTTTGGATGTTTTAAAGATGATTTGCTGTGTTTCTGATTTGATTGTTCTGATATGGGATTATTTTTAAAGTTGTATATCACCTTGGGGGTCCGTTTGGACAGAAAGGCCTAAATAAAAATATTTCAATAAATAATACACTAATTGTTTACATTCTAAGACTGACTTTTTAAAAAAATATATATTTTTGTTACAGGAAGACTAATCTTCCCTGCCTAGGGAAAAACAATTGAACCCAAATATTGAATGTTAAACATAAGAATAATAGTAGGTTGTTATTTATCTTTAATTATTCCATTATAAAGAGAGGAACTTCACTCACGGAATTCTCCTACTGGTGGAAAGATGGGGGAAGTTATTTTTGCTGATTCCCCTGTAGCCTTCTATGCTCAGCAGGATCACGGAAGGTGATGTGAGGAGCTGCAGTGGGAAAGTGGAATTAGGGAAAATCATGACTTCCCACTCCATCAGTAGTAGCCTCCACTGGATTACCAACCCTTCTGCAAACAGAAGGATCCCTTCCATTCATGAAAGAGCATGTTTGCAAATACATGTTTCAGACAATACAAGTCTGTTTTTTATATTTGAAAGATCAGAATGTCAGAGATGCATTTTATTGCCTTCCTTATTCCGGCACAATCCAACCAAAATTAGGCACTTCTAAGCCTACCTATTGCAGTAGAAGGAATTAAAGAACATGCTTAATTCTCCTACTGAAATTGAGGGAGTTCTAGCCCATGTTCGCCTGTAATGTTATCGTTTAAAAAGTGATGGGTTGTTGTGCATGAGCAGAAGAGAGGGCACACTGCCTGCAGTGCACCCACCTCTTCCCCTTGGTCTCACTTAGAATAAGTCAACTTCCTCTGTTCCTGTGAGTTTTTAATTTAGGCTGGATCATAATCCGTGTGTGTGTATGTGTGTGTGTTTATAGAATTATTCATCACTTGGTAGGATGTGCAGGTTTGAATTTCCCTGTGAGGTGTTGGGCAGCATCATTTTTTCTTTTAAAAAATCATTTTATTTGCAACACAATGATAACAGCAAACAACCCCCAATAAAAAAAATAAAGAAAGGTAAACATTCATATTGTGAAACATATCAACATAGAATAATCATGAATATCTTCCTTGATCTAGGGAGAAGGAAAAGAAAAAACCAAAAGGGGAAGGGAAATGATGAACATTTCCATTTCAAATTTATACATTAATATAAATAGTCCATTTATCTAAATAAGCATCTATATAACTTTGATGGTTGTAGGAGATACACTTAAATGTAACAAGAGTAGTAAGATCTTCAGTCTATTGCATGATAGCTGGTGGGTGTTTTTCCTTCCAAGCTTGGAGCATAAAGGTGCAATTCTTTGCATATTTTGATGGAAAAAAACTGGCTGGCTGGGGAATACTGGGAATTGTAGGAGTTCTTTCTGCCTAAACATGCATAGATTTGCACCCCAAGTCTCTTTGCAACTGTAAACTCTCCCAGTAACCACCTTTGCTGTCCATCTGCTAATCTTCATATCAGAGTGGTGTAGTTTAAAAATGCACAGACATCCTCTGTTATCACAGATCTTTCAAGAACAAAATGTATATGAGCAATGACTTCCAACCAAAAGGAAGAAACTATAGGACATGCTCACATCATATTTATTTATTTATTTATTTATTACATTTTTATACCGCCCAATAGCCGAAGCTCATCATATGTCTTTATGAGGCACTGTCCTTGTTACATCGCTACCATCTAGCAGAGCTAGCCAGCTTCTTAGCAAGTTCCTGTAGTTTCCTATAAACATGAAACATACTTTTTGTTGAGTCAATCTCAATTTAATTCTATAGAAATAGTACTTATGGAAGTTAAGGAAACTTTACATTGATTAAACTGTATAGAGAGTTCCAATTTCTTATTCCATTCATCTCTCTGACCTTCTGAACATTTACTCTGCTACATTCCAAAAGACTTTTATACACAGTTGCTGTAGGTTTCTGTAAGGAACTGATTAATTCCTTGAATAGTGCAGGAGGCACTGAAACGCCCGTCACTGATGGGCCATACATGGACTCCAACAAATGCTGAAGCTGAATATACTGCAAACTAGTACTAGATGATAAATGACATCTAATCTGCAATACTGAAAGTGGTAGGAATTCATTGTTCAAACCTATTAGCTGATTTAAAGTATGAGTTCCATTGTCAGCCCAATTCCTGCACATAAAATGTCTCTATTTTCAAAACTGGATTCTCCCATAAGGTTAGCTTAGCATGAGATTATGGATCGAGCTGCAATTGGCAAGCCACTGTATTTCAAAATTGTTGATGGACCCTTACTTTCTTTTCAATATGCTTAGACCCTAAAAGAGGTACCAAATAATTTGACTCCCAAACAGCCCAGGGAGGAGTATTAAAGGAAAAGTTGCTTTCCAATAATTACTGCAGCTTAACAAACAAGCCTTATGATATAAACTAAGATCTGGAAAATTAAATCCTCCCTCTTTAATTGGCAACTTAATGAAAAACAAGGAGGAGACCCCCCTCAATAAACTTCCGAAAAGTTACATAAAATTTTTGAAAATATGTTTGAGAAATATATAAGGTAATACTACTTGATACATAAATCACCTGTAACAAGATACTCATCTTAAGTACATTAACCTTACCATAAGTGCTTCAATTTAAGTGATGCCCATCTTTCCAAGGCAGCATCATTGTTTATCATTTTTTGCGACATAACCCCTTATGTCAAAATCTAAAGCACCTTGTGTTGAAATACTATGGATGTAAGCGCAGTTTACATGGGCCAGTTCTCTTATGCTCTTTGGATTATGCAGTACTGCAATGCCTAAAGGGTGTGCATTCCTGCCTAAATTTGTCTACCCTTGGAAATGGAGACAAGTGAAGGTGAAGATCATTAAGTGAAATGGAGTTCATGCACTTACTTTTTCATGTGGAACATGATATTTATGCCCTTTCCCCTGTTCCCATGGTGTATCTTATCACAAGTGACACTTTATGCCTAATATATGTCCAGTTAGATCTCAGTTTGCAAGGTTGATGCGAAGTGGGGTGAATGCATTTTGTGATGGGAATTCCTGAGACAAGTTCAGGAATGTTTGAAGGGAAATCAATATCTTTTGATATGATTATTAAAAATAATTTCTTGTTAACCCTTGAGAGTTACATATATTAAAGCTGCCCTGAACTCTTTGTGAGGAAGGGCATGGTGGATATAAATAAACAAATAAATAAGATCCTCAACTTTACCATTGTCTTTATTAAAAAAAATGTATAGGCACAACGTTTTTTCTTTTATTGATTAGCAATATGTATAGGCTGCCCCATAACAAAAGTGTCTGGTTGGCTTACAGTAACAATAAAACAAAATTATAAACAATACAGGTGATATGAAAAAAAGTATTCCATTTGTTTTTTAGGTACCTTCTCTGTATCCACTTAATCACACACACACATTGCTCCCGCAATACATCTGTTCTCACCTCTCACTCTGCCTTCTTCCCAGGAGGGAGGGAACATCTGGCGTCTTCAGTTCTCTTTAGTGGTTAGTTTTGGACAGTGCCACCTGCAGGTTTTGGAGGGCCTATGGGCAAGACACTTTCAGTGCCCCCTCCCTCCCTCAGTGAGTCTGTCTTCTCACCACCATTGTCGCAAACTGCTATTGCTCTTCCTCCTTTTCCTCATCATTGCTGCTACCTCCTTGCTTGCCAGTGTGCAAATAGGCACTGACTGGGTTCTTATGATCAGAGAGTGAAAATAAACCTGCCCTGCCACTTGCCAGTCTTGCACCACCTAACTTCCACAATTACCCATGTCATGTCGTCTGAACCCAGTGAGGGTGGCTTACAAACCACCCTGGAACCCATCGTTTGTTCTAGGGTTGCAGAGTGGCTCGTAAGCCATCCCTGCCACCCAGCCTCTCTGGGTTTGGACAACACAACAACTGGTGTCCAGTGAGGGTAATTTTTGGAAATTAGGTGGTGAGCGACCGACATGTATAGGGAAGGAAAATAAGCCACCGTTGTTTATTTTACTTCGCTGATCGTGCAAATCCACCCACTGACATCTTCTGCTCCACCTTCAGGGACACCATTGGCTGGATCAGTGTGAGAGGAGAGAGAACAAGCAGATGAAGTGGAGGAACAGGTTCAGGGGGCTTTTGTCAGTGAGCATCTTGCCCTACTGTGGACCCGAGGCAGGTGTCTGACTGTGCCAACCCTTGATGGTAGCCCTGATATGGGAGGTTTCTTCACGCTTCTGGAGGTGTCAAAGTGACACTTCAGATTGAAGAGTTTGGATGCCTTCTCCCTTCCTGGAGTCTTCTGTCTACTGATACATTTGCCTTTAAGATTTTGATGAGCAACAGCCAGGGCTGGCCTACTTCTGCTTTCTCAGAGTATGTTGGTGACTTTGGATCCAAGTCCTCCTCTCAGCCACCGTCAATACAGCACTTTTAATTCACCACTACAGGTGGAGCAAAGATGGCAGAGTAGGCAATGGTGTCAGAGAATTAGGCAGAGTGAAGCAATCACTTCAGGTGGCAATTGCTGAGGGGCAGAAGTGGCAGCCTCCCAGCTTTTCCTTCTGAACTGACCACACAACCTATCCTGGTGGCCTGGCCTCTGGTTGGTGGGGGACAACATCTCATCGCCAGTGTTGAAATAAGATTTGACTTCCACTCCAGCTGGCTTCTGTATGTGGAATGGGGCTGCCATTTTGTCCTTCACCTCAGGCAGCAAGAGTTCGGCCCTGTCTGCCACCACACAGGGACAACCTCTGAAGGTGGAAATCCCTTTCTCTGGGTGGAAAGGGAGGTCTACAATGTCCAGTGACCCATCAGCCACCTTCCATGGCAGCTTATGATTGCAACTTAAACCTTTTTTTGTTAAAAATATATATATATTGGGCCAAGTGCTGATCAGGGCATTAAAAGTTGGCTGACGCAAATCTGTACAAAACATGCAATGCATAATTATTCTCCCGGCTCCAGTAATTTTGCCTTGTTGCCAACACCATTTGAAATAGTGTCTGTCTCTCATGAGAATGTTTTATTTTCTTGCATAAAATAGAAAAAAGGTTACTTCTCAGCCCTGTGTTCAGGTAGAAGTAAGCACTATTGAGCTCAACAGCTTTTGCTTAAGTTTGCTTTGGCCTTCATATTTTCCAAGTGGCTAGAGTAGTCTGTCCCTTCTTAGTGGAAGGCTATTCAACCAACCTGCACCAGTAAAGAGTTGTTCAAAATGCTTGGTGTAAATAAACTCCTGACTTGGTACTTCTCTAAAAGCTATTGATAGGCCTTCAAACATGATACTAGTGTGCTGCATGACATGGCAACCCACCCTGGCAAAAAGCTACGCAGCGTGGGTTGTTCATGGAATGATCCATGGTGAGCCCAAAGGCAATCAGCCTTTATGTGGGTTGTTCTCCCTCTCCTTCCCACTTTGGTCTTCCAGCTGGCTCCGAAACACATCCTAGGGGACTTTGTCCTATCTTGTCTGCCTGTGTCTTCGCACTTCTTGCTCCAACTATGACCCAGTTTACATTTCCTAGCTTTTTGGGGAGGGCGGAACATTTGCACAAATGGGCTAGAATATATATTTAAATTATTTTTTTGGACTCAGGAATTTGTGCAAATATTGTTATTTTTATTGTTGTTGCTGGTTTCAGAAGTGCGCACTTCCGGCTGTCAAAAAGATATATAGCCTTGCCTTGCCTATTGCCTTGCAAGTTTCAGCTGTCAAAGGGATCCAACTACATTATGAAACATACAAGTTAACTGACAATATGGAATTGCGTATAGGCTAATTTGACAGGCATGGGCAGCCGCTTACTGAGGTTGGTTCCAGTCACAACGCAATATCCTTAAGGAAAAAAAGTAGGGTGGGTGCGTTGCCCAGTGAAATGTTTGCCATGAGTCCAGCAGCACCTGCTGTCATCGTTTTCCCAAAGTGACCCTGGGCCCAAATTCTTGAGGGGAACAATTCTGGGTTTCTCTCTCAACAACCCAGAGAGTCGGGTTCAGATTTCTGGTTGTGTTTTTTTAACCAAAGCAGAAACAAAGTGGAAGCGGGAGGCAGCACGCTTGCTTGGTCCTCCAAGGTTCCCAACTACACATGGTTTAAACAGCCCATGCATAACTGTAACATGCAAACTAGAATCTACGTATCTGGGACCACACTGGATTGGCATGCTAAATGTAATGTTTCACATGTAGGTATGTCCAGTTTAGGACTGGACGGATACATAGAAGGGATTCCCAAAGACTACCCTTGAACCATGGAATAGCCTGTTCCTGGAGATTTTCCAAATCACAATAGGGTGTAAATGAAAGTGGTCTGAGGCGGGGAGGGGGGTTGTACTGGCTTTTGATGGCTTGTGGTTGGCATGGAGGTGGTACGTGTCTATGTGAGAGAGTGTAAAATATATAACTTTTTAACATCTTGTTAGCAACCTAAAGCCTTTGGGACATGTAGACTATAAATAATAAATTCAAATTCTCCGAGTCTTGGCAGCAGAATAAACAGTGTAAATGATATGCGTATTTTCCCAGCTAACGTAACTTATTCTGAATGCACGGTTTCGATTTCTAGATGCATTGTTTATATTGCTTTTGTTCAGAGTATGTACCGTTATTACATTTTTCTTAAGGTATTCCAAGGTTGATATTATTTAAATGCAAGCAAGGAATCTTCAGTTTGTTTGGGTGCAATTATCTGGAAACTTTCAGAGGCTGCTTTGACAGAGTTTCTAAGAAAATGTGAATAATTTCTTTGGTATAGAACATTCAGTTGGCATCTTTGCATGTACTTTCTAATCACTTTACATATATTTGAGCAAGTGGTTTGAATAATGCTCTGTGTGCTCTCTTTTCCCTGGGGAGGGCTCATATTTCAGTGGCAGAATGTATTCATGCAGGAGTTTAGCACCAGGTAAAGCCAAAATATCGGCTACTAGCTAAAAATTACAGATGGAAGTTGTATGCAGATGGAAGATTGATAAGATTTAAAATTTAAAATTAGTATTTTTTATTCTTTAAAAAATTAAAATATTAGATTTGTCTTGCATTACAAAAAATAAAATCATTAAAATTAAATTGCATTGCAAACTTGCTAACTCTACACTTACAGTAGATTGGGCCAAGCAAGGGCAGGGGAGTTAGTTAAGACAGAGAGACATAAGAAGGGCCATGCTGGATCAGACCAAGGGTCCATCTAGTCCAGCACTCTGTTCACACAGTGGCCAACCAGCCATTGGCCAGGGACCAACAAGCAGGACATGGTGCAACAGCACCCTCCCACCCATGTTCCCCAGCAACTGGTGCACACAGGCTTATTGACTCATATACTGGAGGTAGCACACAACCATCAGGGCTAGTAGCCATTGATAGCCTTCGCCTCCACGAATTCATCCAACCCCCTTTTAAAGCCATCCAAATTGGTGGCCATCACTACATCCTGTGGTAGTGAGTTCCATAATTTAACTATGCGCTGTGTGAAGAAGTACTTCCTTTTATTTGTCCTGAATCTCCCACCAACCAGCTTCATGGGATGACCCTGGGTTCTAGTATTTTGAGAGAGGGAGAAAAATGTCTCCCTATCCACATTCTCCATACCATGCATATTTTTGTATACCTCTATCATCTCTCCCCTTAGCCTCCTTTTTTCCAAGCTAAACAATCCCAGTGGATGTAACCTTCCCTCATAGGGGAGACAATATGGGAGACAATGCTTGGAAGTAGAGTAGAAAGGAACAGTGGAGTAGACTGGAAAGAAAGTGCTATTATCTATTTAGTGTGTATGTGATTTAGTTCTTACCATTCTGAAGGAACTGCAACTGCAGCTTGACACAATGAGTAAGATGTATTATTCCCTAAATAAAAATCAACTTAAGTTTTTTAAAAAGTACACAAAGTACACCTTCCTTAATCTAAAGGCTGCATTGAGTTGTAAATTAACATGTTTTAATGATCAGCTTTGTACTGTTTAAGAAACAGGTAAATAACAATTGGTGGTAATTTAAATTAAGGTTTCAATCAGTGATTCAAATCACTTTGATTTAAATTGATCTACCCTACCTGGAAGGCACTTTCTTACATAGCCCAGATAGAGATCAATAGGACTATTTATGAATAAATTTATGTAAAGTGAGAGTCCCATCAGACTTGTGGACCTATAGCTCAGTGGTAGAGCACCGGTTTTGCATGCAGATGGTCTCAAATGGGTGACTCCCTGACATCTCCATGTGGGGCTGATAAAGGCTCAGTTCAGACAACACATCTAAAACCACTGTTGAGAAATGTGTTGTCTGAACTGAGCCAAAGACTCTTGCCTGAAATCCTGGCGAGCTAGTTCCAGTCAGTCGGTATTGGGTTTGATGGGACCAATGGTCTAACTCTGTATAAAGTTGAATCATATATTCAAATTTTGGATGTTCATCATCTAACATATCTTTAGAAATAATATTTGTTGCACAGGGTATGGAGGGATCAAATCAACACAACCGGTCTGAAATAACAAGTTTTCTCATTCATCCCAAGGTCATTGTGAGAATAAAGTTTGCCACGTGCTTGTGCTGTATTTGATAGGGGATATCCACAATTCCATAAGCAATGCTTCCCACCACAGGCAGAGCTTGCACTGGGGTGCATGAGCAGGGGGAAGCTTGCAGAAGAGGGATTTCTGGTTCCCTTCTCCCCCTTCAGCCCCCTGAAAAGCCTTGCTGGAAGGTTGGCAGAGATAGCATGGGGATTCAGTGTGGGGAGGGGGCTGATAGGGAGAGGGAATAACCTCCATGTATGAGGACGTGTCTTCTGAGAGTGGACCATGAAGGCAAAATTTCTTTGCACAAACATCCTTCTGTTTGCACTACTTAAGATCCAAGCCATTGAGAAGATGGTTTGAATATCCCAAGTTTAACCAGTCTTTTACCATAAAGATGCAAAGTATATAAATATATTCATGGTTAATTTTGTTGACCCCAGTGGGATTCATTTACTCCATCTGGGCTGTTTGAGAGTGGGTCTCCAGAGCGATATGCAGCTTCTCAGATGCATGGAACTTCCACTTGCAATATGCAGCTGGTACCTAAAAATGAAATACTTTGCAATAAACTGCTGAGTTACAAGCTTTGCATACAAGAAGGTCCCAGATTCAGTCCTTGGTATTTTCAGTTAATAAGATCTCAAGATACAGGACTGAGGGACTGATTCTACCTGATACCATGAAGAACTGCTGCTAGTCGAAAGTAATTCCCAGCCAGTGGGAGCAATTTGGTCTGGATCAAGACCCACCAATATATTTTTATGACCAACTTCTGTTGGTATAGCAGCCTGCACAGTTTTAAATTATGCATTACTTTTCAGAAAGGTTGAGAGCAAGGTTACTTATTAAATGCTTTAGTAGCTTTTAAGTAGAAGCTACTAACCTGGAACTAATGAAACAAAGGTAATGCAACATACCAACCAGCAGTGGTTTGAAAAAACAACAACACTAATTCAAGGTCACTTAAGTGAATGAATCACCTCTGAATTTGATCTTGGTGGCAACCTTACATACTTTCTTTATATTTATTTTAGTTTATGTGACTTAAAGATATAATGTTGAAACCATGGTGCATGCCCCCCACATCTTGAGTGAGTAAAACCTTGTCTTAAGCATCACACTCATTGCAAAACAGAATATTTCATAGGAGGTTCCCCCCCCTTTTCTTTCAGTGTTCCAATTTTTCTGTTGAAAGTATTGAAGAGTTCTTGGTGGGGAGAGATGGAAAAATCTCAGTTTCTCATGGTTCCTTTCCCTCGATCCTTCCCCTCTAGTTACAGACATGTGTTATGCTGTGTGTCTTACATATAAAGCAATTTACAGTTGTAGCCCTGTCTGTCGTGGTTGTTAATAGGTGAAATGTAATATCGTGCAAGTGGAAGGCAGCTCACAAAGGGATCGTTCCCTTCTGAAATCAGGAGATCTGCGCAAGCTGTGCAAGACTACTCCACTTGATTTGGGGTGATATCCCCTTCTCACTGCATCCGCATAAAACATATCCCACATTATTTGGTAGCCCCCGCCCCCCTGACGTTCTACTGGAGCTTTTCTAAGAATACAGGAGGCTGCAGAGAGAAGGCTCATGCAATGCTGGATTTCACCGTATGTGTAAATGAGGGGTTAAAATTTGTGTGGAAGCACTTTGCACATATACGCAAGCCTGGTTGGAGGCTAGACAGGTTCGATTAATTTCTGGAGTTGGTATTGGACTATTGACTGCTCTAAAACAAATGCTGACCATTTATGCAATCATAGCTGGCTTTCTTTTTTCTTTACTCCAGTATGCCACCGTCCAACAAGATGGAGAACATTACATGACACCAGGAGATTTTGTGCAGCGATACCTAGGACTGTATACAGAACCTCATTATAATCCTAAAACGGTGCAACTGTTGGCAGGAGTGGCAGATCAGACAAAGGATGGGTGAGGATCACTTCATTGTAACCTTTGATTGGAAATTATGTCATTAAAGATATAATCCAAAGGTGAGAATCACATACAGATGTAACTTTCTTTTAGCGTTTATGCCACAATAGCTTGCAATGCTGCTGTTGGTTTTTAAAAGCAACTTAGCTTTTCAGCTGACAGAACTACTTTGGCAAAAATGATAAAGAGGGTGCCATCTGTATCCATGGATTAAAACTGCATTCTCACAAGCAGCATCTTTGGATTTTTTCATTAGTCTTCAAGTGAATTATGTAAATTTATCTTTTTTTTCTGAGTAATCTATAACATTAAGAAAAATGTAGGGTAGTCAAAAGCACTTTTTGGTAGTCTAAGATGTAGGATGGGGGATTTGACATGCAGCCCTCTGTTGGAAGTTGAATCTCAGTGTAGGCAACCTGGTGCCCTCCAGATGTTTTGGGCTGCAGCTCCGATAAGCTCTAGCCAGCATGGCCAATGGTCAGGGATTATGGGAGTTGTACTCCAAAGCATCTGGAGGGCACCAGGTTGGCTACTGCTAGATGTAGTAAGTTCACCCATTCATTAACAATTGCTGTGGAGAAGTTCTCTTTCTCATTTATAGCTGGTTCCTAGTTGAAGAGTCTCTGGGTATCTCAGAATCAAGGCTTGAGAAATGATAGGAAGTCATGTGATCTCTGTAGCATGAGGGTGCTCTGATTCTTGCGCATCAAACTACTGGAGGCCCTCAAAATGTGATGTATTAGGAGAGAGAGACACTAATCACTAAATGTAGCAAGAAAACTATTTGCCTTTTAAAACATTACATATGGACAATATACTTTGTTGTTAAAACGCTTTGTGAAAATAATTTACAGAGTGTCCACTCTTCTCAGATGTAGCCTTTTAACCTACACATTTTCAGAGCAGCCCTGCATGTCGCCTCCCATATGGATCTTCAAATTTATTTTAGCAGTGAAGTGCAGATGTTTTTGGACAGTAGCCAATAAGTAAGCATAGATGGGAGCAGAGGCCATTAATGCTGTCAGAGAGCAGTGGTAGAGAGGCAATTAAAGGTTACTTTTTTGGTGGAGAGGAAGGGTGGAAATGTCTAAATTTCATTCATGTGAAATTAAAAGCCTCTTACATTCTTTAGGCCTATTTGTGTGCTAATATAACCTTTAAGGTTAAATGCTTTTATTTCCCTTACTGCATGACTTTTGTATGTATTCTTTTAATCCGGTTCAGCCACAGGTTTGCCAAGTGCAGTTTCTAAATAAAGTTCTAATTGTTTTGAATATTGCTGATCTTTTGCTAAAAGCAAATTATGACATTTCTCCTTGGACATTTGATTCCCTGGAGCCATGGCTTTTAAACTCTGAAGCGACCTTAACTATTGCTCTAACTAGCAAGGTGGTAAGATCCCCTTTTGTCCCATCTTGAATTTGACTGGAGCACTAATGTGAAAGCTATATGTGCCTATGTGGTGTGCTGTTCCTGCGAAATACGTTACAACGTCATAGGCCTTATGCTTTGTCCTGTTTCCTTAAAGCAATGGGTGGGACTGTGCAATAGCTGCACCCTGCCTGTATGTCCTCAAAACCAAGCTGAGAGAGAATATTGTCAGTTCAGCTGCCCATTTTTGCTTTAGCTTTCTTAACCTTAAGAAGCATCTACTTATTCATTTGTTTATTTATTGGCTTGGGGAGTCTAAGTAGAGGAAAGGTTGAGATCCTTCTGCCCAACCTCAAGCCTGTCATATGGATTGGGTTGCAACTTCCAGAATTTCTGACCACTGGCCTTGCTACCAACATCTGGAGGGCCTTAGTTTGGGGAAGGCTGGGTTAAGGATAGTATGTGAATGTATGATTTCAGATGATAATGCCGGACTACTTGACACTTTATTTTCCGTTTGGGAGAGCAATCCTGAGTCCCTAGACAGGGTCTAGGGGGACATAGCATAGTTTGGATTCCTGGATCCAAGGTCGGAGACAGCACCCCAGAAGTCCAAGCTCCTCTCCCCCCACTCCCTAGTAGCCACCCGAGGGAGAGCCACACCAGCTGCCTTTCCGCAAGAGAAAGCCTTGGAGAGCATAGAAAGGGGGGTGGTTCTGTGGGCAGGGAGGGGATTGGAGGTTGTTTTTTTTACAAAGAATCCTCCTACCTGGATAACGGTTCTAGTGAGGGGGTTCCATGGTGCAGACTGTTCTGCTCCTGCTAGCCACCCACCTCACATCTCAAGGTAGGGCCAGCTGTAGCAGAGGAGGCACTTCCATGGAACATCTAGCAGTTGGGCAAGTTCATATGTCTTTGAGCCCCCCATCATCTTTTTATAGAATCTTGAAAAAAGAATCCAGTTCTCCACCTCTTCTGATCACTGGTGTGTGGGAGAGAGGCATTGACGGCCAGTTTTCCCCCTTGCCTTTCCCCATGTGGAGAAGGAGAATCAGTTGCCCTATCATAAATCATAAATAACTGGTACATTCAAAGCAGCCATAATTAACTTGCTCTGATGGTTGTGGGCAGTTCCTTAGCAGTAGGGCCTTGCTTGCTGGGGCAGCTGCTTCTTTCAAAACAGGGAAGTGTTGCTGCCCTAAGGGTAACTTATATGTTGCAGCTCCTTCCCCCCCTCCTCTTCAGGAATGTGGGGGAACAAGTTGGGGATAAGCTGCTCCTTTGTCCTCCATAGCCTGTTTTGAGGATGCTGCTTTCTCCTTCCCCTGCTTTCTCCTTCCCCTGCTTTCTCCTAACGCAGTGCCTCCTAGCAGTGCAGGCAGAGCGGGGCGGAGCCTTCCAATGCTCAGGTGTAGCTTTTATGATGCAATCGCATGTTCTCCTTTACAGGAACCTGTAGGGGCGGGGATCTAGACGTCATCTTCCATTTGTAACCCTCCCCTGCTTTCCCACTGCTTCTTCCGCCTGAGAAAAATTCATTAACAAAGAAAAGACAGAATAGCTGCGCAATGTCTTTTGGTTGTTAGCACGAGGAGAGGAGCCCTCCACCTGGAAGCACCATGAGGCAGGTGGAGGGAGATGCAAATGTAGGTGCCTCACTGTTTGTTCTAATGCCCTATCTATTCTGAAATTCGTTCTAAATAAATCTTTTTTTGTGTGTGTGAATAAGTCCAGCTGGTCTGATTCAGAAAGAATTCACATTCTGTTTACATGCAACAACAAGACTGTCATATTGGCGTTGGCCAACTTCGCTCTTACAGCTCAAATGTACAGAGCAAAATTTCTGACCTTGTATGTATGATTTGTTTTAGTATTGTTTTTTTTATTATGCTTGTTGTAACCATAGGTTGAAACAATAAAGCTTTATTACTTACTTACTGTAGGCGTTCAACGAATTGCAGGGCAGTGTGTAAATCGTTTCTGTGTGTGACTTAAAATACAGAAGTTTGGGATTTTTGCACACTGTTTTGGATATGTTTTTGTGTTCCTTTTGATCAGTGGCTGTCATTGAATCATAGAATAATAATAATAATATATTTATTTCTTACCTGTCCCTCCCTTTGGATTGAGAAAGAGTAGAGTTGGAAGGGGCCTATAAGGTCATCGAATCCAACCCCCTGACTTATTCCTAATCTAGAAAATTATCAGTGTTCCTTTACAAATGTTTGGTTGGTTTTCTGGTTTTGGCTGTTCCCTCTGAAGTTAGTATTGATCTTCTCGTCTGCTTTTATCCTAGTTTTTATTTGCTCTTTCAGGGCAAAATCTAATATCACTGTACTTTCCACTCCTCCCCTCCTTGCTGCAGCCCTGTGCCATCCCCAAATCCTGCTCCGAAGGGGGCTTCAGGGATGTAGGGGGACTTGTGCCCCTCACTGTTGTGCGGGAAAGAGGGGAAATTGGATACACACCTTAGTGCGGCTTCTTAAGAGTTTTTATCTTTGGTCTTGATCCCTACTGTCATTAGGTGCCTTGAGGCTTTTGCAATAAGTTGGAATGCAAATTTAGAAAATAAATAACTCAAAGCCATGAAAAATATTTTTGGTAATTTTTTAAAAAATGTTTATGTTGATAGTCCTTTTAAATATCTAGGAAAAAATTAAATGAAATCAAAATATTGTCAAGCAGGAGAGAACCAGGAAGTCACCTAGTCAATCTCTGTACTGGAATAATTAAGTTTGGCCGCCATCCTATGCACACTTTACTAGGAGTAGATATGCATAGAACAGCACTGTTAATTTCCCACATTCCCTGTCAAGACTTCTCAGAGAGTATACTTCATTATCTAGATTATAATGTTCTTATAGCAGAATCCAAACAGATGCATGTAATGTCTAGTGCAAGCGAGCTATGTTAAATGCTGATGAGGAGCAGGAGACACCCTCACCCTGCCCCAATATTTCCTCCAGGTATGACAGAGTAAATTTACTGTACAAGCAGAAAAATAATGATTTGCCATTAGTATGTGAACCTGTCCGTTGAGTTTTTTCAAGAAAGCTTTCTCAGGCTGCAATCCTATAACTCAGTGGATCTTATTTCTGAATAAACATGTATAGGATCGCATTGTTAACCCTCTTAATGCCAATAATGCCATCTGCACTTTACCCACAGGAAGAAGGAAAGGGCCAAACTCATTCAAGCAATCCTAGTATTGTTTTGTGTGGAATTCCTACTTTGTTATTTTTGCTGCATCATTTCCTATCTGTTATTGCATGTTACTGAAAGAACATAATCGTTTGAAATTACTTTTGCTGATGATCTTGGGACATTATGTGTAGTAATGGAGCAGTGCTGTGAATACTGCTGAAATTTACTTCCATCTTTGTAGTGCACATGCAAGATGGACCATCTGACTTTTCACAGAGTTTTATTTTATTTGTCTCTTCCCATACTACCCCCACCCCAAATTGAAATTTGTGCTCTCTAATTTGTAGGTTGATCTCCTATCAAGAGTTTTTGGCATTCGAGTCAGTTTTATGTACACCAGATGCAATGTTCATTGTTGCTTTTCAATTGTTTGACAAGAGTGGCAACGGTGAAGTGACCTTTGGTAAGAGCACTGCTTATATACTGCTAAAGATGCTTCTTCTTTAGCAATGGGGAAAGATGGGGAGGATAGTTTCTGACTTGTTTCTCAGAAACCTACCTCACAATAAGTATTTCAGGACAAATTGTGTATTTCTTTATAGATCGTAATAGTTTACACTTGCATGTTATTTCCTTTTCTTTAAAGATTTGGGTGGCTGCTGCACACGCACACACACACACCTTATGCAATCTCACAGGCTCAGTTCAGACAACACATTAGTCAACGCAGTGTGAAAACTCTACTCGATGGTGGATTTTTTAGGGGGTACTTCCCACACAATGTGTTCTAATTCCACTGTTGTGTGACTGTGGGCTACCATGGAGTTAAGTAAAATCCTCAAAGTTCCTCTGCCCTCCCTCCTCCCCCAGTTCTCTCAATGGTATCCCATCAGCCATTGCTGTGAAAAAAACAATCCTGGCGCCTCTCCTAGAGCAGCATTCCCTCCTTTCACCGCTCTTGCCAGAGAACTACTGTAGCCAGTGGGAAAAGTCAACTCAATACAACAGAAAACTCCACGGAGCCCTCCATACAACATGCAACACAACAGTTGTGCAGGAACTCTCCTCTGCACAGTGTGGATATTCTCTGTGGAGTGTTTTCCAAAAAAAATCCACTATTGCGTGAAGTTTTCCTGCCAGACAACACATTTCTCAATGGTGGTGTAAAAACTCCACCGTGGAGTTCTAAAACCAAGTTGAGAAATGTGTTTTCTGAACTGAGCCACAATGTGATTATTGTGGCTCATTCTGCAGTTGATGCCTAGACATTCCTAAAATAACTGGTGCGAAACTTGTTTGTTCAGGGCCAGTCTAGCTAAAATTCTTTGCAAGGCAAGCATCATTGTGCTGAATGTTTTCCTGCGCACGTTTTCTAGGTGAATGGTGTTTCCTTCTGTTATAGCTTGTGGTTAAACTGAATTGATTCCAAGGGGGAAATATACTACCACTTTTTGATCACAAATATTGTTTCCCTGGACGATTGCTGCTGCTTTGATGCAAGCCAATCAGGGACCACATTGCAAGTATGGTGACTTCTCTGAGGATAAATGTAGCTGAGTTAGAATGAGTGTAGTGTTTCTTGGTCTCAGGTAATCCTAGCCCATCAGGAATCCTTTGGCTCTCCATTAAGCAGGCAAAGTATTTGCAAACTTAATAGAGAAAGGGAAGGATTGAGCTGCATGTTTGTCATGCTGCTGGTTGCCTCCATTAAATGGTCAATTTGCAGCCATTTTAAAGGCGGTAATCTACAGCTTTTGGCCACATAATGAGAAGACAGGATACTCTGGAGAAGAGGCTGATGCTAGGGAAAGTGGAAGGCAAAAGGAAGAGGGGCCGACCAAGGGCAAGATGGATGGATGATATTCTGGAGGTGACAGACTTGACCTTGGGGAAGCTGGGGGTGGCGACAGCCGACAGAAAGCTCTGGCGTGGGCTGGTCCATGAAGTCACGAAGAGTCGGAAGTGACGGAACGAATAAACAACAAAATCCACAGCTTGATCCTCCCCACTTCCAATCAGTTTGCAAGCATCTTGCCAAAATAGGTGATGGATTGCTGTGTGTATCATCAGAACTTTCTAACTGACAGTTCAAAGGAAGTAGAGTGCAAACCTTCCTGTAGCCAAGAGTGGCTGGGCCATTTGCCAATTCCAGCATTCACAAAATATGCACCTACCTCAATCCTGGCTGACAGCACCCCAAAATTTTCTCATCCAGAGGTGTTGGTGAGCTAATCTTAAACTGGTAAGTGAGTCCAGTGAACCTCAGCAAGGGGTAGGGCCAGAGTGACCAAGAGCGGTGGGATGGCGGTCAAAGGGCTATGTGTGTGTGAGGGGAGCACTTGGTGTGCTGAGATGCAGAAGGTTTCCTTCTAGTGGTGACTGACCTTGCACCATTGATAGTTAGCCAGCTTCCAGGCAGGCAAAAGAGAGTCCTAAATGGAATTCCCTCCTATAAAAGAACATAAAGGGAACCTCAATCACCATATCATCATCATCATCATCATCATCATCATCATCATCATCATCAATAATAATTTATTTCTTAAGCGCCTCTACGATTGGATCGAGGCGATGAACAACAGCAAGCATAAAACACATAAAATACTGATTAAAAACATGGTACACACTGTTTAAAAACATCCTAAAAGCATTCTAAAAATATATGCCCTCTTACCCTCTGGAGGACTCAAAGGAGAATCCAGCAGAAAGGATCATCCAATGTGCATGGCCAATAGAAGTCACTTGATTCACTCACCTCTGGATTCTCGGTGTCATCTGTTCAACCCGGGGCTCTTTCCAGCCTAACTGTGAACCTAGCTAGGAGGATGCCCCATTCTCTTGTTTAGCAAAGTGAAGGGAAGGAATCATGCTATGAACATTGTCGCCCCCTGTCCCCCCCCCAAAAAAAAATCACCACAGGGCTATTTTCATGTCTGTCTGAAATGTTCACAAAATGTGCCTTCTACCTTTTGGCTCAGGCCTAGAGAAAGTTAGTTCATTCAAAATAAAACAAAAACTTATTTTAAGCACCCGAGTCACAGTTTTCAGTCAGAACAGCAACATACAACCAACTTATAAATAATGGCATAGAAGCAGAGTTCTTATGAGTGGAACTCCATTCAGGAGACACTACCAATGGAGGTGTGTGTGTGATTTGTGTGTGTGTGTGTGAGGTCATTTCCTCCCCCACCCCCTCCGCAGCTGTCTGTGTCCCTGGAAAAGCTGTTCTGGAAGGTTCAGGGATCCTCCAGAACAGTGTGGGAGGTGTTGCTGAAAGCTACAGAACGACAGGGGAATAAGTGGAAACGGTTGTCGTCATCGCCCCATCGCCCCAAATCATCCATCGGAAGCCTCTGCTGCATCTCAGCCCCTCTTGGAACGGAAGTAGTCCTTCATTGTGTGGAAGGGGAACTCCAGATGCAACCCAAAGCAAATTTTTTAAAGCTGGAAAATGTTTTTAAGTTTATAAGTTTGAAAACATAAATTTAAGCAAGTGGTAGTGTAAGAACTCTATGTTTTGCAAGTTGTTTTTCTGTTTCAGAAAATGTTGGATTATGTACGAACTGTCACAGTTTCACAGAACTATCTTACCTCTTTCTCCAAGAAACTCAGGTTGACATACATGAGGCTATCCAATTTTTAATGTTCACAACCACCCTGCGGTTGACGAATTGCTTATGGACACTCAATGAGCTCCATCACTGAGTGGGAATTTAAATGAGATCTCCCAGATCTCATTTAAATGAGATCTCTCTACTACTTGATCCTACCACACAACACTAGCTGGCATACAACACACATAGACCCTGTTCAGACAACACGCTAAGCCATGGTGGTTAAGCATTTTGAGCTAAACATTATAGCTTAGCTGTTCTGTAACCCATGCCTAACCATGGTGGCTACATAACCACGCTTTAAACACACCCACTATTTGCTGCAAAAGGGTTAGTGACTTACCCATGGCTTAGGGCGTTGTCTGAACTGGCCATCAGTGGTGTTGTGGTAAATGTTGAGGTACAGGAGTTTATCGTGACTGTATGTGTAAAGAGCACATGAAAGAGCAATAGTACATAGCATGACATACAATTTATTAGGATCCGCCTGACTGCAATCCTATGCATAGTTATTTGGCAGTAAACTCTCTTGAACTCAGTGACGCTTTTTTGGGGCTGCACAGGTTCAACTTGCAAAATACATGGAGCTTAGCTGTTAATTAGAAATGCAAACTATTTTGCAAAGAAGAGTTACCATTTAAACTGCTAATGTGAAGTAGGGAAACGCAAAGAAAGAAAACGCAAGGATTGATTGATTGATTACTTTACTGATTTGCTTTATATCCTTCCTTTCTTCCAAAAAATGGCACTCAAGATGGCTTACAAAATCAATTTAACATAGATAAAAATAATAAAACACATTAGAATACAATAAAAACACAACTACAGAAAAAAAGCAATAAAAACAGAATAATAATAAAAAGGATTCTACCCCTGCTTCATTATTTTCTTTGATCTCAATGCTAATTTGTCACAAACAGTAAAATGTGAAAGCCTCATTATTCCCTCATTCACTTGCCAGAGCAAAGAAGTCCTCCATTAGCTTGACCAGATGACATCATCACTCCTGCTCCAAAACAAAGTCCTGGAGGTGTGCTTCCCCACTCCCCCCCCCCCCCAACACTGCTGATCACACTGAGTTGTGCCTGTGCAAGGAAAAACTGTAATTTCCTTTTGGAACTGTTTCATAAACTACTGTTTTCTAAATGTTTCTTTAAGCTGCAAGAAGGGCGATTGATAAAAAATGGCAGAAGACATAAGAGTGACCTCTTGAACTTACAGAGTTTTAAAAGCAGGACTGCAAGTTCAGTATGTCAGACTTATCTCTGACTATTCTGACATTACGGAGTTTCTTGTCTCCGGTTTAATGTTTTTCTTTTTAAGCTTGCTCTCTATGCAGGGCAGTGTTAACATCAAAACTAGCTCCCAGATGTCTTTACCCTTGGACAGAATGTAGCTAGGTGGGTGGTATTCCACTAGTGTTACTGAATCATGGAAAGACTTCAGAATTATAAGTGTTTTCTAGCCTGATATGATGATGACAAATATTGAATGTGGCTAGATTTGATGAGCCAATAACGTTATTAAATATTAATATTATTCATTAAAAAAATCAGTAAAGTATCTGCAGTTTATGCTAGGGAGTGTAGCCACTTGCTTTCTGTATTAGCTGACTTTTTAAGGAGCATTTTGCACCAATTTTAGGAGGAGGTTTTTTGGTAAGGGCTTCCTCTTCTGAGTAGGCATCAAATTGTAGTACTAGTTGGGTCCTGACGGCTGCAACCCCACACACTTTCTTAGGAATAAGCTCCGAAGGATTCTTACCCAAGGGGGAGGGTCTTACTTTCACCAAGTAAACATGTATAGAATCAGCTTCTTCCTTTTGGGTTTTAAAGATTTAGCGCGCTGATCACAAAGCAACATCTGGCCATTCAGATGAGGAATTCCATTTTGTTTAACTGTGCTATTTCATACTTTCTTGGATTATTCACCAATTTGCTCCAGGAGCCAGTGCAATCGATTCTCCTCTGTATACCAGGGAAAATAGCTCTGCTATAGTTTCTATGAGAGGTGAGTTGTGAACCTCTCATTTCACCAAGGTCCTTGACTTTTACTCTCTGTTGTCAACTGCTGTTGTTGTCAACTGCTGACTTGCCTTGTCATCCAGTAAACAATTCAGATTCGAAGTGGATTGTGGAATTAGATTGGGGCCCTCTGGATTACAACCTATTAAAAGAGCCCGCCTTTCTTACTCTAACATGCAAAACTGTTTATTATTTCATAAAAGGGAATGAAAGAGTTTAGGATGATTACTAGGCAGAAGCAGAAAAATACCATGTGTTTATGCATCTCTCTCTCTCTCTCTCACACACACACACACACACACACACACACGGTATTGGAGAGCGAGATAAATAAATTAAAATGTGAAAGGTGATCCCTGCACAAGTTTTCATCTGGTGTTTTATAAAAAGAAAACGTTTTCCAAATAAGTTATTCCAGAGGAAACAGATTGTGAAATAAAGCATATAGTCAAATCTGAAGATAGTCCATGGAAGTATTTTGACATAACCCATTTCACACATTTAAGGAGTCTGAACTTCTTGCTTCCTTATTTATTATTTGTTTATTTAAAATACTTATATACCATCCTTCATTAATAAATTCCAGGGTGGTGTGCAAAATCCATTAAAGCAACAGTTAAAATTAAAATCCATAGTAAAACTGGCATTAAAATCAGGAAATACTTGGTTAAACAATTTTGAGTTTAAGAAGCGCTGAAACACCTTCAGGGTTGGCGACTGTTGTAATGCAGTGGGGAAAGAATTCTCAAGGGAAGCACTGCAAAGAAAAAGGTATCTTGAAACACTTTTGCCTGAACTCTGAATCAGATCCCTGTTTTGGAAAAATGGATGCACATGCATGTGTGTATGTTTGGAACAATAGATAGGATAGAGGCTTTAGGTACTATTTGTGTAGTTATACTAGGAAGACATGTGGGCCAGTTAATACACCCCATTGAAGGAATGGGCAGAGTTCAGATTTTCAGGATCTGCTTTGTTTTTTGATGGAACTTCAAGATCCACCAACTGGACCCAAATGAAAAAAATATATTGTTGCTTAGAATTACGGAACAGGGTATTTCTAAGCACATCTCTCTCTCTCTTTTAAAAATGCATAAAGTTCCACTGTCATCAGAGGCACATTTGGTGGCAACATGAGAGAGGGACTTCTCAGTGGTTGCTCCCAAGCTTTGGAATGCCCTGCCAGGAGAGGATGGTCCCTCTCTCTGTTATCCTTCCACTAGCAGGCAAAGACATTTTTTATTCAGGCAGGCCTTTGGCATGGTCTGTTGCTGAAGGGTTTTTATACTTGATCGGATACTATCTCTTTTTACGTGTGTGTTTTGAATTGTGTTTTAATGGGTTGTGTTTTAATTAAGACTTTGTTTTTGATTTTGATTTTACTATTGTTAGCTTGCCTTGAGCACTATTTTTGGTGGAGAGGCGAGATATAAAATAAATAAATAAATAAATATTGTTCTTTGTATTTTATTTTGGAAGCTGCCTTGAGAGGGTTCTTATCCTCAAATGGTTATATAAATGTCTAAAATGAAATACAATGGAATAATTTCACACCTGTTTAACAGAATTGGTTTCTAAGGAAGTATGAGAATTACCGTTCCATGAAGGGGCTCAGGAACTTTAACAATTCCCAGAGTTCTCACAAAGACTACAGTTCCTTGAGATCTTTCTGAAAATTCTATGACCATTAAGCCACATCCAGATTTAATTTTGTAATGAAAATACGTTGCATCATATTGGAGCCTGGTTTTCAGGAAGTTGTGTCTCTTCTTGGAATGATTTCAGATGAGCTGTGGAGAGTGTGATTCTTTTTTTGGAATATTGACATTCTTTATGATGTCCTGGAATAGAAGTGAGAATTCATGAAGTTCTATCTTATTTATTTTTAGTATTTTTTTATTGTTGCTTTTCTGCAAAAACTATGAAGGTGGTATACAGTGTATCAGAAACAATATCATAGAAGCATTAAAACCAGCACTAAAACTATGATTAAGACTGTTTTGCATGCCTTTTAAAGCTAGGAAATGGGGTATAAATATAAATAAATGTAAATGTCAGAAGGTAGATGACTGAACGATTAAAAAAAACTTGACCTTGTTTTACAAGGTGGACCTATTTAGATGTTTTAGTATGAAAGACCCAGTAAGGATTTCATACTTGTTGGTAAGGAAATATCTGAACAGGCCTAATACTGCATACTTCAGAACATTTTAAACATTACTATAATTAGACACTTTCTGTAGTTCTTTATCAGAGTAGTGTTTTCGGCAGAGACCTGATATAGTTAACATATTTTCTGTGATGGTAATGACACAATTTGGTTGGTGTTTCTTAAACCTGTTTTTAATAGTTGCATTCACACAAGTGTGAATGTAATAATCAAGTCTCAATCACACAGTGCATAGTCTGGGAAATATTGTGGTATGCAGAAATGTAGGTATTCATTGCCTTTCAATAAGGTCTTAATTTGACATGTTTTAGAATCAAGGAACACAACACTGATTTTATATTAGCATGCAAAACACCAGGTATTTCTAATGAACGAAATAAATTGCTTCTTAATTAAAACTGAATAAGGCAAAATCATGGATCCTGAGGATCTACATAGTATTAAGAAGTATTATAATCTATTCTATATAAATTATGTTTTCAATCTTGGGGAAAAAATAAAGAGCTCTCTAACTTTCTAAAAAGTTTTCTCTGAACAGTTCTTGAAGTACGCTTTTGTTTTCTATTAGAATAATTAGAAGCAGGACATACCTTTTATTTTCTTACTAAAATAATTTGTTTCTTTTCATAGAAAATGTAAAAGAAATATTTGGGCAGACCATTATTCACCATCATATCCCTTTTAATTGGGATTGTGAATTTATTCGATTGCATTTTGGACATAATAGAAAGAAACATCTGACATATTCGGAATTCACTCAGTTTTTGCAGGTCAGTGATTTATATTTTCCTCTACCAGAATGACTGGTTCTTTCTATGTTTAACAAATACTGTGCAAAATAGTGATACAACCTGAGGACCCAGTACTAGAGTCACAATGATTTCTGGTTTTAAACATTTATTTATGACTAGATAATACCAAACAACAAGTAACATGTAACAAATACATACCATAAAAAACAGTCTATATTGTACACAGTATTTTGAACCTTCATGCAAGCAGAAAGCTTTTCCCTTGATCAATAAGCAATGGATGACCCCTTTATATGTGTGTGTGTGTGTGTGTGTGTGTGTGTGTGTGTATATATATATATATATATATATATATATATATATATATATATGGAGATGGAGATGGAGATTGTGGCTTGTAAAATAGCCACTGAGGAAGATGAAAGTCGGAATGCATTCAGGATTTTTCATTGAATGAAGTGGATTTCAACAATCAAACTTGGGAATGTTTGACTTGAATATTATTGCTTGAGTAATTTGCAGTGAATCAGGTTGATCTTGAAAAACTACATTTGCAAAATTTTACTTTTAAGACTTATTTGTAAGTATTTTATTGATGTTTTTAGGCTTTAATCTTTTATTGTTCATTTGTATACTGATAGTCCATTAAAGTTACATGATTAGATAAAATGTGTGTGCAACATCAGAGCATGACTATAGTACTTTATTTGTGCTGTGTTAATGCTATAGATTCGGCTATAAATGGATTTGCATTATGCTAAAGGACTTGCTAATTAAAATACAGTTGTGGCTTTCTTCACAATGTGAATCTCTTTAAACAACATGAGCCTTGGTGTATATACACTGTTCTGCAGATTATTCTGTCCATTCTACAATATCGTGGCAGGCATAAAGTAGTTTTCAGTCACCCTGAGCCTAAACACTTTGCAGTGATTTGTACATCATGATCTATGTGAGAAAATCAACAAGGCTGCATGTAGACTGCTGATTTGTTCTCGTGATGACTACTTTTCACAATCTTGCTTTGCCATGTATATATTGTCAATCCAAGAACACATGCCTGCATGAAAGAAGGAGAGAAGACACTCCTTAAGTAATGTCGTACATCACCTCTTGATTTATAACACAACTCAAGTCAAATCTTGGCTTGTGCTGCTCTGTCTGGATTCACTGTTCAGTATGTTCTTTCTATATATGTATAAAACAACAACACCTAGACAAAATTCTCTGCCAAGAAAGTTCTGCAGTTTGTATATA
Source organism: Elgaria multicarinata webbii (assembly GCF_023053635.1). Classification (NCBI taxonomy): domain Eukaryota; kingdom Metazoa; phylum Chordata; class Lepidosauria; order Squamata; family Anguidae; genus Elgaria; species Elgaria multicarinata. The sequence continues at coordinate 42,833,175 of NC_086172.1, forward strand.
TCCAGAAAATTTGCACACGCTTGCTTATTTTTGCATAATTTATTAACATTCAACACTCAGGCCTTAGCCAGACCTAAGGTTCATCCCGGGATCGTCCCGGGGTCATCCCTGCTTTTCCCAGGATCCCCTGTGTGTCATTTACATGAACAGGGATGACCCCGGGACGATCCCGGGATAAATCTTAGGTGTAGCTAAGGTCTCAGTTAACCTTTTGTGGGGAAGGTCAAGGATTACGTAGGGTATGGAAACCACACTCCCTGGCCACTGGAAATTCTTCTATGCTGCTCCACTGGCTTCTGAGACCTCACTAGGGAATGTCCACAGCCAGCTTTTACTACAAGAAAGGGCAAAAGCTCTCATATTTTTTTTAAAAAAAAGATTATCTGTGGACCTATTTGTGGCACTGCAGTTTTGAACTGGTCAGTATTGATTGGCATACCATGCACAAAGATGGTTGTGTGTAGCACAACCCCATGTACAGAACTCAACATGGGTTGACTTTCTTCAGGCTACTGGCAGCGGTAGCTTTTCAATAATGCCAGTCAAAATGCTGATCCACACTGAATTCTGCTCTGTGTTTTTTTAAAAAAAAATCTGTGAGCAGCCATGGCTGGTGAAGGAGTGGTGGTGAAGTTGCTGGGGTTCTGTACATTGTTGTAGTGTCCAGGGGTGCTGAATGACTTCCCTGTTCCCCCAGCCCTATGCAGGCTGGATGACATCAGGAGTATGGCCACATCCCTGGCATTATCTGGTCCCCAACCCAAGCACCAGGTGGAGAGCAGGTGATTTTGCTGTGTGCAGGAATTCCCCAGCTTGGGAAAGCTTGTGCACAGCGAAGCTGCTCTGACCACAGAGGCAGGCGGAGGAGTATTCCAGCTACCTCCTCCGTCGGCGTAGCTTTGCCTGGGCTGCATCCTCCTAATTGGGAGGGGGAATGGTGGGCTAAGTGCTTTGCCTGCCCTGTGTTGTCCTCGTTGGGGGAAAGCGCATAATGACTGAAGCTGCCCCATCCAAAGGATGGGCTGGAGGAGCAAGTATCCACCCTATACCTCGGGCAGCTTTGCCTGCCCTGTTGTTTCGAGATAACTCCCCAAGCCCTCTGTAACCTCCAGGGGGCAGGGCTTGGGGAGGGGCCAAAGGCTCATTCAGCTGAATGGGAACCCCTGTGGGATGGCGCTTCCCCCATCCCTGTTACAATGGAATGCAATGTTTTACCTTTTGTAACTTCAACATGTATAACCTCTTGTAATATTATTTCAGGAGCTACAGTCAGAACATGCAAGGCAAGCATTTGCACTGAAAGACAAAAACAAAACAGGCATGATTACCGGCCTGGATTTCAGTGATATCATGGCCACTATTCGTTCGCACATGCTCACTCCTTTTGTGGAGGAAAACCTAGTCTCAGTAAGTATCAAGAAACTTGTGTTTCAGGTTGCTTATTGCTGCTGTTCAAATGAGAGTTTATGTTCCAGTTCTCAAATATTTGGGAATGCAAAGTCGCCAATTGCTGACACAAGATTTTGTGATCCTGCTAGGTGTTTTTCTAATGGGGTTCTGTTCAGGAGAACCTATTAGGGTATGAATGCAATGAGATACATGAGGAATCTGCAGACGTCCAGCACTGATGGAACATATTTAAGATGTTGTATTTTGTTGAACTGTTGTCTTTTTGGGCCTCGTGAGACTTCAACACTTGTTGATTCTTTGACCAGCAGAAATTGGTTCATTAAAGACAGTAGCCACCTTCAGTGTCATTTCCTTGGTAGAAAAGCATGGTATAAATCAAATCAATCAATAGTGTTCACTCTTTTCAGATCCAGCACCCATCTTTAACCCAAGAACACATTTTGGGGACCCACATCTTAATATTTTTTATGATCTATATGTATGGTGAGTAGTGCTGCTGTTATGACCTGTTTTAAGTCAGGTCATGACTCCATATTGGGCCTCAGTCACCAATTGGAAACCAATGCATTGAAGCAGCAGTGGGGACCCTTTGTCTATCCAGATGACTTTGGACTATAGCAACCATCACTCCTAACCACTGGCCTTGCTGGCTGGGGCTGATGGGAACCTGAGTCCAACAACATCTGAAAAACCACCGATTCCACATTAAAATATATTACCTCGCTACTCTGTGTGTGACAGAGAGATTGACAACATGTGGAGGCACATTGGTATCTCTGAATCAGGGTTTATAACTCTAGTTCCGCCTTTCCAGCCAAATATTTTGGACCAAGTCCTATCAGCTGATGGTCAGGAATGCTGGGAGTTACAGTCCACATCTCGAGGGTACCAGGTGTAGGAATCCTCATCCAAACTGAATTATTCAATCTTTCGGGTCATCTAACATTTCTATTCGTCATGTATCTTTCCCATGCTAAAAAAATCTTTTTAATCCAAGCTTATTGTCTGTTTTTTGGCGCTCACTATAGGCCATTTAATAAATTACTGCATATTGCAGTATGATATAGTCAAGCCTCTCAATCCCAGTTTTATAGGAACTGAATCTTACAGAAGGGTTCGAAACCAATAATCGAGGCTGTATGTCTTTTATAAATATATCACACTGTGTTTGTTTGTTTTTCTTTTTTTCTAGGCTGCAGGTGGAAGTATTTCACACCAAGTCAGCTTTTCCTATTTCAATGCTTTTAATGCCTTGCTGAACAACATGGAGCTTGTTCGAAAGATATACAGCCTCATCGCCGGTGCTAGAAAAGATGTTGAAGTTACAAAAGGTAAAACATTGCATTCTATTAATGCAATGTCCAAACCTTGGTATCATATACGGAAAAAGATTTGAAGACTCTGTCCCGATCCAGGACATCATATGGTCTCTGAGGTTGGACCAGAGCTCAGTGGTGGAAGGTTTGTGCATGCGGAAACACGAATCCCTAGCATCTCCAGTAAGAGGGATCAGGTATATAGGTGATGGGAAAGACCCTTGTCTACTTGAGGTCCTGGAGAGCTGCTCCCAGAGTGGACACAATTGGCCTAGAATGGACAAATCATTGGGCTTGGAATAAGGCTGCTTCTCATGTATCTACAATCACACAGCACTTGTGTGAGTATGTAACCCCCATTCACTTCTGGGCTGGAGGCCGACTCACACAGGCATCACCTTTATATCCCCTCCAGTGAAGTGAATGGGTAAAACTTTGCAAGCACCTCAGAACTCTTAGAATAAAGAAATGTGTAGACATAAATAAGGGATTTTAAAAATATGCTAGCAGATTGATTCATAAAAGATCCAAGTGTCTGCTTTTCCAGTATTAGGGTATTTCTGTAAGGCCTAATTTGAGTCAGGGTTCCATTCCTTTTCTCAGTGGCTTGGTTCAGTTCTGGAACTTGTAGAATAGCACTACAAAAATGTTGCCCCTGACCATTTGCAGAAGGCCTTTCTTTCCCTATGGAAGAGCTGCTTTCCATGTGTGGTCAGAAGAAGGATGTCCAACACAAAATAATGTGACTGGGCCTCAACTTCTCTCATTTTAAAGAATTTGCTTTTGTTCTTCTGAATAAATTACAGAGTTGGTTCAGTTCTGTGCTTCTAACTGTTATTCTATAATAATTTGGATTCTTGTTGGTGCTCATTTTATTCAGGGCTTAGGACTTTGCCAAATAGTATAAATTGTTTATTTAAAATTTAGAAACTTATCACCAGTTCTTTTTTTGTCCATTTTCTTGAAACAGAGGAGTTCTCTCAGTCTGCGATCAAATTTGGACAAATTACACCTTTGGAAATTGATATTCTCTACCAACTGTCTGACTTGTATAATGCTACAGGGTAATCCTAATCTTTTAAAGACTTCTATATTATCATTTGCCAATAGTTCTCCTTAAGTGGATTTTAAAAAAAGTACTGATGGCTGTGGGATAGAAATTTTGTATGCATAGTGAGGTATTGGAGATGGCACATGCCACTTGGTACGCATGACAATATAACATGGGACAAGGTGATTTCACAGGTCCTTCACTGGCTTTGGAAGGGGAAGGATTATGGGGGATGGAGACATATTGTAAGTCATGCCTTACATCGTACACATGGAGGAGAGGGACACTGAAGTTCCAAAGTTCTGCCTTGGGTGGCGGTTTTGTCCAGCCAGCAATTGTGTGAACCGGCTCTGTGAATTGTGAACTCCCTCTAAATGCAAAGATAACACATCGGGGAGAAGTTTTAGCTAGAAACTCTATCCCCCTGGGTGCGTGTTTTTCTATGTGCAGGGAGGAGGACATGGTGGGTATTGCTTGCTATTCCATTTAACAATTATTTCTTTCCCATGGCCTTTAATGCAGACGCTTAACATTGACAGACATTGAAAGAATAGCACCCTTGGCGGAAGGAGCATTGCCTTACAACCTGGCAGAACTTCAGAGGCAGGTAGGTGCCCTCGAGAAAATGTAAACACCTACCTATCCATGCAAAACGTTTGGTGGATGCTGAAACCCGGGATTTCTGAGATTAACGTTTATGATCTTCCCCACTGAAAGATTTCCATGTAATTCACATTTATGACTGCTTGGTCCATAAGGCACAAGTGTGCATTGGTTTGAATTTGGGGGGGATTTCTCCCCCTCTCATAAACAGCCCCTGCCAAACTACCAAAAAGCTTTTAAAACTGCTGCTGCTGCTGCTTGATTGGCATAAGCACTGGATGGTATAAGCAGAACAGCCTCTGATATGGGGGCTGTCTTCACAGGGAATTCCCTGTGGATTGGGAGCATTGTGAGGTCTTTTGTGGCGCATGACATCATGGCCAGTGCGCTGCCAACCAACAACATTTCCTCCCGTGGTCATGAAGATGCCCCCCACCCCATTCATGTTCTCCCTGCCTCTTTTGGTAGCTCTCACAATGCTTCCAACAAACCTTTAAATTAGGGACTTTTAAAAATAGCTTGTGGTGTGATAGCTGTGCAACCCCCTGGTGCTGTGGATGCTTCTATGCTGCACTCAAGCATTTCCAAGGAAGTTGCTCTCCTTCTGACCTTGGAGACTGTTGCGTTTTCAGATGCTTGTATTCATTGTTAAGTTCGTAGAACTGTGTTAAAACTGATAACCTGTAAAAAAAAAGAAAGAAAAAAAAGAAAAAAAATAATAAAAAATTAATCCTTTTAAAAGTAAAAATCTTGGTACTTGGAGCATATAATCAAACTGCCAGATATTGATTTGTTCCAGAAGAAAAACATGGTCTAATCCAATTATTTTACGAGTCTGTGTATGCGGATTTCAGTATTTGCAAATGAATACATTATCTGGATTGCTTTGTGTTAAAGCTCATTTCAAAATTAACTTGTCTCTAATATTTCAGTATATTCTTTCTGTCGCCCAATAATGCCACTCTGTCTTTGTTACACTTTTACAATCAGCACATGAAAGATTTGTTAGACTAATTATCTCTTATGGAGATTGACCAGGACACTTTGGCTAGACTGCTTTATTGAATTTTGCTTATGCTGTTTGTTTTGAGTCCACGTCCCCATAGCAACAAGAAACATTTAAAGAATTTTTTTTTTTACTTTGTTAGAAAATACTGCTTTAAAGTGAATGTAACTTCTCTGGGAAAACTGGTTTTGCAGTTTTAGTGGATTGTCACCTACTGAGAAACACAGAACTTCCTGGAATCTTCTGTGCTTTGGAACAGTAACAGATTTAACATTATTTGGACCTGACTCAACACTCTACCCCGCCCCCTCCATTGTTGCGTTCGTTGTCCTCTACTCATGGGTGTAAAGGGGAGAACCTCCTGTATCTGTGGTGATGTTTCAGTGTTCTCAATTTCGTGGAGAGCCTCCGTGGATACTAAAGGCTCTTCTTTGCACAAAGACATCCCCTTGAGTAGAGGGCAATGAGTGCAACCATGGAGGAGACTGGGGTAAAGTGCTCTCACAACTTATAGTCACCTACCAAGAGAAGGCCTGAATAGGGCTTTAGTTGGGTGATACCACCACAGGAACAGCTCCTCTGGCCACCATTTGACTTAGAAGCTGAGTGGAGGTGCAAGGAAAGAGACATCCTGATCACCCCCCACTCCTTTGTTGTGCTAAATTGCCACAGTTATGGTGATGGGGAATGCGGGTGGGTGGGGATGGCTTATTTTTCTGTAATTAACTTTTGGAACTCACTTCCATGAGATGTGGTGATGGCTACAATGTAGCTTAAAAAGCAGGAAATGAAACTTCCATATTCAAGAGGAACATAGTTCTGATTACTTGATGCTAGGAACACATAACAGGAAATGGTTGTCTCCATCATGTTCTGAGGTCAGCTCCCTGGCTAGTGTTGTGTTAATGCCGGAACAAGTGGACCATTGGTCTGATCCAGCAAGGCAGCTCTTGTCTTTATCAATGCTGTATGAATATATGTATAAACCGTATGTAATCACCCTGCCTGGGTGTAGCAGAGCATCTGGGAAAAGGAGTTGGCAGGTGAACTTGAGGCTTACTTTACCTGCATTCGCTGCTTTTTTTTTAACTATTCCTTTTCATCCTATACATTTTTCGTCCTGTATTCACTTTTAAAGACTGATGAAAGGAGACCATCTCTCCAGAGTAGTATAAACTTTTGGTGTGTAAGCCATCTTTTGCATGTGGATATTATTTATACATTCACATGAGAGTGGCCCGCTTCTTAGCATAGTTCTTGTACTTGGATTCCAATGTGTACTTAGTGGTAAAGATCTCTTGTTGCGGTGGCAATGAAGCAGCCCATGGGTTACAGCAAGGCGTGTTGAACCTCTTTCAGCCAAGAAAGAGGTTCAGTTTTGCAGAAGTTCTCAGGGACTGCATAGCAATGGTGGGCGAGGCTGAAGACAAAAGGGGGGCAGGTCCACGGCAAATGGGGCTGGGCCAAGAATACCAGCATATTCTAACTTACAGCTCTTACTGCTAATAACTAAGCTGTAGGAGAGGGATTTCAACGTTTTAGAATAGGGGAAAAACATGCAAAAGCCAGGAAACCACCAAATAATTAGGGGAAAGAGGACATAGCCAGGATGAGGGTGTGTGGCTAGACTGATGACTGTTCCTTTGTCAAGCTTGGGCTGCATTTAGATCCCTGTGCCACTCCAAGGAGGGCAGGGTATTGCCTGGTGCCGGTATCCCCCACTCCCTGTGCCATTTTCTCAGCACAGTCGTGTGTAAGAGCACACCGCTAAACTAATGAAGAGTATGCTATAGGCAGCAGGAACCTTGTATGTGATGAATGCTTAACTTTTTATTACCATACCCTTTCTGCCTATTTAGCAAAAATAAGAGAGTGGAAGCTGGTCTTTCAATCACACTTGCTGCTGATATTATCACTGAAAGATTTTCTTTGTCTAGCTGCTAAATATCTGTGTACAGTGGCTTCGTGGAGAGATGCCAGTGACAGTAATTTTCTATTTATAAATATTCATGCTCTGAAAGCCATAGCATTAATTATACTAATTTGCATATCCTGTCTGAACACAGGCATGCCGCAGGCTATAGTAAGCACCTTCACAAGTAGGCTGAACGTTATATTTCTATTACAGGGAAAGAGAATGCATGTGCAAGGCGACATATCATTAGAACTCAAATCTGTGTGATTTGGGGTTCTTGAGGATTAGAAGGAAATGAACAAAGGCTGAGATTGTACATAACACTAAACCATGGTTTGCTATTACAAGGGCAAGCCTCCTGTTTGTGCATTCCCCCCTCCTGCTGCTGCACAGTCAGAAGAAAACTTTCCCTTCCGCTTTAGGCTAGCCATAGGTTGTTGCAATATCCAGAGGCATTTCTATTCTGTATCCTGCACTCTGGGAGGATCAAGAAGAGATCCTGGCCCTCCTCTGTGTGACAACCTTTTAAGTATTTGATAGCTCTCTTCAAATACTTAAAAGGTTGTCACACAGAGGAGGGCCAGGATCTCTTCTCGATCCTCCCAGAGTGCAGGACACGGAATAACGGGCTCAAGTTAAAGGAAGCCAGATTCCAGCTGGACATCAGGAAAAACTTCCTGACTGTTAGAGCAGTACGACAATGGAACCAGTTACCTAGGGAGGTTGTGGGCTCTCCCACACTAGAGGTATTCAAGAGGCAGCTGGACAGCCATCTGTCAGGGATGCTTTAGGGTGGATTCCTGCATTGAGCAGGGGGTTGGACTCGATGGCCTAATAGGCCCCTTCCAACTCTGCTATTCTGTGATTCTGTGATACTTTGGCTCTGAGGAGCTGCTTCCTTTGGCTATTTAGTCTGCTTGTTTTTCTTCCCACTTAATTTTACAGAAGCTGTATGCACAGCTAAGTTCAGTGCTCATACAGTTCTTGCACAATCTTATGCCTTATTCTCTCTCTCTCTCTCTCTCTCTCTCTCTCTCTCTCTCTCTTCTTCCCCTCTGCCTTTTCTGTCCCTTTTCTCTTCTTCATTCACAGCAATCTTATGGCAATCTGGGCAGACCTATCTGGCTCCAGATAGCTGAGTCGGCTTACAGGTTCAGTCTGGGCTCAATTGCTGGAGGTGAGTGACATGTCTATGAGTGCTGTTTCAAGCCGGGGTTGCTGTAATATTATCTTGCTCTGTGGGTTGCAGATCAGCAATGATGGAGTTCATTGTCCCCCAAGGTATGGCTGGTGGGGCTCTGAAGAGAGCTCTTTATTGTTACTTTAAAAAAAGAAAAAGAAAAAAAAGGCTATGCTCAGAAGTCCTGACAGAATGTGGCTTTGGCATTGCTGGCTCCAGACTGTCTTCGGAGGAAAACTTGCAGAACGACATAAAGGGACTTCTAAAACAGCCTTGGGCCCCTATTTTAATTATATTTAATGGGACTGGTACCAAAAACAAAAGTGAAAGAAAGGACTGAAAAAATATGAGGTCTTAATTTCTTACCTGAAAAAAGATACCAGTCATCATTGAATTACTAGTTGATGCCCAAAATGGGATTTAGTAAGAGTCCATAATACACCCCCGCAGGCGCTGTGCCCTCTCACCCACTCTAGTCATATTCCAGGGGTGTGACCTCAGGCCTGGAGCCAAATCCAGCCCTCTTCCCCAGGTGGCCACACCCCCTTTCCCCAAACCACCAATCATTTGGTGGTTTCCTGCCTTTTGTGGAATCCCCCCCCCCCAATTCTAAAAGGTTGAAATGCCTCTCCTAAGGTTTAGTGACTGGCAGTAAGAGCTTTGAGCCAAAAACATGCTGGTATTTTCGGGGGGTTGGTTGGTCCCACCCCATTTGTCTGCAGCCTCACCCACCACTGGAATGCCCCCACACCCCCGCCCAGGGCTTCTCAGGAATGGAATTCAGTCGTCGGACTGAGAAAGGTTCTGCAGCCCTGTATGTTCAATTAATCTTTCCCCTCTTCCTTTAGATACATGAACTGTTGGGGGCAGTTGTAGAAGAAGATTTCAAGATGTTCCGATCAAACTGAGCCTTTGTAAAAAAAAAATAAAAAAATAAAAAAATGGGTTTGGTAGTAAAGGTTAAGGTCTTAATCCATCCATCTCCAAAACTTTTAAGATATTAAGGAATGTAGCCTACCCATTAGGGTAATCAGCTTGTCTGTCAGTCATTACTGGGTGTTAAGAACCCCACCTGTCTAGGATTATGGGTAAGAGTTTTATAGGTAGGAGCGGAGGCCTGCTCAATGTCCCCTTACATTTCTCCTGCCCCGGATGCTCAGTTTCACTCTGTATTCCATCAGGCTCCCTTCCCTGTCCTGGTTTGTTTCAGTTGTTCCCAATCTGGTTGGGAAAAACAGCTCCCATCATCCCCAGCCAGCATGGCCACTTAGACTAGAACTTCTATTGCGTCCCCGTCCTGTTGTCCCGTCGCCCAAGCTGCCAGTCTGCTATAACACCACCCACATATGCTGTAGTCAGTATTATATCTGGCAGTAGCACATTTTCATGAGCAGGCAGTGAAAAACGAGTATAAGCATCCTAATTTTTTGGTTTTTGTTTACAGCTGTTGGAGCCACCGCTGTGTACCCTATTGATCTAGTGAAGACTCGCATGCAGAACCAACGCACTTCTGGCTCCGTTGTGGGAGAGCTGATGTATAAAAACAGCTTTGATTGTTTTAAGAAAGTCTTGCGTTATGAAGGCTTTTTTGGCCTTTACAGAGGTAAGCGAACGAAATGTGTGCATTGTATACATCATCGGCTGTTTTATGGCAAATCTAACATTGTGGTCCTAAGTACATTTATTTATTTGTGTATTTGTTTGTCTGTTTGTTTTCTTACATTTATATCCCACTTTTTCTTCAGGGAGCCCAAGGCAACGTACATTAATTAATTGATAATAAAAACTATATGATCCTTCTCCTTTTCATTTTAATCCTCACAACAACTGTGTAAGGTAGGTTAGGCAGAGAGTCAGTGACTGGCCGAAAGTCACCCAGCGAGCTTCATGGCTGAATGGGGATTAGAACCTGGTCTCCCCAGTCCCAGTCCAACACTCTAACCAATACTTCACACTGTCCCATTCTTTCTCTCATGCATTCTAATCCCAAAGAATGTGTGTGCATATTGGCTTCCTCCTTTGCAATGAGCAGAAGAATCTGTTTGGCTTGGAGGAGGCTCTGCGTCTCTATTTCAGCTTTTGCTCCCAAGTTAGAGAGCTGGGTTGGACGAATGTAGCAGTCAGCACCATCCATTTAATGGAATTCATTCCATCAGGATTGCAATCCAGTGAGCGCTCCTCACTACCAGTTACGATCCAGGGAGGGTTATATCTCCATTTTTTATCCATGTTAGATTTAACGAGGAACAAACAGGTATATTTTTTTTACTTCATTAAAGGGTTTTAGTATGCTGAAGTTTGAGTCTCCTTGATTTTGGGTTTATGCAGACAGTGTAATAACACAAGCAAACTCGTTGGAGATGAGGGGTCTATGTGCATGTATCTGGGTTTTAATTTTTGTTTTGCTAATAAAACTAAACTGCCCAGAAAGCTTCAGCTATGGGGCAGTATAGAAATGTAATAAATATAATAATGTTGATGATCTCTGCAAATCATGTATGAATGCTGATGGCACTCTATGTATGTACAAACTGATTAATACTTATCAGCTGTTGTGCTCTGCTTCTATATCCTCACATACCACCCGCCTTTATTTGTTTGTTTATTTAAAACATTTCTTGGCCGCCTTTCAGGGCAGAAGCCCTCACAAAGTGGCTTACAACAATAAAATATTAAAAACATTTAAAGCAATAAAACAGCAATTAAAACAATAAAATCAACAATAAAACCAGCAGGAACAACAATAGCAGCAATATTAACAATAACAACAAAAACAGTACATCATGGGAAAGCCATATATAAATGTAATAAATGTAATAAATAAAAATAAAAATAAATAAAATGTTTTTAAGACCTTCTTAAAAGCCTGTAAAGATGGTGCAATGTGGACCTCCAATGGGAGTCTGTTCCTGAGGTTTGGGGCCACCGCAGAGAAGGTCCACTCCCGTGTGGATACCCACTTAACTGTCCTCACAGGTGGGCAAATGAGAAGGGCCTCTTTTTCTGATCTTAAAGTGCAGGCAGGCTGATATGGGTGAAGGTGGTCCTTCAAGTAACTTGGTCCCAAACTGTTTAGGGCTTTAAAGGTCAAAACCAGCACTTTGAATTCAGCTCCCCCCTCTACACACACTTGACTGTCTGGGCAGTCCTGGCAGTTGTAGGACTTTTTTTCTGTCTAAAGGATTGTGCCCTAAATTGTGGAAAACATCTTATTTCCTAAGGTTCCCAACATCCTAGAATTGAGCCTTAGAAAAAGATCTGAAATAATATTCTTTGGTGGAACATTGCAGAATGTAAAGAGTCAATTCATATTTTTCTTTCAATGCTTGAGCATCATTACCTGTACTCCGCCCTGAGATCCTTGTGATATAGGGCAGGATATAAATGTTTTAATAAATAAATAAATAAATAAATAAATAAATAAATAAATGCTACCTGAGTTTAACGTGCATTGAAATAACTAGGTTTCTTTGCAATGCACATTAGAACAGCCATGCTGGGTCATACCAAAGGCTGATCAAGTTCAGCATTCTGGGCAATATCCAGTGCTGTCGCATTGTTAGGATAAACCAACTCTAGCGGAACATCATTATCAATTGCTGGGCAAAGGGAAGAAGCGACGAAACCGCACTAAATCACAGAGTCAAAATTTGGCGGCAAATCACCTCTTTTCCCCTTTGGCAACCAAGCACTAACGACGTTGCACAAACACTGGCGGAAGCTAGCGTCACCTCATTAGCGTAGAGCCATGGCAGCGTTGGATACTACTCTCTGCTTCTGCAGTGCCCGATCAGCTGCCTATTGAAAGCCCACAAAGAGGACATGAATGCAGTTGCACCCTCCCACTCATGTTCCTCTAAAATTGGAAGACGGTGGGGGCTTGTTTCTTTTCTTCAATGCTGTTCTACTGTTTAATGGAAGGCAGTCTAGTAATTTAAACATGCATGCAGCGTTTGCAGATGGTACTGCCATGTGTACATTTTGCCATGCACTTCTATACTTGAGTTTAACAAAGTAAAATGTAAATCCAATCAAAGACATAGGGCATGTCTAGACGGGGCGATATCCCGGGAATCACACCGGGATCATCCCTGTGCATCCACATGATGCACAGGAGATCCTGGGGGCAGGTAAGGATGATCCCTCCCATGCCCCGGGATATGGCCCTACAGTTTAATTCCATTTTGTCCTGCGATCTTGCACCCATCCCGTTTTCACCTCGACTCCTCGCGAGTAATGGTGAGGACCCGGACATGGGGAACAGAGTTCCTCAGGAGCTCTGTGCCCATCGGAGGTGAGGTGGGGGGAGAAGGAGTTTTTTTAAAAAAACAACTTACTTTTTGCGATGGAGTGCTCCTGCGTTCATTTTCGATTAAAAAACAAAAACAAAATGGTGGGTGCAACGTCCCCTATACTCCTGGGATGTCGCTCGTGCTTGTAGACGAGGGGGACAATCTTGTGATCATAAAATCACAAGATCATACCCTGCCACCCTCCTCCTCTAGACATGCCCATTATGAACTTCAGATTTTTGAGTGTTGGAATGTAAGTGGAGTCCTGCTGGATCAGGCCAAAGGTCCACCTTGCCCACTATTCTGTTTCCCACAATGAGAAGCCCAAAAGCAGGACATGAGGGCAATAGCCCTCTCCTGCTGATGTCCCCATCGACTGGTATTGAGTTGCATATAGTACCTATGAACCTGGAAGTTGCATGTAGCCATCATGACTAGCAGCCATTGATTGGTTGTGTGTGTGTGTGTGTCTGTGTGCACGCGCACACATAGATGTGCAGTGTATTTCATTGTGTATTAATGGCTGTGGGAGTGTGTCTGCAGGTGTTATTGTCTATTAGTTCTCTTAGCTTAGGCACCACTGTGCTAAATATTCTTTTTAACAGGGGATCAGAGACTCTGGCTGGGAGAGCATCATTTCTTTTTTGTTGTTGTTGCCAGTCACCCTTTGTGTGTTAATAACTACCTTTCCCCATCATAATAACTCAGCTAAGCTTCAGACAAAAAGGAGCACATTGAAAGAAACTAAGCCACAGTATACATTATCGGCAGATCTTTTTTGTGTGTGCAAGTACGCTTTTGCTTTGGGTTTCTTAGGAGAATGGAGTGAGTGTGGAAAGTAATTCCCACATTTCCTTGGTGTGTTTGTGCTGTGTTGTCTGCCTTGCTGACGCAAGGCTATGAAAAGCTTCCGTGTTCTTTCTGTTAACGAGAATGGTCTTGTTGCACAGAATTGGTCTGCTACTCCAGCAGTCAGCTCACAGACTGATTTAGCTTCATCTCCATTGAAACCACAGTGAGATGAATCAGCATTTTATTACAGTCTTGTAAGCTTACATGAAAGTTAGACCAAGGAGTGGGTGTGGGGAGACAGGTAACCCATGCATATGCTGTCATGGTTGGAAAAAGAAGGATTAAAAGCAAGGAGAGGCCTTATCTAAAGCCAAGCAAGTTAAGGTTGCCCTCTGCTGATCTGTTTTTCTTAAACTGGTCTTATTGTAGGGTTGGAAAGGCGCTCTTAGGTCGTTGAATTCAATCCCCTGCCAGAAATAGGAATCCTGTGCATGGCTGCCCTTGGCAAATGGCAAAGATACCCATGGATCGATCACTGAAAGGGACTTCAGGAAGTCCTCCAAAATGCTACAAAATAAAAGTGAACTGCTTTAGCAGGTTTCATTATTTTTAAAGCATGTTTGATGTAATGTGTAGGTTGCCCCTGAGAGCCCAAGGCTGCTGAGTGAATTACCCTGTCATTTTTAGGTAACTTAGGAAACAGAGCTCCAATTCGTCAGACTTCTCAAAGTCTGACAGAGTTACCTCAAATAAACGAATACATATCTTTAACAGTATTATGGAAAGTTCAGTAACAATTTTAACTGAGGGTTAAAACAGACAATGCAAATATGTGTCTAGCCACTGTATCATCTTTTCATTTTTACTCTAGAGTAGGTGCAGAGCCTACTCAGTCCAGATCTTAAAACCCCATGCTGAGGTCCCCATCCAGATTGTGGGTCCTGCAGCTACTCTAGAATAAAAAATTAATAAAAAGACGTAGCTGCTAGATACACATTTAAAGTAATGGGCCTCTTCAGACAACATACTAAGCCATGGCTATGGTGCTTATCCTTTTGCAGAAAGTGGTTAGTGACCGTGTTTAAACTGTGGTTATGTAGCCACCATGGTTAGGAATGGTTCACATGACACCCTAAGCCATAATGTTTAGCTCAAAATGCTTAACTACCATGGCTTAGCGTGTCGTCTGAACAAGGTCAATGTCTGTTTCGGCCCTTATGCTCACTATTATAACTATCAGTCATCTCTTGAACCATAGTGTTAGAGTGAAGGGTGACAATCTTTTGAATCGTTGGCAAAAATTGAGAAATGGGCTCAGCAGTTCTACAAGGGAGTTTGTTATTAGATTCTTGGGGTCAACTTGACAGGACATATAAAACAGCCTGCCAGATTTCAGTGGTGCCATCAGGGTAGAGCTTTGGGGCAGAAGTCCAGAACCCCCCAGCACAAAAACAGAAGGGCCCCCAAAGAAAGCATGGCTGGCTTAACATGTTTTCAGGTAAGTGAAAAAAAGGCCTATTGTCATCTAAAGAGGTTAGACCATCATGTCCAGAGTCTAAAATTACCAAACGGCACCACGGCAACAGTTTGGATTTCTCTGCTGTCATCAGCTCTCCTTGGGATCTTCCAGAGCCCTTCCACACAATGCCTACCTTTCATTTAAGAAAATAAACCCCAAAGAAAATGTAGCCCACATACATACAAAAATTGGAGGGGAAACGGGCAGGTATTCTTTCCTATTACTCAGTAAGAAGCAAGTTAGCTCCAGTCACCCGGACTTCTGGCCAGGGGTACCCATAAGCACATTGATGAAAGATAAGTGTTGGCTCACATGGATAATCATCATCATAACAATCATAATAATCATCATAATAATTCATTTATTAAATCCATTATATGACTTCAAATATTAGACTATGTATTCATGTTCTTGCTATTTCACATTGACTTTTGATGGCCTCTTCAGCATGTCCGTTGGCTATTGGCCTACACCCAACACAGGTTTATTTTTTTTACTTGCTGGTTGTCTCATGTTGTACTTGCTGAAAAATTTAGTGACTGTGTCTTGTAACTTAATGCTAACTTCCCCCCTTAGTGCTTACACGTCTGTCTCCATTTTAATGATGTAAGTAATAATGTGGACAATCGCACACATTTTAGAAGTGATGGTCTCTTAGGTAGTGAAAAGAAAGTAGGTGTGTAGATGTGAGTAGTAATGGTTTGGATCCCAAGAACCATGCATGGAAAGAAGCACACAGAAAGGGACTTTTATATCCCCTGTGACCTCCTTCAGCTCCTGAAAAGACAGTCTGGAAAGAAGGTTGGGGGGAACCTCCTGAACAGTATATGGCGGGTGGTGAGAGGGTAGCAGTAGGAAGAGGGATTTGCCCAAAATTATATGGCAGAACCGCATGTTTTGGGTGGTGTTTCGGGGCCATGCCCCCATCCCTCACTCTTCCTGGGGGCTTCAGGGGGAAGCAGGGTACTGTACAAATCCCTTTCTGCAACTTCCCCTCAGGTTCCAAGCCCCGTTGTCTTTGCCTTATGAATTAGGGTAACTACAGAAAGTGGCATTGCTGGGCTGTGTACATAATAATGTCTCATTTGAGCATCTGCAGAGCTCACTATAATTCCTGGCCTTTTCAATTTTGTTTCCAAGTAATAGTTAAATAAAAAAGGAAAAGCGACATGATTTGATTGGGAATGAATGAAGCTTCCTAGTGGCTGATTGTCGATTGATCAAATCGACAAGGCGCATCTTGCGGTAAAAAGAGAGCCATACTGTGTACTTTGAGCATACTGCAAGAACAGTTTGGGAATAACTCAGCAGCAATAAAGCTGATTTCACTGCGTGGCAGGGAACTGAGACTGGGCAAATAGATTTACAAAAATGCAGCATGAATGAGTGAGTTCTTGTGTCAAAAACTTATCTTTACCATCGGCAACAGAAGTCTTGAAATATTGAATTGCAGAATGGTTCACTGAGCACATAGTGTTACAGTCGGGTCCATATGGAGAAATTGCATTATTTTCAAGGGAAATCCTTAAAGTGGAAATTGATTCATTAAGCTATTTAAGAGTGAAAAGCCTACATTTTGTGCTAGCTATTTGTTTGTGTGTGGCGCGCGCGTGCGCGTGTGTGTGTGTGTATGGATGTCTGTGTATTCTGATAAATCTATTCTATTTATATAGGGTTACTTCCACAACTCATTGGTGTTGCTCCAGAAAAAGCCATAAAGCTTACAGTAAGTATATTGAGTTGGTACCTTCTCACTATTTCCTTTTGAAAGATTTGCAGCACAATGCTATACATGGGTACTCAGAAATAAGTCCCATTGATCTCAATGGGCCTTACTTTCAGGTAAGTGGGTATATAAAATTAGCGCTGTATGGTTGCAAAATACACAAATGTTTCCCAGGTGATCTCTCCGCTGTAAGAATCACCACCCTCTGGCTTTTTGTTCTTAGATCTCCCGAATGTGTTAAATCCAGTTGTGTATGAGAAACATCGAGAGTGGCACAGTGGTATTAATTTATGTTTTTATATTAGGTCAATGACTTTGTCAGAGACAAATTCACGCAGAGAGATGGTTCCATTCAGCTGTTTGCAGAGATCCTTGCGGGAGGCTGTGTAAGTACTACTGTTGTGGACAGGAAAGTGCCTTTCCACTGCATAGCTCTATTAGAATGACAGCCAACATATAGCAATTTATAGGCGTGTCATGGGAAGAGCTGCCATAGTTTCTAGGCGAAGGTGCTATTCGTCCCTTTCTATTGACACTGCAGTTACAGTGGGCTGTTACACTGAGTCGGTTACAGCAAAGCTGGTCATTTCTCCACATTACTGCTATCTACACAAACATGTTGTTTGTTTCCACTGAACAGTTCTGGTTGCAAATATCGGTTGGCCAGCGCCAGGAGAATATCGGAAAAGGCTGCTGGGGGCCAGGGGTGGTGGGGTGCGTCTGTATCGATACCACCTCTTTTTCTGCAGAAGGGTTGCTATTGTCTGAAAGTTTATGAGCTTGAATTATCTCCTTCATGACAAATCAAAGTGTCTGCTTGCACAGAATGTATCTGCTTCCAGGTTCCACTAAGAGGACATTGATTCAGTAGTAACGTAAATGCAGGGCATGTGCTAGCTGAAGTTAAGCACTTTAAAGTCCCCTTGGTTTCCATGGGAAAGATTTAAGTAAGTGCTTAACTCCATCCCAGTGAAATCAGTGGGCCTTATCCGTGTTTCACTTTGGTTGGATTGTGCACTCAGTTCGTAGAATTCAGATGAGGCCTCCTGCTGGGCCTGTATATTTCTCCTAGTTTCCAGAACATTTTTGAAGTGGGCTTTGAATTATATCCAGTGTTTGTGTTTTCAAAGATAAATTGAGTTATCACCAACCTTTGCTTGCTGTCTTAGAACTTCTGGTGGGATGGGGTCCTATATCATGTGTGAGCATGCCCCCTGTGGGCCATACTCTGGGGGGGAGGGTAATAATAAAATATTTTTAAATGGACAAATTTAACTTGCAAACATGCTAAATTTGTCTGGTTTAGGGCTCCATAGCCACTACAGAGTGCCATTTTGTTTTAAATTTTTGCATTCAGGGACGGCGGGGGTGGGGTGGGGGGTGGGTTCATGCAAGACTTGTGTAGCCCACCATATCCTATAGCATTGCAACATCCAAACCTTCTGAGGACCTCTCTACCTTTTAAGACTTGAATAGAGGAGATGTCATCAGATGTATCTTCTCTCACCACTGCAGTGAAGTGATGGACTAGATTGCGTTTGGTAGCATTGTCCCTTCTAAGCTCCTCTGAAAGAGACAAGAGCTCTCTTGGGGTCTCAACCTGGGAACCCTAATAACTTCCAGTTGAGGAGTCTGGGTGAAAACCATTTCCGCTTGTCACCAAAATCTTGGGCAATAAGGCTGTTGACCTCTGCGAACTCTGAATTCAGTGAGACAGCCCTGGAGTGACGCTGCTCTTAGCTCTCCCTGATTAGGAATGGCAGCCCTGTAGACACCTCAAGTTTTCACCTGTCAACATGTAAATCTACATTTGGGAAAGGTAACAAGCAAGCAAGTTATAACCATACCCCAGAGAGGATCTAATCTTGTTCTTGAAGGCCCATTAGAAGCTGCTACAGTAAATGTAAGAAACCCTTAAACTCTGCAAATAAATGTAATTCAGAGGCCTGACACATCTGCTAGCTTCCCCCCCTAGTAAGTCTTCTACAGACTGCTGAGGCCTGCTGTGGTTTCTTAAGGAAACCTGTACAGTCTTTAGCAGTATAATTTTTATGAAAATGTATGCACATTTTAAATTAGACTGGGTTCCTATTTTTAAAAAATTGCTTGAGGATGTTTTCAGGTATGCATTCATTAGGATATTTCCCCCCCTGCTGTGACATGTGTTCAGTCAAGAATGTTAGCAATTTCTGTTTTGGTAATGAAATCTGATAATCAAGGTTACTAACTTAATATCATTTTGTACCAAAATATGTTTCACGCATTGCAAAGCCTGCATTAAACATTTCTTCCCAAAGTGTTTTAGACCAGAGTGTAGCAATTGCCACCTTGAAAATGTTTGGATTACAGGCAAGGCCTCGAAGGCACTTCTCCTGCTGAATTTCATGCATTTCCTCTGCACATAGCGCCAAAGTCATGGGGGCAGAATCCTTCCTTATCTTTCACGAGCAAGCGCATACCAGTACATATTGTCTGATTGCTCCCACTTGGCTCCTTCTGCAACTGTTTATAGATTTTATCATATTAGCCGGTATATAAGTCTTAATTAATTGACTAATAACCAGGAATATACTAGGGCAGAAAAGTTTATTGTTGTATCCGAACCTGAACTCCTGGCTTGTCTCTCTTCTAACAAGCCAGAATTTGAAACCAGGGTTTGTAGTTGGTTTAGGCATCCTGGTTTGTTAGAAGAGCAACAAGCCAAGGTTTCGACATAATGTTTCTTCTTTGTGGTCTATGTGACCTACACAGTTGACTTCTTGCCTGCACAGAGCCTTTTTCTGACTGTTGTAGAGCTGAGTTAAATTTTGGCAGGAGTCCACTGCCTCCATTCAGTGCACAAGCTCAAAGAGTGTGGCTTCCACTCTTTCTGCTCAGTTCCTTTTCAACTACCACAGCATCGTCAGAAACATTCTCGTCACAAGTGATTTAGATTTGAGACTGAGTTGAGTTTTCCTTCATCTTCTTCTTACAGTTCTGATTGATTTCTCCTCAATTCTGATTGATTTCTCCTCCTCACCCTCAGCTCCGGTGGCAGCTGGGTTACAGCATTGCTAGCACCCATGTAAGCAATACTGAGCATTTATATTACAGGGAGTGTTCAGAAAGTGAAATTTCAGTAAGCCTTACAAATGTGCAATAAAATGCGTCAGTTATGTCCATATTACAGAACTGTGTACTCAGACTGAGAGGCCTCAAGCCACCGAATGAGTTCAGGGGTGAAGGGAGATTTGAACCAGAGATTTCCCAGCTCACATTTCACAGTTGTACAGCCTGACCTGTGCAAGCGTACTCCAGGTTAAGTCCCACCATATTCAATGCGGTTTTTCGCAGCCAGACACACGGGCTACTAGAGAAGTGAAGTTGAAGGGACAGAATCTCGCCCCACATTAGAAATACATGCACTGGTTCCTGCAGGAAGGGGGAATATATATGCATTTAACAAGCATAACAAATAGCCTTTTGTTGTGATCTTGTTTTTGTTAGCTTTAAAGACATCAGCCTTCTAATTCTGAAAGACTCAAGTCAGGCTGTTTGACCCTAAGAATTCCTGTGTATCTGTACTTACATTGCTTACTATTAGCTCACACAGCACACCATTGCAACCGGAGACATCATGGGCTCTACAGACTTTTGAACAGGGTTGTGTTGCTGTTGCTGCTCTGGCAGATTTGGAAAAGGCAATAGTTTAAGTGATGAAGTGCTTTGAATAGTTAAGTGCATTGCAAGACGTATAGAAACCTGGCCGCAAATCTTCTACTTGTTCATATCCAGCCATTGCGAACAGCCAGCGTTCAGCTTGGTTCTGTCCTTAGATGCCGTTGCATTTTTAAGAGAGAGTTTCCTTTGTTACTTTTCCAAAAAGGGCCCTAAGAATAGAGGGGGTTTAATGTGTATCTGTATGAAAGTGTCAGCATAAACAGCTGGAGCTCTGCTGGCAGAAGGTAGCGCAGGTGCCCAGATGTCTTAAAGAGTAATCTTTGTTAAAGGATGCTTGCAGTGTGGGAAGAAGTTTTGGTCCAGGCCGTGTTTATTCCAAGCCAGAGGAAGTTGAGCAGGGACTGGGAGCAGGCGCCTCCCCCTCCCCTTTTCTGGCTTGTGCCTCACGGGTGGATTTGGAAAGGGCAAGAGGTCTCCCGTTGCAGGGTCATTTGTGCATTTCCTTCAGCCTCTGGCATGTCAAGAGGTGTTTGCAGTGGGATCTCAGACTGCATCTCTTCTCTCATAACCTTTGCTGTCAACTTGAGTTTTTTTTTATTTGTTCCTTGTGGAGATTTTATTTTACATGACGTTAAGGTTAAATAGGGAGCTTGAATTGTTCATAACTCCTGATCTACATGAATAACCTCCATTCAGGATTGAATTTGTCATGTGTTGCTTTAAAAGGTGCCTGTCATGATTTAGGAACAATTTTCCATGTCCAAATAGTTGGGTTTGTGTTGGGGGCATTATCTGAACATCCTATTTGAATGGGGCCGTTGTTTACAGCGCAGCCTCTGCTAATGCCCTCGGAGTATCTACGTAGCTTCCTTTCTTTTTCAGTGTTTCTCCACTCACCCTGGTTTGGATTCAAGTTTCCTTCTGAATACATTCCCACTTCTAAAACAGTGATAAATGTCCACGGGATGTTTATTGGATGCCACTACTACGCCAAGCATGCTACAGAACCTGAGTAATGTGGCACCTGTTCAGAAGGATGACAATGCCACCATAGCAACATAACTTTGATGATACATAGATCATAAACTAATTTAAACGATGGAACATTAATTCAAAATATTCCACAATTCATTCATTTTGATCCAGCAAGGGTAGTACATGCAGTTAGGGGTCTGGATGCAGTATATTTTCACCTTAAAAGAAAATTGGAAAATGCACCCTCCTTGCCCATAGCTCCCTCATTTTTAAAGTTAAGGAGATCAAAATTGTCACAGTGATAGCTCTCAAGTAGAGCTTTCAGTGTGCGTAGTTTGAATCAGATCAGTTCATCCTTTGATTTTTTAAGGATTTTTTAATCCCCCCTTAAACCCTTTTCCTGATAGTCCACCAGTGTGAAGGATAGATTTTCCTTTCCTTTGATCATGCGAAGCTGTGCATCATCAAGTTCATAAAATAGGGTTCTGCTTGTTCCCTTACCCAAGAGTAAATCTCATTGATTTCAACTGCATTTACATCCAAGTCATACTAAAATCAGATGACACTTACCTTTGAGTAAACCCCATTGAACAGAGAGGGATGTACTTCTGAGTAAACACATATAGAACTTTTTAATAGTGTGGTCACTCAGAAGCTTTTTTTAAAGTCTAAAACAGCAAACTGGAAAGAAGTGCTCTGCAATCCTATGCTTACTTTTAAGATCTTACTTCTGTTTACTTCTGTTAATTTCCATTAAAAAAAAATCCTTAAAATCAAGGCATGAACGGATCTTATTGAAAGTTGGCGTGGCTAAAGCCCTCCTTAAGAGCTATCACCATGCCAAGTTTGATCTCTAACTTTAAAACTTATGCAGATGTAAGCATTTTGGTTACCTTGGAGCAAAGGAGGGGACCTGGCCACCTTTATAAAAGAAATTAGTTAAAATGATTGTTCATCTGCCTACCCTTTGAAACAAGCAAAACAAACCTTCATTCCTCCTCCCCTGTAAACCTTTCCCAAGCCAAGGGGCAGCAACAGTCTCATTCCCTCCTGCTTCCTACAAATGGCCTCCCTTCCTTGGAGTTTGTTTAATATGATCTTAGGGGAAAGTATAGTGTGTTGTTTTACTGTAATTGCACAGTTTCAAGCTGCTGTACTATTGTATTTGGCAGAAATAAATATTTTTTAAAAAAAATAACTGCAGGGGAAAGGAGAACGTAGGGGGCGGGGTGGGAGATTTCGCCAGCATAGTAACGCTCAAAGATACATGAGCTGAAAGAGCACAACAACGCACAGGCATGAAATTGCCCCAGCACTCGACTTGCTAAGGAAATGGTGGGGGAAATTGCGGATGAAAACTGGATAAAAAAGTAGAAGTTCATGTTGCAGAAGGGAGCAAGTGGCTCTTCCATTTAATAGCTTTTTCTGTTCAAGGGAGTGATTGGCTGTAGTAGAAACTTTCAAAGCATCTGCAACTCTGCAGGCAATTCTGTTCTGGTCTCACAGATGACAGTGTAGGATTGTTGCCTAGGCACATCCCTAGAAAGATTATGTATTTATTTGCAATAAACAAGCTACCTTATGTTTGTCAGGCTACTAACAGGTTTATGAAGATTATTCTGCAATAAAAATTCTCTCACCATGAAACTACTTCTGTAGGTTTCACCAGCTACAAATCTGCCTTTCTGTAACAGATGACCTTCTGTTTATATAGGCTGGCCCTTACATTTCTGTTGGGCCAAGGGCAATGCAGAGGGGAAGGATGCACACAGAAAGTTTCTACTGAAGGTGCTGTTCTCTTGTCTCTCAGATGGAGTCTGTGACAAGTGGGGATGGAAAAGCTCCGGCTAAAGAGGCAAAAAAACAACAACACGGTTTCAGCTAGAACAGCAAAGTGCCAACACATTCTAGCCAGGTTGAGCACCACGCATTTTAAATTGACTAACAGGTTTAATTTCAGTAGAAGTAGACAAGCGCTTTAATCAAGTAGACGGAGAAGCCCAGCGCCCTGCTCCACAATGACCCCCTGCACTTTGCTAGAAGTGAAGGATAGAACCTATAGCGTACTGAGGGAAAGTCTAAACATGCCACTTCCCAGTGCGTTTCCATGCTTCTGGAGCAAAACTGTCACGTTGAATCTTCCTGTGAAATGTGAAATGCAGCTTTGTGAATGTCTTAGGTTAAAATGCACAACTCGGAGAGAGGAGCTCATGCAGCAACATCCTGTGAGGGATGGGCGCTCCTGCTCTGCTAATGAAATATAAAACAACTTGACAGCTGTTAAATTTGTGTCATGCCCAGGCTGGAGAAATGGGTAATGCCTGCTTGTTTCTGTCTCTCTTCCACCACCCTTTCTTTTTACTGTAACAGATGTGGTAATGGAGGTGCACCCATTATTCACTCTTAAACAACGAATTTCCAGTTAAAATGGTAAAAAGCTCTGCTATGCAAGCCTAAGAGCCCTGCCAATTATTTGAAGTAACAAAGGCCCATTTTCATTCAGCTCACCTTTCACCACCAAGTAGAATCCTTAAATGCTGACAAAATGCTGCTGCAACAGCCTTCGCACTTTCCACTTCTTTACAGTGGCACTTGGGGCCTTCAGGGTAAGGGGTTATGTTAGGAAATTGTCATGCCCTAAATCGGAGGTGGGCCCTGTGCCACGATACAGGCTCTTGACAACAGGCCTGTCCGCGGACGCTCCCTGCTCAAGCTAAGCGCCACCACTTTATGAGCCTGAGGTGAGGGACAAACACCACTTTTCTACAAACTTTGTGGAGAAAGGGGATAAACAGGAATAATTTCAGGAATAAAATAATGCGCTGTAAATTATATGTGCTGATGGTGAATTAATGTCAGAACGGGTGTTCCTGTATACGTATATAACTGCAGATGATAAATGCTAAGGAGACACGTGGGATTTTTGTGGTAGTAAAACAAACTGAATAAAAATTTATTTCATTGTTCACAAACTTTGTTTCTTAATAAAACTTTTCAGTCCCTTGTTGAAACCTCTCATCCAATCCTTTCTCTCTTCTCATACATGCTTTCCTTTCTCTCACACCTTCACTCTTGAACTTTCTTTATTATCAGGATTGTTTAATATACACCAACTGACTATCTGCACACTACACTCAAAAGACAACCCTCTTTACCCTGATCCTCTAATTCTCCCTCGAACCAAAGTACTTTAAAAACACCCCCCTATCCCCTCAGTCATTCCCTTATATATCCTCCTCCCCCCTCCTAAGATATTCAATCTCCACCCACTCAGGTCAACATTCTAAACACAATAGACTTACAAATTCTAGACATATATTAGGGAACTGACTTGTGGGGTGTAACGCCACAGGGCCCTCCAGATGTTGTTGGGCTATAACTCCCATTGGCACCAGCCAGCATTGCTGACCCTGAGAGATGCTGGGGAGTCACAGTCCAGCAGCATCTGGAGGGCCCCACAGTCCCCATCCCTGCCCTAAATCGATGAATCATAGAATAGTAGACTTGGCCTACAAGGCCATCGAGTCCAACCCCCTGCTCAACGCAGGAATCAATGTACACGGGGTTCCTAGGTAGTCACCCTTCCAGAAACTGACCAGGCCTAGACCCCACTTAGCTTCATCAAGGTTACAGCATCCCATGCCATCACACCAGATATGGTTGTGTCCTTCTGTGGCTTTTGTGCAGAAGTGGAAAAGCATGAGGACTTGGAATCTGCCATGCCAGGCTTGTGGGGAAGCAGACTTCCTCAGAAGGACGGCCAGGGCAAGCTCCCAATTCTGCATCTTCCCTCCCCATGTACCGGCACTGGGATCAGCTGGAAATGGTTGTGGGCCTTTACAGGAAGGACTGCTGAACTCCTCATGTTTCCACCGTTTGGACAGACTGCTGCTGCTGCTCAGAAGCTGCTGTTCTGTAATACCAAAAACCAGCACCAGCACCCCGTTCTGGCTGTTACTGTATAGACCCAGTGCTGTCTGGTGAGGCCAGTTTACTTGGAGAAACCTCGAGTAGCCATTGCATAGTGGCAGAAGGACCTTTCTGCCCTTATTTTTGATTGGTGAAAGTTGGAGGGGGCCGGGAGAGTGCCAGGGCCAACATTGTGTGAGCACACAGTTGCCAAATGGAGGCTGGCCCTGGCTGCTTGTGTCCATGCTGGGGCAATCAGCAACTGAGGACTTGCGCAGTGCTGACTGTGATGCTCCCCTCCTCCGCCACTGCTCCTGGTGCAGGCAAATAAGAGTGGGACGGACATCCCCTCCTTCCCCTGGCCACCGGCAGTTTTATCTAGTGGGCTAACACCATGTAGTTGGCGTTGCTGGCCGGTCACGTATCTGCTTTTTTTGTCTTCCCCCACTTCAGTGGCTGAATGTGCTTTGCTGTGTTAGGCTATAGGCGCAGAGCCAACGTGAAGCTGCAGCGGTACCATTCTGCCCGGCCTGCTACCCTCACTAGGCCTCTGAGCAAGCTGCTAATTTGTAATGTGAACCGCCCAGAGATTTTGTGAACCGCCCAGAGAGCTCCGGCTATTGGGCGGTAGAGAAATGTAATAAATAAATAAATACTACAAAACTCCAGTGGGGTTCCGATCTATAGAATTATAGAATCCGATCTATAGCTGTTTGTTATGCATAGCCATGGGCTGATACTAAATAGTGGGTTATGAGTGCTTTGCATTTGCAAAACATGGCTGTTTTACACTGTTCTTCGGGGAAATTGCTTGATGATGTATTTTCTGTGGCCCTGCAGGCAGGAGGTTCCCAGGTCATCTTCACGAATCCCCTGGAGATCGTCAAGATCCGCTTGCAGGTGGCAGGAGAAATCACCACTGGGCCCAGAGTTAGTGCCCTCACCGTTCTAAAGGACCTGGGGATTTTCGGTCTTTATAAGGTATATTTTCTCTCCCTTTTTTGGTGCTCTACCCAATCCGTTTTGTGCTGAATTTACCAGAGAGGCTGTTGAAACAAAACAAAAAAAAGGTGGTGGGGGGGGAAAGAGGTTGATGTGGTGGTGGGGAGGAAAAATCTTTTCAAATTTGAAAACAATCTCTTCCTGCAGGGTAGCCCCACAGTCAAAAATGGAGAGAAACCCACATTTATATTAGCGGCGGTGGGATGTACAAAAAACACTCCCCCGCTTTCTTCCATGGGCTTTTATACTGAGCTGCAGGGGGTCTGGTACTGCAGGGCCTGCTGGCTTCTGGCACGGATTGTTTCATATCAGGGGTGGGGGGTGGAGAGAGGAAAAGTTTCTTTTGCCTCCCTTTTGTGTTCGTTTTGGACGCCCAAATTGTCTTAACGTTTATTTTGTTTTTGTCCCTGTTATCTCTATTGTTACACTTGCAGCAAGCTTCTCTCTTTGTCTTAATAATGCAACGACAGTGAAACAGTAGTAGAGCTTAGCAGGATTCAGATCTTTAAGAAGTTAAGTGACGGGATTTGTTAATAATGAATTCCATTTTAAAAAAACCAAACAAGAAGCAGCCAGACCTGTACTGTACTGTACTTTAGCAGAATGCCAGTCAACAGATTCTTTCTCTGCAGGTCTGCTTACTTTCATCATTACAGATCAGAGGTAATGGAGCAGAAGCTATTAGTTTTCTTAAACTAGGAAGAGTGTTTCTTCCGACACCCTTTGCCAGAGCAAGGGGCTAATACGTACGTTCAGCCCATGCAAGTAGCTGCGCCCTGGTGAAATAGTGCTACATCATGTTTCTTTATGGGCTTTTTATGACACTGGTGTAAATTTGCTTCTGGGATGGCAGCTTTCTTTCAGAAGTTAGTCGATTAAGAATCACACAGCTGTAGCATTTTCCTAAAGGCATTTTAATAAATGGAGCAAGTTGTTGTTGCTTGCAAGAACACTGTAACTCTTTCCTTGTAAACCACAATGCCATTTTAAAGGAGGCTTGCGCAGATTGTGAGAAATGCAGTTCAGGCCGTGTAATAGTCTCACGGCAATGCATTCTAGCTTTGGACTGGAGTTGCTATTTCTCAATCTCCTCTTTCAATCCAACAGATTATTCTGGATGCTTGGCATTTGTGGCCATAGAGCATCTCCCATGGCTTTTGCAGCCAACAACCTTTAGGTATTCCGAGGCACTGCCCCATACACACAGGAACTCTTCATGCTGTTCGATCTGAGGGTTGCTGTTTCCTTTTCAGTAGCTAGCGCCAATTCCCACCCCCCAAACTCCCTTGCCCACTGGTGCAAGGAGCCCAGCACTCACAATTGTAACTCTTAATTGCTGCGGCACAATGCCATTTTCCCATGGTTAGAATATTTCTGTTTAAGCACTGCGGGGAATATGACACACACACACACACTTCCTCCACCGCACCTGGAAAGTCCCAAGGTCTCTGCCTTGTGTGTAGATGCAGTTTGAATTCTCCTGTCTATATGACTGACTTGCACATTTTCCTCTTTTTCACGTGACAGGGTGCCAAAGCATGTTTCCTCCGAGACATTCCCTTTTCTGCCATCTATTTTCCTGTCTACGCTCACTGCAAACTGATGCTTGCTGATGAAAATGGCCATGTGGGAGGGTTTAATCTCCTTACAGCTGGTGCTATTGCAGGTAACTTTATAGCATAATTTGCAGACTGATTCCCTCCCCCCCCCCCCCCCCCCGCCTGTCCCTGTTCCTGGCAATAGTTAATATTCATCAGACCCATGTATAGGAAGCTAATATACTATTGTATCTAACTTAATCTAAATTTGATCACTTTTATCCTTGGTGGGAGGCAGTGTAATTTTGATGAGAGCTAATTACATTTGCATAATGTGGATAAACAGCTTAATGCAGCTCAGCAACTTGTAGTCAAATTTGGTCTGTTGGCCTCAACAGGGGGGTTGCAGTTGTTTCAAAGCTCTCTACGTTGGAGACAGTGTTTAAATCTCAAGGAAACATACTGAGGAAAGAAAAAATGAGCTAGTCTTATGTTCCTACACTTGGGAAGAAAGTCTTAATCTGACAGTATACGCAGAGTGAGAGCGCCTCTTCTTAAGGGCGGGGGAGAGTTAAGATTTAAGATCTTGTGGTGGGAAAGCTAAATTCATTTCAGTTGGTACTCAGAAGGAAAAGTCATGAAAATACTTGCATAGAAGCAAATGTGTGGCACAACCATTCCTCTCCCGTGTGCAGAGCCCAGAGGTCACTCCAAGTTTTCTACTTGCAGCCTCTCCTCCTTTCCCATGCTGGCTTTCAGCCAGGCGCAATGTACTGCATTCAGCCATTGCTGATGACATGAGGTCCTCCTAGGCTTGGAGCAATGTACTGTGTTACTAGATAAAAAGCTGGCAGGGGGGAAACTGGCCCTAACGCTCCTGGGTCCACTTTCACCAAATCATTCATACTAAAAAATATAGTGTTTGGTGTTCTAAAATACATCTTTTAAAACATGTCATTGGGCCTGTTCAGAAAACATGCTAGGCCGTGGTTAGGCCGCTAACCCTTTTTCAGCAAGTGGTTAGTTGAGCATGTTTAAACCATGGTTATGTAGCCACCATGGTTAGGAATGGTTCACACATAACGCTAAGCCATAATGTTTAGCTCAAAATGCTTAACCATGTTTGAACAGGGTCAATAGAGTAAAATGCTACAGGGTGCCTCAGCTTTGCCACAGCTCCTGCCAGCATATACCCATGTAGCAAAAACGTATTGTGGCATAATAAACAAACAGCTTCAGCTATTCTTCGAAAGTGTAAAAGTTTACAGGTGTGTTCTTTGAAGCCAGAAACATTTCTCTGGTGCGTAGTCTCAACGAAACACTCATTTCTCCTGAAAGGTGTGCCTGCTGCTTCTTTGGTGACCCCTGCTGATGTCATCAAGACGAGACTGCAAGTGGCTGCTCGTGCTGGTCAAACAACATACAATGGAGTTATTGACTGCTTTGGAAAGATACTTAGAGAAGAAGGACCTGCTGCTTTCTGGAAAGGAGCTGCAGGTAGGAAAAGTATTTCACATACAGGGGTGGGGGGACCCTTACCCATTTTAATTAATATTATTAAAGACTATGAGTATGGTGGACCAAGCCTTGGAGCTATTTCCAGCTTAGTCAACTTCAGAGCTTGCTCTACTGTTGTACTAGAAACACTGCCCTTCTTTTCAACAGCACGAGTGTTCAGATCTTCACCCCAGTTTGGAGTTACTCTAGTGACCTATGAACTTCTGCAGCGTTGGCTCTATGTTGATTTTGGAGGCATGTAAGTACAATTGATTGTCCCCTAAGTCTTGGTTGAAGTATGACCCATGCATTAGCATTCTTGCTGATGGACCTGACAGGTACATTTGCATTAATGGGATTCAAAATACAAAAAGTAGTAGAGTTCTGCAATGGCAGAATATAATTTAGATTCATAACACTTCATTTTTAAAGTTTAGGTTTACCATTAGCAACAGCTTGTGGCACAGAATCTGCTATGTGCCACAGCAATAACTCGTTTGCTGGCACAGAAAGACTTGGCATAATTAGGGGCTTGTCTTGACGAAGGGTTTGCCCTGGGGTGGATTCAGAGGGGCGGAAGGTCTTCTACATTATGCAGCCGCCATTGTGAAGCCATCCAGGGGCAAACCCCAGAAACTCCACTTTAAAAAAAGGCAGGCACTTACTCCGATGTTTTTTGGTTGCGGAGCCAATGGCGCCCCGATTGGTCTCCATCGGCTGGGCTGGACAGGGAGCTCCATGTCGGGCGCCACAGATCCGTGTAAATAAATGAACGGGGTATCCGGGAGGCTGCCGGTGCTGCCAGGCTGAGGAGTGGGGAGGAATGGGACAGCTGGCTCTCCTCCCTCTGAACTCCCTCCAGCTGCCCTGTTGCTTCCCCGCATTTATTTATTTATTTTAATCTGTAGATGCGAAGGTTCACATCTACAGATTAAAACAAAACCAAACCGGGGGGGGGGGGGGAAGAGGAACAGGGTAGCCAGAGGGAGGTCAGAGAGGAGAGCTGGCTGCCCCATTCCTCCCCCATCCTCGGTGCTCAGCCTTGTACTGGCGGCAACTCCTCATTGGCACTCCTTCCCATGCAGATGCCAGGAAAGAGCGCCAGTGCCGGAGTCCAAGACAATGAAATTAGAAGACGTATGGGAATCTTCTTTATTTTTCCCCATTTTCAAGCAACAAGAACTAAAAAGTTTTACTTTTAATGTCAAAATAACTTTACCATAAATATTATGGGTTGAACCCAGAGTTTGCTCCCGCTGGCAGGATCATATGCTAGTTCCAATCTGGCAGGGATGGGGAGGCCATTTTTGCTAATTTCCC
This sequence comes from Elgaria multicarinata webbii, assembly GCF_023053635.1. Classification (NCBI taxonomy): domain Eukaryota; kingdom Metazoa; phylum Chordata; class Lepidosauria; order Squamata; family Anguidae; genus Elgaria; species Elgaria multicarinata. The sequence goes on from NC_086172.1 coordinate 42,863,886, forward strand.
CCCTCCCTCAGAGCAGATTGTCAGTCAGAGGACATACAGTAGGTGACCACAGATGGACTGGGAATTCCAAGAATTATCTCCTGTCCTGTCCCACCAGCAGCATTCTGTGGCCAGAAGGCAAGGTCTGCATCCAAGCCTTGGAATTTGAAAGTTTCATGAAATCTTTATAAATGCAGTGTTGTAGTATAGAAGACTTAAGTATAAATACCAAGTAATGATATTTAAAGCAATATTCCTGCCGTTTCTGTTTATCTGATTTTTAAAACCAAAGGCCACAATTAGACAGAGTTGAAGAATAATAATAATAATAATAATAATAATAATAATGATGATGATGATGAATTATATCCATTGAAATCAATAGTCTTAAGTGCCACTCACACACACAGTGTTGACTGGTGGCCTAGGTATATAAATTAATTCTAGATATACATGTTGGCTGTTAAAAGGTTTCAGGTACCCAATGTAACCTTGATTGAAGTGAGCCTTAAACCTTGATTGAAGGGAGTGCCAGGTAAGTGCGTTCATCCTTTACTTTCCCCACGTGGGGAAAGTGAAGCAAGAGTCATGTGCACTCAGCCCACAGTTCCAAGAGCCAGCTGAAGCAGGACTCGGCGGGCTCCTGGAAGCACTTGTGGCGTGTGCATTGCTCATCCCTTGCTTTCCCCACCCAGGGCAAGCGAACGACTAGCAAAGCCGGCTCTCCAGCTGGAAGAGCTGCAGCTGGTGCTGCAGCCTGGGACTCCATGAGGTTAGGGGGCGGGGCTCTGCCTTTGGGGAGGCGCAATCCAGCCCCCAGCCCCAATACGGTTCCCCACCCTTGCTGTAATAGGTGATTGGAAGGGTCAGTTTTGATTTGGATTATGGTCTGGATTTACTTCCACCCCTACCCTAACAGGTGATCAGCACTGTTAAAGGTGGTGGTGATAAGCATCTGAAGAAGCAGGTATAAGGCCCCATTCAGAAGACACCTTAAACCACGGCTTTAACCATGGTGAATAAAGCAAAAAGCCTTATTAAAGCTATGGTTTAAGGTGTCTTCTGAACACGGCCTGGCTTTCTGGCTTAACCACCATGGTTAAAGCCATGGTGTAAGGTGTCTTCTGAACAGGCCCTAAATATGTTCAGAGATCCTGAAGTATGATGCTTAAAGGGAGTCATGCTATGCGGGATCAGGTTTACTGCTGTTATCCACTGATGCTGAACTCTGCTAATTTCCCTCTCAGCAAACCCTCTGGCTCAGAACCTACACCCAAGTCTCGAATCTCCGGCCTTCCTCCTGTTAATCCCGACCACATAGGTGGATATCGACTTGCCACAGCTACGTTTGCTGGGATAGAGAACAAGTTTGGCCTCTCTCTTCCAAAGTTTCGATCAGCAGGTGTTGCTTCAGCTCAGCCCAAAGCAGCAGCTGAATCCTGAGCTCACCTTTCAAGCCAAACAAAAATGGTGCAATGGACAGAGACCTGCGAATAGTACTCTGCTCCTCCGGTCAGCTGCATGATACTCTAGCTGAACGCAGAATTGACAGTGAATCAGCCCTTTCTATACAAAACACAGCTAATCATTTGCACACAGGAGACTGATTCAAGCTTTAAGTTCTATGCATAGACCTTTCTTCCCATCCCAAAGGCATGAAATAGTAACCAGGGCTTGGCTTTGCACTGCTTGCACTCCATGTTACTGTACATATTGTACATCTTTGTACAGAGACATCACTATGGCATTGAAATGCAACTGCATTTGTAGAAACAGGCATTGCAGTTCTAAATAGTTTGAAATGTACAGAATGTTTTGAAAGTGTTTTATTAAAAATCATGTGACAATAAAATTTATTTAAAATCAAAGCACTGTAGTTTAATTTATTTATTTTCCCATTAGGAAACAAGGTTTTTAACAGCAGACTGATTAACCAATTTCAAAAATGAGCAAGAGGTTATATACAAGAGATAAAAACATTATATTGTTTTATTTACCATTACAAACTAGCCAAAATCAGGTGTGTGTTGTGTGCACACATGCTAATACGGCAATAAGATCATGACACAAGGGATTATGTGGATACCTACTGGTTAATCACAACAATTTCAAGTACTGTATCTGGTTTTTTTAATAGTGTTATGGGTCAAGGCATCAGCTACATGTTTAGAAAAAAATGTCCTGTAATTCTGCATGTCAAACATGCAGAAAGATCGTTAGGAGTCCACAGCACTGCACTGAGGCAGTAATTGAGAAGTTCCCGGGCAGAGCAGCAGCATTCGCCCTGAAAATTGAATTGAATCTTGTTTGGAGTGAAAGTATCCCCACAGTGCAATTTGCAGAGGAATCTTATCAGTGGAGATATTTGAGAGGGGAAAATGGGAGGAAAGAATAGCCCCCACCCTTCCCTGTAAAGGTTCCTACCTATATACAAAATAGAATAACCTTCTATCATACACACAAATAAATGAAGGCTCTTCAGGTTTAAGTATTAATTGTGCCCAAAAATTGGGTGGGGAGGTTGCCAAAGGAGTAAGGAGGGACGGACAATTTTTCCCATTTGGCAATGCGAGCATTTTACTTTTAAGTGTTGAACTGACACGTCTCAGTATGCTCCACCATTTCAACACTTCTCCAGTTCTTTTCAGACCAGTTAGTGTTGCAGTTCCCTGAGAAAGTGGTTGAAAATGGATGGAGTGAATTGAGCCCCCCTGGTTGTGTGTGTGTGCATGCAAGTACTGCTGGCGCTGGCACCCCATTTATTCCACGCTGTTCTGTCATCCTCTAAGTTTTTTTGTCTTTTATTAACTGTTGAGAATATTTGCGCAGATTTTAGGGCCGAGAAGTGAATGGAGGGGAAATTTGCACACCAAGCAATAATGCAGCAGTTAACGTAAGTGTGCAGATTTCACCTCCATTTACTTCCCAGTCATTAAATTACACTAATATGCCCAACAACTAAAAAACAGAATTCTTAAAGTGTGGCAGAATGAAAAGGGTTCTCTGCAGCCCTAGGCTTCCCTCTACAGATTGTCCGATAGCGGGGATAGGGACACCAGCCTACTCTCCCCACTCACTTAATTGATAATTATATGAGGGGAACAACCCAAATTGGGCTTTTGAGAAAAAAAGTTAAAAGCCCAAGTCACTAATACTTTAAACCATGGCTGGGAAACAGGGTGAAGAATACAGAAGAGCAATAAGTACAGAAAGAAGGAAGAAATGTATAAAAGAAATGGAGTCTAAAATACACATCTAAGGGGTGTATTTAAAACTCATGAGGCATCCAAGTTAGGAAAAAAACAAATTTAGAATATGAAAAATAACTGTAGGAGCTTAACTAAAGAAATATCGAAGTGCAAAACAAGAACTTCAATGAGGAAGTGTTGACAAGTTTCTCCCCAATGAATGGAAAGGACGGCTAGTACTTTAGAATAAACTTCGTGAAAGTATTGAATAAAATAAACGTTAAGAATATGTAACAAAACAAAAATTAAAAGCTGTTCATGTATCCTCCAAGGAAGTGGCAATATAAGAAATAAAGGCAATAAGGAAAGGGGGCATGGTTCAAATTTTTAAATTCCATTACTAAGAACTGATAATTCAATGAAGACTGACAAAGATGCATAGGGGGGTGGTGGTGGTGAGGGTGAGATACAGTTTTTACCGTTGTATTTCATTTTAATTGTTTTAAGGCATTTTGTATATCGCCCTGTGATTTGATAATGAAAGGCAGCATATTAATATTATAAGTAAATAAATAAAAAGTTTCTAAAATAGATCTGGAAGTATACTGTTAGAAAATATACAGCAAAAGAAATCATCAGAAAACATTGTTTAAAAAGTGGTAGATATTGTATAAGGAATCTAGCAAAGCAAAGTTATTCTTGTAACCCAAGACAGGCAGAAACATAGAGAAAAGGTAGTATAAGGAAGCAAATTTCAAGTGAAGGAAACATGCATTTGTTCAATACAGAGCAACAAAATGTTAAAAAAAGGGGGGAGGAGTGGAAAACTAATGTATAATGATGAAGAAAAAACTTGCACTATTGTCTAGCTTATATCCATAAAGCAAAATGATAAAAGACAAGTAAATGCCAAATATGAAAGGGGCATCAAAAGTATGCGTGTTTGTATGCCTTTTACAATGTCCTCCATGTTCTATCTTCTGAAAGAAATCGGTTTATGGAAAGAAGAACAAATAAAAAGATTTATTAAGGTGTATTGAAACTATGCCTGTGGGTATAAAAACACACTCAAGCACTTAATTGCCAAAACACATCATCTACTTTGATATAGGTGTAACTTGATATGTGTGTGTCAATATCACTTAGCAAATATCTCAGATGTGAGAAAAAGCAAATCATTACATTAAATGCTGTTACAACAGAAAGGTAAAAATTTGGTCAAGTGCCCAACATTTTTACAAAAATCTTTTAATTGGTGAACATCTCACATTTGCTGGGTAATATTGCCTAGTATAAACATCACACTTTTTTTGGATCCATGTGAATCAGTTTAAAAACTACTATTGGACAAGGACCTATATTTTAAGTAATAATGGATTGGGTCCACATTTAGTCATGCCTAGAGCAGGCCCAGTGGGTTGAATCCAACATTAGTCTAACTTAAATCCCGTTCATTTGAATGGGTCTACTCTAGGTAGACTAACATTGGATACAACCCATTGAAACCAAATTAATTTGGTTTGTCATGACCAAATTCAGTCCCATTGATTTTAATGGATCTACTATGGGTATGACTAAATCTGAATCCAACCCAGTATGTAAATGTCTATAGGCATATATTTCAGAAGCAATTAATTACAAATGTAGAAAGTATTTCCTCGCAGAAGGAGAGGGACTAATCAGAATCATCTTCACATGGTAAGTTATTTTAGAGCACAGGAAAAAATCTTAAACCATAAAGGCACATTACTGTCTTAACATTCCACGAATACGGTAGCCCAAGAAACATTATAATTGTACCAAGATGCTTTGGCCATGGTGCATAAATTTGGAAAGCCTGTTTTTTATTAGTTTTACATGTAATCCAAAGTGGCAGGAAATCAGAGAATATACTAGCAGCCTGAACAAGTCCTGAAATTGCAGTGCATGTTTTTCATGCAAATTAAATTAAATGTTGTCTCTCTATAAAAAATAATCTGGTGAGATTACTCATTACTCCAATTTCAGAGTCTTTATGTACACAATCCTTTCACAATTAAGTTGGTGAGGTACATCAAGTAAGTGCAATTTCAACAGAAATCCCAAATCCAGAAGTCAACCCCACACACCACAATGTTTATTACAGGCACAAAATACAAACTGCATTTTTTAGAAAATAAAAAATGCAGGTCCCCCTTTGCATGAGGCAATGCTACCTCTCTTGAAAAATGAGTCTGTAGACAGATGCTTGTGAGAAAAGGGTCATGTACTGTTTATTTATAAAGAAATCTTACTATACTGCACAAATTTAACAAAAAAATCCAAAGTATTCAGTAGGTATTTTAGAAAGTTTCCATTACTAAAAAAAAGTGTTACATATTATTTTTAATCATATACATGTCCAACCACTGTAGCCTGCAGCCTATTATATAATAACTAGGATAAAGGTTACTGTGAACAGATACATGCTTAACTTTTAAGCAGGTTCATAACGTTTTCCCACCTCAGCATAGCCCATCAGTTTAATTAGGGAAGGCTCTTATTTAGAAACATACATAACTTAATTGTTCAGAAATAGTTATATGCCACTGAAAGTTGGACTTTTAACCCATCCTAAATTCAATAGTATCTGAAAGACTTAAGAAGGAATTCGGGTTGCTGCTTCCTCTTCAGCATCAGCTCTGTTTGCATTAATTTCTGCTAATGTCCGACCAAACCGTGTCCATTCATCATTTCGGGGAACAGCAATTTGCTGTGGAGAAAACAGCTGCAGGTGAGGCATTAATGAACACACACACACACAACTTTAAACTCATTGGTTTGAACCCAAAGAACTGCTGTGCTCATTTGGCTATGCGCCTTTTGCCCTTAGCCTTAAGCACTGCTGCAATGCAGGCCTCAGAGCTTCACCAAAATTGAATTAGACTTTCAGGCTGAAACCCTGCATTATAATGCGAGAAATATGTGAACAAGATGGATACAGGATGTAGCCCTGTAAACTTTAGTGGGCCATTAAAGGTTCTTAAGAGATCTGGCAGGGGTGGGTCCAAGTTTGGAGATGCCACAGGATACAGAGTATCCTGGCCTTTCCTCCCCACCCACTGGCACACCCCCTTTCCCCATCCTCATCCAAGGTTGTGACACCAACCTCAGAAGAGGGGCTTTCTGCAGTGGCTGAGATGGGGGTGGGGGTGAAGACATGAGCGGGGATTTTCACCTCCAAGGGTGTAGCTCTATGGTCTCAGAGGTGAAAATCTCCAGTATTTTAGTGGCCCTCAGAAAATGTCTAAGAGCTATAGGATTGCACCCTTAGAGTATCATTTAATTATGACTTGAAATAAAATTACCTACCTCGCCAACATCATAAATTACTATTTGTCCTTCTGAATCTCCAACAGCAATTTCTCGGCCTGAATTTGTCCATCTTACATGATTAAGGGCAGGATTACCTTCCACTGTAATGCTCGCTGTTGGCACCTACACCGGTTTAATGACAACACCCTGTTACAACTTCATCAGGATTTATATCATCTTCAGCAGTTTACTAATTTTATCACAAATATTAAGTTAGTAATATCGAAGTTAAAGTTCGCCAGCTGTCTCTTGGCTAAAATAAAAATATGTGGGAACATATCCTACATTTCAAAGATCTGAAATTATGTGATGCACCCACACCAGATCCAATACGAGATGGATGTTGGTAATGATAGGAATTAGAGTGCCAAGCCTTCAAAGATAACAGTCTCAAGTTACTGTATTCTTCCTTCCTTGTATAAAACGTTGACTGAGGATGTTGAACTTGAAGTACATTGGCAAAAATTACTTTATTATAGGTAATCCACCCACCCACCCACCCACCCACAAACACATAGTAAGAGAATGGTTGATTATTTTGCACGAAAGTAATAAACATAAGTAATGTGTGGTGTTTTAAACACTCAGTGATAGTGTCACGCTTGGGTATTGTACAGTGCGAAGCACAGTGCTGGTACTACATGTTATTATAGGAAGAGCACTAGCAAATCAATGTATAGATGAATGTAGTAGTAGTAAAAAGTGTCTAAACTGTCTGTTAGAAGGAGGTATGATGAGCAGCGTTTTTGAAGCATAAAAAACCTGTCTTCACTCAGAAGGCAGATATCTGGGGGAAGAATCAATGCAAGAATACCAGAGTAAGTTTAAAGAAGAGACAGAATATTAATTCAAGGGCAAATAGTGTATGCTGCCATTCCTTTTCTTGCCATTTAGAATGACCTCTGACCTCACTATAAGTTGATAGGCCAGCTGGCGTACAACGCTGGAACAGCAGGGAAGTCCTCTGAATACCCTGCTCTTAGATTTCCTCAAAGAACTTGAAATAGAATCATAGAATTATGGAGTTGGATGGAACCACAAGGACCATCTAGTCCAACCTTCTGCGATGTGCAGGAAAACCAATTAAACCATCCATGAGAGGTGGCTGTCTAGCCTCTCCTTAAAAACCTCCAGAGATGGAGAACCCACAATCTCCAAAGGTAGACTGTTCCACAGTTGTACAGATCTTACCGTCAGGAAGTTTTTCCTTATATGTAATAGAAATCTAGGTAGCTCTTATACCTATTATTTTGGGTCCTTGAGGTCCCAAAATAAACTTGTGGTCTTCAGTAAGTGCAGCATATATCTTTGAACATACTTTTAAAAAAGGCAGCTAAACAACTCTTCAGCTTTGAAATGCTGAACACAATCCTGCTTTACCTCAGTATCATTGTTGAGATTCCATAGGTCAAGCCTTCCCATTCCATCCACACAAGCAAAGAGAGCAGGGTGAGTGGGTGACCACATCACATCATAAACATAGCCTGAGTTGTCTTCAAATGAATAGAGAGGCTTGTTGTTCTGAAAGAAAAACACGCTCAACATTGACATTGAAAGTTGTAACTAGAATAAAATAAACATAATCCTTTGTCCACATTTCCAGGAAACTTTGACGCAATGGACTTAATTTTGAATACATCACCAGAAAGGCTTGGAAATGTTTCTTCCTTACATTATAGATGGTGATTGTCATATTAACAGAAAAGTAACTTCTCCCATCAAGAAATCCTGGTTGCAAAGAGTTGTATCCAACGTCATCTTAATGATAGTCTAACTGAAGTCCCATTCATTTCAATGAATCTATTCTAAGTAGGCCTAACACTGGATACAACCCAAAGTTTCAAATAAAATGAAAAGAATCTCAATGTTAAAGAACTACCTAGCCATTATGGTGGAGAAAATCTTAAAAATGGGCATCCGAATGATTCAAAAGTCATAAGGCAAATGAAAATTTATCTCTGTAGAGTTTTCCATGAAGAACTGAGCATACTGCCTAACACATGATTTTCAACACTATGATGTTATATTAATTGTGATTTTGGCTGTACCATTTAGCAGTGATGAAACACAGATTATGAACTGTCTGTGTGCATGAAACTACAACATGGCACAATTTAGTGTTCTGCCAAAATGCAAAAGAGCTATGGAGAAACTCAAGTGGTGGTTGTAGGATATTGTGGGGCTATCCATTTTCATTTAAGTTACTTCAGCTTAATATGAAAAGGATGAAGAAACATGAGCAAAACACTTCTATTGGTATTAAATGTAGTTCCTTATTACTAATTGAATAAGCTAGTTTTCTATACAGGTCAACATATTCACTGTAGTTTACAGTATAAATATCTATTGAGGAAACAATTAGACAACTGAAGTCCAAATACCTTGGTCGTCCAAAGCTTTACAGTCCAGTCAAAAGAAGAAGTGACAAAGAGATGGGAAAAGTCTACAGGTCCAACTGCTGCATGGCAATGAATACCTGTGATTGGTCCTTGGTGACCTTCAAACATCTCACTGATTCCAGCTTTGCTGTTTTAAATGTATACACACAAGAAATGAATTTACTTTGAAAGGAAAATATTCACACAGAATACTGGATATGTGTTTTTAAAATAAACAGGGCTAAGAACTTACTTACAAATATTTGCCCATTTAAACAAAATACACCACAATAAGTCTCTGCAAAACTCCATGCACAGTGGATTTGACTAAAGCTGTGTCTTAGCATTTTACAGAAAACTCATGTACTAAAATCAATCACATACATATACATAGATGCCATGACAAGAAATAAATAGTGCCTTGGAAGTGCTATACCATCTGATTAATTGCATTATTTTCTCAAGGCAAAAACAAAGCATTAACAAAGATTAAGAAGTTGTTGCCTTCAAATGAGCATGAAGCGTCCAAAGATATGCATTGTTTCTAAGACAATTTTTATTCTGAAAACAGAGGCAATCCATCCCCAAAAGTACCAGTATTGATTAAATGGAAGAACCCCCAATTTTGTTTAGTTTTAACCCAAAAGTGCTGTAAAGCAAGGGTTGATGTGTGAGACAAGACCGGGGCCTCAATTTCATTTAAGAAAGCAATTGATAAGATACAGCCAGACAATTTCAAAACAGATTGAACAGCAGGAGACGTGCTGCCCAATTTAAGATTGGTGCGTGATGCTACTGTACAATTATCTACAAAAGCGAGAGTTTGGGATGTGCGACCACAATTCAAATGACCAGAAAGATGGTGAATTGTCGTCATCCATTTCAAAATTCAAAAGCCATTCTTACCCAGAAGAAAAGAAACACTAAAGCCAATAAGAGGCTCTTGGAACTTGAAGGAATACTCTTAATAGTATATACATTTCCTTTCAGGTTTCCCATACAGCCACCAACAATTAATTAGAGAGCAACCACCCCAAACTTTTGTTATCTTACAGAACAAGCTGAAGGGCGACTTCCTGCTTTTAAAATGGATTCTCAGTGTCTATTCACCTGCCATGGCGACATGCTGTGTACACAGAGCCTTCCTCACTTCCAACGACAAAGTTGTTGACATCTCCAACAGGGAAAGACATACAAGTGACAGCTACAGCCTTGGATTGCTTATGAACTAGCTCCATGCTATCCTGTGGAGAAAGATATCATACATACATACATTTTTTTCCACCTTTCCAGCAACTTTTTTTTTTTTTTTTTGCTGAGAATCAAGTAGGATTTCTGGTTCTAGTTTTCAAAGAAACACTTCTATTCTAAACTCTTGCCTTCTCATCCTCACGCTTAAAGCATTTGATACAGTAAAACTGCAGGGACTACATAAAGACGATATCGGTTTGGTTTCTTGAAATGTCCTATACGACATAGAATCTATAAATAACTATCTGATCCGTCAATGTTATACATTCTTTCCATGATGCTACCACCATTTGTACCTCACCCTTCCAAGGAACAGCATACATGGATTTAATCCTCACAATTGTCCTATAATGTAGGATAGGCTGAGAGCTAGTGACTTGCCCAAACCACTCAGTGAGTTTCATGACTGAACAAGCATTTGAACTTAGGTGCCCCTATTCATTATACTGTGCTGGCTCTTAGAATTCAGAAAATATTTTTGGATACCTGGGATTTGGATACCAGATGTTTTACACTGAAGTGGCATACATTTACCTGACAAAAAGTTAATAAAGTTGTCAAGTCTATTGCAAAACTGCTATAGCAAATGGCATTAAAATTGTAATAAGCATTTGATATTTTACCTGTGGCTGTGAAAGCATATCCAGACTCCATGAACAGATCTTTCCATCAGTCGAGATGCTGATAAGGTTATGGGCATTCTGTGTCCCCACCACATTCACACAGTATACAGGATGCTAAAACAAAAGTGTATAACATAAATTATCAGAGTAATTTATAGACACTTCATACAAGTACAAAATCTAGTTCTTAAATGACCATTCAAATTAAGAAGGAGAGAGGCAAGATATTTGGGAACTTAACCACTGTTTTCCATAGTGGAGCACCTGGTTCCCAGCAGTGATTTGAGATCTAGAAGCAAGTTGCCTAAACCTCTTTGCAGTGTCACAAACTTCGCTGAAACTACAAAAAGTAGACTTGGTACAGTTGATGTTAAGGGATCCTTCCTGAATTATGTCACACAAGGCAGGGAAGGAGGAAAGAATGAGGAAAGGAGGTTGTGATAAGCTTGGGACAAATGTGATGAAGAGAAGTGGAAGGAGGTGCTAAAGTCTTTAAAAAGCACAATATACTTTATCAAAGGCCCCTAAACACTGCTGAGAAAATTGCTTGGCTGGACTGGCAACGTGCTGAAACGTAACTTAGCTAACTTCCACACTTCCATTCTAGGCCTTGATGCTTTTCCAGCCTGAAAAAAAGTGTGCATCTGAATAGAGATGTGGGTGAGACAGTTACAGGTATATGGCATTATTCAATGCAACACTACCACTAATGTAAATTATGTTGAGCTAATGTAAACAACCTCTAGAGCAACACCAATAGCATGTGCTGGCATAGCAGGTTTCACCTAAAAACACATCATGCCATTTCATGTTATTTGAAGGTAATTTATGTTAGCACTAGTGACGCATTGGATACTACCCATGATCCAATGTGGCACCATGGTCCAACATGGACAATGCAGAGCACTAGGAAGCTGGAGGGAGCACAAATGGATCCACTATTAGGTGGATCCACAGTTGGCTACAGAATCGGACCCAAAGAGTGCTTATCAATGGAACCTTTTCAAACTGGGGAGAGGCAACGAGTGGGGTACCGCAGGGCTCAGTCCTGGGCCCAGTGCTCTTCAACATTTTTATTAATAATTTCGACAAGGAGGTGCAGGGAATGCTTATCAAATTTGCAGATAACACAAAACTGGGTGGGATAGTTAATACCCTGGAAGACAGAAACAAACTTCAAAGTGATCTTGATAGGCTGGAGTGCTGGGCTGAAAACAACAGAATGAAATTTAATAGGGATAAATGCCAAGTTCTACACCTGGGAAAAAGAAACCAAATGCATAGTTACAAGATGGGGGATACTTGGCTTAGCAATACTACAAACAAGAAGGAATTATTGCAGATCACAAGCTGAATATGAGCCAACAGTGTGATGTGGCTGCAAAAAAAAGCAAATGCTATTTTGGAATGTATTAATAGAAGTATAGCTTCCAAATCACTTGAGGTATTGGTTCCCCTCTATTTGGCACTGGTTAGGCCTCATCTTGAGTATTGTGTCCAGTTCTGGGCATCACACTTCAAGAAGGATGCAGACAAGCTGGAGGGGGTTCAGAGGAGGGCAACCAGGATGATCAGGGGTCTGGAAACAAAGCCCTATGAGGAAAGATTGAAAGAACTGGGCATGTTTAGCCTTGAGAAGAGAAGACTGAGGGAGACCTGATAGCACTCTTCAAATACTTGAAAGATTGTCACACAGAGGAGGGCCAGGGTCTCTTCTTGATCATCACAGAATGCAGGACACGGAATAATGGGCTCAACTTTCAGGAAGCCAAAAACTTCCTGACAGTTAGAGCAGTACAACAATGGAACCAATTACTAGGGAGGTGGTGGGCTCCCCCACACTATTAATTTTTGTGAACCGCCCAGAGAGCTCCGGCTATTGGGCGGTATAGAAATGAAATGAAATGAAATAAATAAATAAATAGAGGCATTCAAGAAGCAGCTGAACAACCATCTGTTGGGTATGCTGTAGGGTGGATTCCTACATTGAGCAGGGGTTGGACTTGTTGGCCTTAGAGGCCCCTTCCAACTCTACTATTCTATGACAATTAATCTAGTAGTACAGAGCAATATGAAGCCGTGGATCTATCTTCAGAGAAGAAAAGATAGATAGAATAGGATGTGAATTACATTTATTATATCTGAATATCTGAACAGCTTAATAAAAATAAGATTGAGGACACTTGACTTAGACAAAATATGTTTTACAAGATAGCTTGCCATAAAAAAAGTTAAATAGAAATTCATTTCTTGCAGTACTCCAAATATAGTAATAGATAATAGGTAGCATCCAACAAGGTTACCCTGCTCCTAATTCCTTTGTGCAAGTGAGACCCACCACTTGCACAACAGGGATTTAGCGCTTCATGAAGCAAACCCTGAAATGAGCACAAACGCTAATTTCTGGATTGAGACAGGTCGGCGGAGCTCTGTTATGCAAGCTCTACTGATTTGCCCAGTTCCAGAAATGAGCATTTCCGCTTGTTGCTGGTTCCCATCCAAAGCGCTAAATCGCCACTGTGCAAGTGGTGGGTCCACTGGATCTTGGACACCATGGGAAACTTCTCACCCTAGGCAAATCCTATCCTACATTAACAAATTAATTAGTGAATAAGCATATTCAACTCTTTACCGTATGAGCAGCAGCTGAAAGGGGAGTTCTCTGAACTGGGGTTCGCTTATTGCTGCGGTTATCCCACAGCACAATTTGTCCTGAATATGTGCCACCAACCACCAAATTTGGATGAAATTTTGCAAATGTAGCAGACATTACAGCTGACTGTAAGAGAAAAAAATAGAATAAGAGTATTATTTTCAATCTGACTACCCACTGAAAGTGTTTTTTCCCAATTGCATTTAGGAGTGAACCAGTTTAGGCAAATTCATACATTATTTGAATAGTTACTGAAAACTTTAAAGCTATATAATGTTACAATATCACATGTATTTTAAGAGGATTATATGAAATTTTAGAATTATGACATTTTGCAAAAATGTGATAGCACACTAGACAGATTTGTAGATTTTACTTTCCACTACTCGACTTTATAAGTAGGTCTTGTACCAGTTGAAACATATGTTTCAACTTATCTCACTTTAAATCCTGAGGCTATGTACATTTTTATTCAGAGGTCTAAGGTTTGGTTGTACATTTTAAAACCTTAAATCCTAAAAAAAAAATCTTATACTTGACACACAAAAAACTTCATTTTAATATAATCAGAGTAAGAAATTTGGAATTATAGCATGCTTATATAATACAGAAAGGCTGTTATAGATGAACCTTTAAAAAAGATTAATGGATTCCTCAGATGTCAATGTGTGTTTGCAAACACATGCAGTTTAAAGTTCATGCCTGCCCAATGAAATCATTATGTTGACAAGTAGAAGAAGGCTCTTGTCCACATTCATCAACATAAAATCCTTAGCCTGGCAAGACAGGAACTCACATCATACCTGGCAGTGAAAGACATACTCTGGAGTTGTTTTTTTGTATTTCATATTCCACACAAGGGCCACCCCATCAGGCTCATGGGGGGCATCTTCATTGTTGTTATAGGAAGCTACTAGTAACTCTGGGTACTGGATACAAAAACAAACAAGAGTATGAAAGGTTAGATTATCAGTAGATTGCCTCAAATACAAGGCACTCAGATAAATTAAAATGAAGCTAGGAAAGACAGCATTACTTCTAGAGAATATTAGACAACTACAATTATAATAGCAAGATTCTGTTTTATACTTTGATGTACGCATGAACAATTCACATTATTCTAGGTCAATACTTCTTTATGATGCCTTCTGCATATTCTTCTAGGTGCTGTGCTTTCAACATATTAAGTACAATCTATTTCAGCAAGTAAATGAGAATAGTGACTGCCAAAGAGCGTCTGCCAACGAGATTTTAAATAAAATGTTGTTACCTGAGATGACCAGTCCAAGCAGGTAACAACACGATGCTTTGACCAACGCTCATCAAAAAACTGCCTGTTTAAGGACAGTTTAGCACCTGCCTGAATTTCTCTGCAAAAACAATTGAAGACTGTTGACTTAGGATCGCTTTCAGCAAGATTAATATAAACACAGGAACACAATTTAGAAACTCCCATATTACCCTTCTTTGTCTTCCAAGTCTCGTCCACTGTAGTCAAAGAAAATGTTAATTTGCTCAGAAAGAGCTCTTTCTACAATCCTTGTAGAATGGTCAAAGAAGCTCAAAAATTCTTCAGAATGCAAGATTTGTTGCTTTTCTTCTTCCGTCAGTTCATGAGGGGCAACTGGGAGTAAGAGAGATTTGGAGTTTTATTTTTAACTGACAGACTAAAATGAATGTATTTATTTAATGATTACAGTGATTTTAGAGTCTTGGATTTTAGACAATGATTACAGTTGTGCACGTTTTAAAACCCTTTAACATTGTATGTGATGCTTTTAAATATTTAAACCTTATTGTTTATAATTCTGTACATATTAAAGAGACAAACACAAAGTCAACTTAAAACTTAATAACAAGAACAGAATTTAATTTGCAAGGAGTATTTGTACCTTCCTCCTCCTCCTCTTTTTTCAAAGTTTTTTCTTCCTCAGGTTCAACTGGTGGTTTTTGTACTACTACATCATCCTCATCTTCTTCATCTGAAAAAAGTAAGGTAATCAAAATTCTGGCCATTGTGTAACAATACATCAGGCAGATCATATTAAAACAACATCAAGAATCTAAGACACAGAACTAAGTAGATTTGTACGCATATTATTTATTCTATTTAAAGCTGTTCTCCTGCTAGAATTTGATAGTTGACAGGGATTGCTTTATTAAACAGAGTGACAGTAAGCCAGACAAATAGGGTGATAGTCAGCCGGACATATCACAATTTTCACAACATACTCCCAAATGTAAGCCCATGTAATTTTCAGTAAAACCTTCAAGCAACTTTTCAGAGGTTTTCATTTTAAATTCCTAACCTCTACCCAGCATTTGTCATTCCAGACAGAACATGCAAGCATACAGTTTTATGTAGCATGCTGACATATTAATGCTGCTGAATAAAGAAAATCAAGTATCTTTAAATAGCCCACAGAGCGCCTGCTTCCTTGTGATATGGAACCATCAGTGTCTAATGGATTTTTATACAGGAAAGATGGCTTACATTAGTTTTCAGGATGTTAGTCGGAAAGGCAAATTTTGCTAAAGATAATAGCAGCAAGAGATTACATTTTCTTTCTGTCATTCTAAATGCAAGCCTCATTATCCTTATCATGTTTGCCAATGAGCATTTTAAAAGTAGAAAGTGTTTTCCTTAATTGCAACAAATAATGTGAAGTACTGATGTTCTGGAATACTGAAGTCTACAGTATTTTTGCATTACTATTGACAGGGAAATCTGATTTTGCATTGAATAATACAACCACCAAAAAACACGCTTTAAAAATTACTTAGCATTATAGAATATGCGTTTCCTTTCTGCTTCCTAGAATATGTTTCTCAAAAGACTATTTTTTATTGGTCAACAAGCTATGTCATCTGTCTACAACAGAATGGCAGCAGGAGCCTGCAGCACCCCTCATCACAAGTAATGAGATTGGATTCAACAGGGGCTTGCTTGTTACAGCCATCCCTCTGACCCACGTTCAAAGTCACCTATGGGAAAAAATATATAAGAGTGGTCAAGAGATGGGAACCAGCTGCCAAGCTATGGTCCCAGCAGCCAAGCCAGCTGACTAGACAGCAGCAACCAGATGGTACTGCTGGGATTGTCTTTCCCCGCTCTGAGGTGGCAATGGGATGGCACAGCATTTTTCTGCCTGACTGCTTCCAATCATGTTTTTTCTCCAATGGCAAGCCTGTGCAATTACTAGCTCTCCAGGAGGTCTACAGACAAGCCTTTACCCTGCAAACAAAAATACAGCTTGTAGGCCCTACCAGCTGCCAAACCACACACATAGTGATAGGTTGAAGCAAGATCTGGGGGAAAAATATTTCTAACTCTAGTTTAGTCGCTCTCTCTCTCTCTCTCTCTCTATATATATATATATATCCGGAGGAACAAATACTTTAAATGATACTATATAATGCACACAATAATACAAACTCCAACTTAATCAAAATGATAATGACGTATGCCAATCTCACATTATATGAAATTGAGCGATTCTTACGTTCTGACAAGTTTACAGAACTAGGATAAATGGCATGAATGATTTCAATATATGCTCATACTTCTGAACCAAATGGTGAAGGTTAAAATCTTTCCTTTCAAGGGCCTCAATCAGCCACAAAGGAAAACAGTAATCACTGTCTTTTCAGCCAGCCCAACCGCATTTGTCAGCCCTTTCTCCGTCAATGCAGCCAGAGCAATCAACCTGCCAAACATTCAGAATGGAAAAACAATCTGAAAATACAGGGTATAATGCACCTGCCAGTGAAAATGGCCATTTCAAGAAAAGCTAGTGATCTCAGTGACCCTGCTGAGGAGGCGGTGGTGCAAAGGGGAAAGAACGCGTAAAAGAATTCTTAGTGATCTCCACTCTCTTGCACATTGACATTTCCTTACAAAGCATGCCAATTACAGCTTTTGTGCTACTTAAAAAAAATGAAAGCTTTTTTGGGCAAAATAATCACACAGAGAAACAGAAAGACACTGCTCCTTTTTAGATGAATTTGTACATACAATGGACTATTAATCAGAAAACTGTATAACGGAGCGAGTCTATGCCATGTGCCCCAAACAAGAGACTGGAGTTCCCCCCAACCACTAGGGTAGGGAAAATTGATAAATGCTTAATTTTCATTTAATAGATGAGACATTGTGAATAGCAAATTACAAGGCAATGACTAGATTAAAGAATTTAGTTGAATTAAGTGTGGACTTTTTCTTTGTATGCAGACATGCTGCTGCAAACAATGCCACAGAGACTTCAAAGCATGGATTTCCCTCACCCTTTGTAAGTTGTTCCAAGCTCAGACACTATAAAATTAAATTCCAGCCTCCCAGTTCTACCACACCACTCTGATTCTAAGTACCATTTTCAGTGACAGAAGTCAAATCCTTGTCAAATGCAGATGGTCAGCCCTTTAGTGCCTAAGTGACCTCATCATTTACATATATTACAGAGAAGAGATCTTCTAGCCAGTTGCCCCTCCCTTTTCACATTTCCAATGCAGACGGCACATATTATGCAAACAAGATCCAAATTCCTTCTCGTGTTAAACTCCATATTTGCTGTCAGTCCCCAGGAATTACTATTGCTGCAGTTGAGCACTAGATATGTTATAACAGCAATTACTTAAATATACATTAGATGCACTGGAGCAGTTTCTCATCTCTCTTTAAGACACCTTATTTTTAGATGTATGTATATGCCACCATATAGATGACAGGGAACTTTAACCCTATTATGGTTACATCAGATCACTTAATAGTATACTGGCAATGCAATCAAAACATGTGTGGTCCCGGAAGACAGTTATCCTAGAGTAATAAATGCTAAACCTTACCTTAACCTAGTTTTTATTCACACATCAAATGAAGTTAACTGGGATTAGAAATATAAATTCTCTCCAATATGCTATACACATGCAACTTATTCTGGAACTGTCCAGCACTGTGGCATAAAGGCTTGGTTTTATTTGATTCTTCTCTCTGTGGGTCCACATGTTTTGGCTGACCTTCGCATCCAATAAAAAAATTCTGGTAGCCAGCTATCCTACCTGTACCCCTGTCTTGGGGATGACATCCTGTCTCTCCCCCAACACTGCATTAAGCCTCTGAAGTAGTTGGAAGCAGCACTTGATGCTTTCCAAGAGCCTCTGAAGCTCAACATCTCCTGTTCATCTCTTACTTGACTAGAAGATGCACTCATCACAGGAACCATGGCAGGCACAATTTAAACCCCTGCCTCCCCATTCTTTGCTCCATGTGTTCAGGTGATTGCCAGCTCAAGTTGCTTTGCCCTGTATTACATCGTGAAAATATAAGCCTTCTTCAAAATGCTGTCCTCCTTGACAAAGCCTGGTTTATGTTTTGGTCATCGGCTACCTTGACTACTGCAATTTTCTCCTCCCTGGCTTTTCAGTGTTCCACCTCAACCCTCTCAACTATCCAGGAGTCTGTTGTAAAAGTCACCGACCTCTTTCATTATTCAGATGACACAACAACCCTCCTTAAATTCCAAATCCATATCCCTGCCATCTCCAGTATCCAACACAAACTCAAAGCCCTCCATGTTGTAGCCCCCGTTGCTCTGCCTTCATATTACAATACACCCCTGTCCAAAACCTTCACTTCTCCAGGTCCATCACTCTCAGCCACCCAAATGTCACCTACTCCCTTAATTGAGTCCGTTCTCTGTCTTGGTGCTCCTCATGCCTATAACAATGTCCCAAAACATCTACGTCACACCACGGGTCACTATTCCTATAAATCTCCCCTTGAAACACACTTCTTCTGTGAAGCCCTTGGATCAACATTTAGCTCTCATGACCTGCTGAAATGAAACCTGCATACATACAAAGAAACGGCACACGTTCTTCGCCCTAACCTTTCTCACCTCCATCATCCTATGCTGTCTTTCCCTATGCTGAATTTTAGATTGTAAGCACAGGAGCCTGTATTTTTGTTTGTTACTCTATAAACATGTACAAGGTTATGCTATTATCTTACAAAGCCCTAAACAACTTGCGACCAGGATACCTAGCAGACCGCCTTCCCTTATATACACCCAGGTGACATTTATGATCTTCAGAGGAGGCCCTGCTGGCCATTCTGAGACGAAGAGAATGTCATTGTGAAGAACCTCGACAGCAGGCTTTCTCTGTAGCGGCACTCACCCTCTAGAAGACCCTCCCTTGTGTGGCTTGGGAGGCGGAAAATGTAATAACTTTTAAACGCCTCCTAAAAACATCTCTTTTTAAACAAGCCTTGCCTGGACTGTAATTTATTCTGGTTTTATGTGATTTTAAAATTTTAATCTGGATTTTATGGTTTTAGTTATAAACTGCCCAGAGAGCTTAGGCTGTTGGGCAGTATAAATGTGAAATAAATAAATAAAGCACAATATTGATTGATGGTGCTTTAAACAACCATATAGCAAATAAGTGATGTGAATGGACCCACAACTTTACAATTAAATTGACATTCAGAGTTATTTCTTCTCACCATCAGAAACACTCCAAAAAGTACATGATCTGGGAAGGCAATTTCTTAATAAAACAACACACTCCCATTCCCATTTACCCTTCTCTCTTTAAACTCCATGGTCTCCAGTGATGTACAAACAAAATAGAACATTCACCACATACTCGATGAAGACAAGAACAGCTGTACTGGTTTTGGAATATATTCATTGGCTCTTATTTCCAACCTCATCACTTTCATTACTTTAGCCTGTTTATTATGCTGTTTCTAGGATTTATAGCAATGCTGCACAAATGCTTTATTTCATGCATTTGAATCTAACACTAAAAACTTTTTATAGCCACATAAGAATATAACAATGAGAAGCGGAGCTGTATGTCAAATCATTTTATTGATGAATATTCATTACAATATGCTAAGTGGTTAACTCTATGTTTTTTCCTTGACAGAGGATCTAAGGTTATATAAGGCAAGCATTAAAAAATGCGTAAAAGTAGCAGTTACTTCTAAAATGCCAAATCCCTTGTCAATGAATGGTAAATTCAAGTTTAATGAACCAGTGAATTTTTACTTTGCGTTAACATCAAAATTGTGATGTATTTTGGTGAGATGGAAAGAAAAGCAGGGCTGTAAATTAGACAGCACCCAGCAATAACACTAGAGAGTGAAGTTCCAGTTGTCTGTGTAATCTGTTGCTGCAGAGTAGGTTAATCAAAGTTAAATCATCTGTGAAATGGGTGGCTTTTGTTAAGCTGAAGGTGTCTTCAGATCACATTTACTATCTGTATTTCACTTTATATTTTAGGCAGGTACACTGCCAAAAATGCTTCTTAAAAACAAAACTGCTACAGGAACTGTTGTGCTATTCAAGACATTATTTTTATTACCCAGGTATTTGAGGAACCAATAACATGAATTCCTAAAATTAAGATACAAAAAACTGACAATAACAAAGCATTCTCTCAGTGCTGGTGGTGATAATACAAATCAGATTCACTGACCAACTTTTGTTTGCAGTAGATGCAAAGAGCTGCATTATTTGCCTTTCTTTCCTCTCTCATCCTTCTAAGAGTCTTTTATATCAAAGTGTTGACAGTGACACCTATCAGTAACATTACAAGATAACAGCTATAGGCTTTCATTCAATGCATTTGGAGTGTTACTGATATCACTGAATAACTGGCAGGCAATCTGAAGTCACTCTGAATTCCCCAAAGATACACATCAACATCCAAACCAGGGTGACTTTGTTACCCTGGACATTTTCCTCTGTGTACTTTTCAATTCAAGGGAAACAACAGAAAGATTAGGATGAGATCAATACACTGAATACTGCTATACTCTATCTTAAGCTGGGTCCATATTATACTACAGCAGAACTTGGCACAGACAATTAAGGAAAACAAGTATTTGCACCACCTTTTATTTTCTCATTGCTTTGGACTCCTTCCCCCCTCCCCCCACCACAATCTGGGATCATTGCATCTTATTTCAGAGTGCAAGACTGGAAATAATATAGGCAAGCTTCTGTTAACACACAGTATTCTGTCCAGAAATGTTATTTTTCTGTGGGAGCACTCTAAAAAGAATTAGATAGACAGACTGTGGTTAAGAACATAAGTATTGTCATACTGGGCTAGACCAATACCCCATCTGCCCAATATTCTATCTCCAACAGTGTCCAGAAATGGATGCTTGAGGATATCTATGGAACAGAGCAATTATGGAGCTATTTCTCTCCAGTTGTTCATTTCTGGTATCCAACAGTCACAGACTTGGAAACACTGAGCATGAGATGATCACTAATGAATCTGTCTTCCATGACTTTCTAATCATTTTCAGATCCCAGAAAGAGGCAACTCTTTACTTTTGTAGCCAATTTTTCAAGTTCATCATTCATTGGGCATGTAAAAAGTACTATACCCCTTGTGCTCAATCTTGCCTGCTTTCTACTGCTTCTGCAGAAGTTCAAAATAGAGGCCACAAATGGGATATAGAACTAAGGATGGACATGCCTCCCTCCGTACAGAGAAAGGGACTTGGCTGGCACTGGGAGAAGGAGCTTCTCCCAGCAGTGGCCAAATCAGCTGCCTCCATTATGCACCCCTCGCCATCCCAATCTGTGGCAGAGAGGTGCACAAAAAAATACTCTGCCAGCACTGGGAAGAGTGGCTGCTTTTCCCATCGCTGCCCAACTCAGTGCCAAGCCCTGCCCCCTGGTTGAACCCAAGATGGCCCTCTGGGCCACGTATGGGACCTCTGCAGTCTGAAGGTCTCACATCCCTGGCTTACATCTTCTAAGTATAAATTGAAAATAGGAACAAAATCTGCACGATGGTGACAATGACATCATTGGTCTGTGTATTATATGAGTTGTATTAGCACTAAATATGCAATGTTTTGACTTTACTATGATAAAACGGATATGGGGCAAATTTATTCAAAGGCTGCGATAATGTAAATGATTACTAAAATATCTAAAACCCTCTAAACATTGTGAGCTTTCCATCTGGAACTGCAATGTTGCTATCCATTTTTGTAGCAATTTTTCTACATGTCTAAGGAAGTACCTGTAGCCTTCTATTTCCAATAGCCATGAAAATGAACTGTAGAAGTATTTTCAGTAATCAATATTTAGTATAAATGCTGTTTCACCAAAGTGTCTCAGTTTAAGGCTGGAATCTCAATCACGCCTCCTATTCATTTGCTTTTATTTTAAACTGCCCTGGAAGTTCTTTAAATCTAAAGGCAGGGCATCAAATATATTAGATTAACAGCTGAGTGTTATATACTTTATATTATACAGCTACATAGAGACTGGCAAATGAACCTTCTTCTGCTACTCACATGGTCATAACAGCACAAGGCTTGAGCCAAAGCACACATAAACAAGAACTATTCTTGAGGCTGCAAGTTTCTTAGAGACTGTTACTGCAACACCAACCCATTACCAAAATAGAAAGAAACAGCTCATTTTAGCATGTGGCTTGCTCGATAGGCTGCCAATGATGCTGTAACAAAACCTGTAAAAAGCTGGAGTCATTGTGCATGGCCTTCACTGCCATATGCACATGGCTTCTTTGCACTGTAGCCATAATTAGTTTCACAGCTGACCTTATGTTAAATAAACTCTACAATGGCTCTGTTCAAACATGCTAAACCATTATGGTTAAGCATTTTGAGCTAAGCATTATGGTTTAGTGTGTTGCATGAACCATGATTTCTCGATCCTCCCAGAGTGCAGGACATGGAATAACGGGCTCAAGTTAAAGGAAGCCAGATTCCGGCTGGACATCAGGAAAAACTTCCTGACTGTTAGAGCAGTGCGACGGTGAAATCAGCTACCTAGGGAGGTTGTGGGCTCTCCCACACTAGAGGCATTCAAGAGGCAGCTGGACAACCATCTGTCAGGGATGCTTTAGGGTGGATTCCTGCATTGAGCAGGGGGTTGGACTCGATGGCCTTGTAGGCCCCTTCCAACTCTGCTATTCTATGATTCTATGATTTAGTGTGTCCTTTGAACCATTTATAGGAGTGGGGTATAAATATTATAAATAAATAAATAAATAAATAAATATAACCATAATGGCTACATAACCACAGCTTAAATGTGATCACTAACCACTTGCCATAAAAGGGTTAACAGCCTAACCATGCCTTAGCATGTTTTCTGAACAGGCCCAAAGTCTTATTATTCTAGAAGGATGGGTTTAATAAAATAGTGAACTCTATCAAAAAATTATACAAACTCCAAATTCACGTGCAAAAATAGCAACTTCTCACCTTGCAAACATCTACAAGTCTTGAACTTATTTTTCATACTATAGCAAATCTCACCCTGTTCTTGTAGTGTTTTTAAAACAAAGGAATAGTAGTAGCAAATTCTTATATTCACCTTCCTTTGGCTGAGTCATAACTGGTGTTTGGGTTTCCTTCGTGTATGTGACCATTTCTCGAGGAGGAAAGTCAACCTGCGTAATTTTGGACATTGCAAGCTTAATGGGTCCACGTCTAAAGAAAATGAAGGGAAAAGTTTTAAGAGATGTGTTTAAATGCAACCACAAATTGTTTAGCTTATACAGAATGATACTCTGCAAAGTCAGACAGTACATCATCTTACTCTCTACCAAGTATTAAACTTAACATTGGTGAAGATTGCATTTGTGGGGGATAGGTAGGATAACTAATAATAAACCAAATCTGATCAGTTTCTTCTTAACCTGCTCTTTTAATTAGCAGAAAAAGTATTGGACTTCGAACTATTTGGCATCACATATAAAAGAAATGCACAGAGCAGAACTTCACAAATTGCACAATGGACAGGAGGAAAATTTGTTTTTTGCTGATTCCCCCTTCCCTGTAGTCGTCTATGCCTCCAAAAAATTGCTCCTAGGGTTTGGGGGACCTCCAGAACAGTGTGATGTGAATCTGGGAGCTACAGGGGAAAGAAGAATCAGCAATTAGCTGCTTTGCCCTCTTCCTCCGGCAGGGAGCCTTCACGGGATCCTGGTTCCCTCTGCCAACGAAAGGAACCCTCCCGTTCACAGAGGGTCAGCGCTGGATTCAACCAATGTAGAGTGTGTAAATTCTCTGTAAACACAACATGACTGCAATTTAACTTGCAAGAATTTGTTTTACTATGTTGAAATAAACCACTATGTGGTAATACTGCAATCAGCAATTGTCTGGATTCCCAAGGAATTATTTTAAATATATACAGAATTATGTTTTCCCCATTAAGTATCTGGATATATGTATAATGAATTTTGGCAACACCGAACTTGAGGTTTACCAAAAAACAAGATGAAGGCAAAACTCAACAGCCCTCTCCTGTGTTTCACAGGAATAATGTTTCACATTTATATAGTACTTTTCCCTAGGTGTTCAAAGCAATTCACATACATCTACCTGAAAGGTAGGTCAGTATTATCCCTATAGGCAAGCCATTCATGACTAACCTCTTGACATCAACGTCACAAAGCAGTAAGAAGAAATCTTTAGTAAGTTAGTAAAATAGAAGCCTTTAGAAAATTAGTTGCATTAACATGCTGAATATAAAACTCAGAGGTGGCAGTCCAGAAGTGTGCATGTGATTTGACCTCACAATTCTGTTCAATCATACATTGATCAGCACTCCCCAAACATACCTTTTTATGGTTTAATACATAGTTCTGGGATTCAGTGTGGAAACTGCTGATCAATAAACTGACCACACATCACTATCATTTAACATGAATACCACCTTAAGTAATCCCAGCTAAAATTGTTTTACATGTTAATATTATATCTTAAGCAGTGAACTCATTTGGATTATATAAAAACAATCAATACATAAAAATGGAAGGGAAAAAAATCTCTGCTATACCCCAGATCGGAATCAGAGTGAAGCTGTAGAACTGATGGATCAGTATCCCAATGCAGCGTCCTGATACAAAAGGTTGAAGAACAACCATGCAGCATTAGCAAAGAAGTCCAGAGATTAGTGAAGCAAATACATTCTATGAAATGTTAAAGCTATTGTAAGTTACAATCACATCAAGCTTCAGAAACAAAACAATACCAGAGATGTCACTTAATATAAATTGAGTGGACATTCAATGTTACAACAAAATATACAATAAATATAACAGTTAAAATGCAAACATACAATTCAGAGCAATTAGTAGGGCAGTAAAATTTAGTCAATCAATTCGATCAATTAATTAAAAACCTTTTAATGGGCTAAAGGTGCCACTTTAAGTGGAGAAGGTTTTAATGCTAATACAAAAAACTTACAAACCTGTAGATGACAGGTACCCCTTTAGAAGACACACACGCATACATACAACCAACACACACACACACACACACACACACCGCTTTCTCTCCAACACAGGGCGGAATGCCTCTTTGAGGTGGGGGCCTGATATACAGATTTAATCAATTAAAAGTTATATAATTAACTGAATAAGATTTCTTTAATTAGGTGGCAACCCCAACATTTAGAGGTGCATCCACTCATTTCAAAGATAAAACTTTTGAGGATTTGTAGGATGCAATCTAGTCTCATAGAACAAGCAGAGAAGAGTTTAATACATTGACAAATTAGTTACACAGATTTAGTAGTGTCATCTGATCTAGTTTGTTAACATATTGTAATCTTGCCCCAAGCATTAAATATGTTCAGGAAATTGTCATATTGGTAAAGGAAATGAGTCAACACATAAACCTTTGGGTACAGAAAAAAGTGCTTTTCCACTGGGATTTACTACTGCTAGTGTTTCCAAGATGTGACATTGCTATAATTATGGGTTAAGCACTGCCTTGGGCTTATGTCATTTAATTTAAAGCCAACTCAAGGCAGTCAATGTCGTATTGAACAGCAAGCTAAACTTCCTGATTCTACATATGCCTACTCAGAAGTAAATCCAACTGAATTTGAGTTTTACTTCCTGGTTAAGTATGCTTAGAACAGCTACCTTAAATTAACAAAAGATTTCAAGTAGTAAATATGTAGCGCAACATACCAAAATAAAAGATTAGATTTAACCTGTATACATAACATTTATATTTTAGTCTTGCTATATTTTGCTATATTTTAGCAATTCTGGGAAAACAAACAAAGCAAATTTAAATAAACATTCTTCCCAGAAATTCTAATGACTAACTATTTTGAAGTATTTTATCATCACAATTTGCAACTTTTGAGAAAGTTGATACAATCCTGCACAGATATTTCCTTATGCACATGGAAAGATGTGCAGGACCATTTTTAGGTGAAAACAATCATGTCCTAAATAAAAAGATTGTCTACTGATACTAGAAGTAAAGCTGGACTTGTGTAACTATAAAATAATTGTAAAGACCATTGAATAATAAAAACAATTAGCCCACATTTTGCTTTAAGTTTATTATTCCAACTATTATTAATTTTCAGTTATTTCTCTCCTTTCTACAACATACTGCACTAAATTTTTTTTGCACAAAAACTTTTTGCACAAAAAGCAAACAATATCCAGCTAAAACAAATTAAAAACAGCAGATCACTTAGTATTAAAAGGCTGTGTTCATAAATGTGCCTTCAAAACCTGCCTAAAAGTAGAAAGAAGCCTAATGGATCTCCCCAGGGAAGACTTTCCACAATTTTGGCGCCACCACCAAAAGTACCCTGTTCCTTGAACCTGCCTGTCATACTGCCAGCAAATTCGGAGCAAGGAATCTGAAGCCAACCTTAAGGGCAGAAGCAGGTTCATATGGAGAAGGTAGCACCTGAGTTAACCCTTAAAGATCTTAACAACACCAGGGTTGGGCAGACAGACACTTTCACTTAAGTATACATTATGTACGTGTAGACAGAAAGAGTCTCTCACTCCAGTTTAGTTGGAAACAGAGAAGCTCCAAGAAGCAAAACTGCTATGGGAGCACATCTGACCACTGACACTGCATTTACCTCCTCCTCTGCCCTGGGAAGCAACCTGAGTCAAGCCTTTTTATCCCCCGGAAAACAACTTCTAACTTATATTAATCTCTAAAAATCCTTTGATCTTAAAAGCCCTAAATAGCTTGGTACCTGGGTATTTTAAGGAACACATTTCCTCATATGTAGTTTCTTCAATATGGTTCTCATAATTGGCTTCCTTCAGGGTGGCCAGAAAAAGCCCCTCTGACACATACTTATTAACCACTATGTTTTCCAGTCTGGCCAACATCCCAACTATCTATTTACAAACAAGCTAACATTAATACGGGTTGGGAGAACTCATTGTCGTCTTGACAGCCCCAAACATCTTGTCTGCATCCTCAAGGGAAATCAACTTAAACTCATCAAAGAAACTGTTAAAGATAGATTAGATATAGTTAGATAAATGTAACTGACATAGTAGCCAAAAGAACTTCCTGAACCAATTCTGCAGTCACCATAGCATCAACCAGAGCAGATGCAAACAACATTATCCTCGAAAAGTCTTGGAAATAAGTCACAGGAGGTTACAGATGTTACAATGGAAGCATTAATTACTAGGAGGATTGATCAATAACGCTGCCAGATTGCATTCTCCAAGTGCAGCAGTGGTGAAAAAGTCAGATCTTTCAAATGGTCATGTGTTCAATCACACATGGCCAGAGTCCTCCACCATCTAGACCAGGGTGGGCAACTTGTAATCTTCCATACGTTTTTGACCTACAACTCCCATCAGCCCTTACCACTGGCTATGCTGGCTAGGGCTGATGGGAGTTGTAGGCCAAAATATCTGGAGGGCCATACATTACCCAACCCTACTTCATTTCCATTGCCTCCACTTGTAAACCATTAAGCCAACCTAGATCTATTCAGTTGGAGAGAGTGCCAAGGAGCCAGGGGTCCATACTTTTTTGCCAGCTTTTCTGGGAAACCTAAAAGTTACAATTTCCAGTCCACTCAACCTGTCAAGCTGCCTTCTGCCCAGTCTTTCCTAAGTGAAAGGACAGGCTAATGTGGGATGAAGTGTGTGCTCTTGGATGCCAGTTCTCAAAGGCACACAGAGAACCTTTGGGCAGCAGCTTTCAACACTCCCTCTCCCAGCCATCCTTTTCCAAGAGAAAGGCTAATTAGGGAGTGATGCATTGTTGAGTGCTGCTGTCCCCAAGGTGCTCTGTGTGCCTTTGGAAAGCTCAATGCTCCCCGAACTGGTCTTCTTTGCTCTGAAACATGAAAGGCTGGAGGAGAGATTTCTCATTTTATATGGCTAAGACTAAGCCACATAGCTGCTGCTGAACGATCTCCAGCTGACTTTCCCATTTTGGAACTGGGGAGTCCTTGCAAAACTCCTTGGATGATTCCACTTGCCTCTGCAGCTTTAAAGTTGTGAGGGAGGCAGGTCACTCATCACTCTTGCCTGAGAGTGACACCACACTCACCATGGCAAGTGATTTGTTGAAGTCTGCTAAGAGCGATCATGTCAACTACCAGAAGAGTTCAGAATTCTTAAGTCAAGCAGGCCAGTTTACAGGGAGGCTTGATAAATCAGCTGAAAGTTCAAGGACAGCTTTGGATCCTACTCCATCAATGACCATTTGAACAGGTCCTAATTTCTTGATAGTTACACCCTCACACGATAATGACCCGTCCATGACAAAGGTGTGCTCAATGACTCCCTTACTCACAGATAACCATCTTCAGATTTGGTACACATAATCAAACTTATGATCAGCCGCATGT
Source organism: Elgaria multicarinata webbii (assembly GCF_023053635.1). Lineage (NCBI taxonomy): Eukaryota > Metazoa > Chordata > Lepidosauria > Squamata > Anguidae > Elgaria > Elgaria multicarinata. The sequence continues at coordinate 42,892,947 of NC_086172.1, forward strand.
GTACAGCCAGTCTGTCCCGAAAGCCTAACACTATGTACACACACTTAATAAAGGGAGTATGCCTAACTTCTGTGTCAGGTAAATAGGTAGAAACTACTATCAAAGCTAGTATTGTTTGGCAGTTGTAATTTCCCAAACCCTTCTCAGATCCCTTTTGAAAAATTAGTTCTGCTTTGGCTACCTTCCAAGACCCTGGTAAGGAGGCCAATTTCACTGATAACTTCTACATTTTTTAAAGGACCAGTAATTTCACATCCTAACCCACCCACCCCACCAATAAACTGCAATTGTACTCTAGTGACATGTAAATTTATGATTTGTCAATTTTGTTTTAATCATTAATCAAAATAGTGGTTCAGGTATGAATGAGGGCATCTGAGAAGCTATGTCAGATATTTTGAGGTTCTCTCCATCATTGGCCACAGTTAAGGATAATGCATTTACAATAAATGCAAACAATTTATTGTAATCTTTTTCTTTTCCTTCACTACCAGTTTATTATGTAAAGGTGCTATCATCTTACTGGGGGTGGTGGTTTCCTGTTCCTGATATATTTAAACAAATGTATCTTAGTTATTTTTATGCCATTAGCAATATGCCCCTCAAAATCATTATTTACTTGCCTTATTCTATTTTGCCTTATCATATTCCTCTATCCTTAAACCTCCTCTCCTTTAATTCCCTCATAATTGAAAGTCTCATTTAGTTTCAGAAGTGGGATTATGGTGGACATCCTAGACAATTTTCTACTCACATGTGCTGAATTTAATAAGACTGATGTCACTGATCCTCTGAAGTTCAGTAACCAATACATTTCTAAGCAGATATTGAGTGCTACTCAGTAAAACTGACTAAAGATAAAGTACGGTGGTTCCACACAATCATTCTGCAAACTTTTTGTTCAAATTCATATCAATTAAAAAGTTAAGAACATAATTTTAGAGTATAAATATGAAAACATATTTTCTACAGTCAATAATTTTTATTGGATGAAGCCTACAATGAAGGCTTACTAGTCATACAACCCCCATGGCAAGTAGCCACAGTGACCTGGTTCGCATGATCAAAATAAACTTTCGTGGCTTAATTAAACCGCATATGTACCAGGTGCAATTTCCAAAATCACCACACGGGCATGGCTTGTCGTATTGTTGACAGAAGAAACAATCTTCCAATAACACATGGGCTATTGAAGGGTTATTTGAAGGTTGTTTCCCCCTCCAACAAGTGATGCAAACTGGGTCTGTATATTCCATGTATATGGTTGTAAACAATAAAACCAATTCTATGAACTTTAAGTTCTCACAATACCTATTCTTTAGGAAGTGAGCGGGCTCTTTAGTGAATAATTTATTACCCAATGAAGACTGGTTCAACCCCACATGTCACTGGGGAAGATGACATTTGCCTGTCATAGGGTCAACCTCAAAAGACTATGCACAACAATGGAGATTTAGCAATCCCAAGGTAAAATGAATGAATATTAGAACATTCCTAAGTAGGGATGTGAAAGACTGGGGAAAAAAACCTGGAAACAATGGGGTGGGGTTGGGAAAGATAACCAGATGATGTTTTTTTAAAAAGCCTTCTTACCTATCTACCAATATTTTTTTTTGAAATTTTGGAGGAATCCCTCCCCCCGCTCCCGCCCCCAGCCTTCACGTCTCTACTCCTCAGGGATATGATTGAGAACACAGAAGTACTTGAATTTAAAACAAGAAATATTAAACAAGAGTAAAAGACCAACCAACTATGCTCAAAATTACAGCAAGTTTGGGGCATGACCAGTTCTGAAGGCCAGTGCAGTGTCCAAGCTGATCGAGTAGACCACCAAAGTTCCCTTCCCTTCCCCCTCTCTCCCACCCCCAGTGTGATTGACAGATCTGTCAATCAACAAAGCACAGCAACATCTGCTTGATATAAAACCAAGCACAAGGATATTTTAAGACATAATACAATATGTATAAAAGATGTAGATTTGATGGCAGTATACATTTCTTAGTTTTTCCTTTAGAAGCAAAGACAGGAATCTAAATTAACATGTTGTTTAAATTAACTTCAATGCAAAATGCAACATTAGACAAACATCAATATGTAAACTATGTGAATAATCAAGCTACATTAGAATAAAAACACATTACACCCTCTTTGGTGTATGCACACCAGTCATTACCTGGAACTGGACACTTAAACACTTCCCATTTTCCTATCTAGCCCTCCCTCTATAACACAGAGTTTCAGCTGGAGTTTAGTAATGTCCAGACAAGTTCTTGACTGGAACCCTGGATTGGAGAAGAAAGCCTAGATGGGAAATCAGAAAATGTATTGGGCTCCCATTTTAGATACTGACTAGAGCATACTAAGAAAAGAAGGGGACTCCAAAGAAGGGGACTCCACTGATTTTTATGACATGCAAGAAGGGATCATGGCATAATTTTTAACGACAATACCTTTTCAATAATGTAATATTTGTCTTAATGTTGTACTACTTTCTTGAGAGCAGAACATATTAATTACTGAAATATTTCATGAAGCATACCTAGAACCAACAGCACCATCACCGGAATCCTGGCTCCCAGCTTCACTTGGTGTGCTCACAGATTTTGACGATGGAGACATAGGAGGGGGGACTAAATAGTGAAACAGACAGGTATCCGCTGTTACTAGTCGTAGAGGTTGCACAGCTTAGGATGTTTCCAAATTAATTTAACATGGAAGCATTAAAAAAGTGATGGTAAACAAAAACAAAAAAAATGGATGAAAATGAACAATAGAAAAAAGGGGAAAAGACAATGTTAACATAACATGCTGGAGATCCATGCAGTTTTGGCATTTAATGCATTTTGGGGTTATATAAATAAAAGTATAATTACACAAAAAGCTGGAAAATAAAAAAAAAGATTCCACTAGAACTTCTTAATACTATGCTAATGAACTATTTCCCCAGAAATTTTAAAAGTCATTAAAATATGCAATGGGCTGGACCCAGAGTTTCTAGGAGTGGAAGTCTACTCACAAGAAGCTCCTGCTAGAATAGGGGGAGGTGATATTTCATGTAATTAACCTAATTTTGCTACATCTTATAACTCAAAAGATTCATGAAAGGGGGGAATACAAATAATAAAGCAAATTCTTCCCTCAATAACTTTTTTTAAAAAGTTACTTTACTGAAAATAGTTTGTTTATACTGTTCAGCTAAACTTCAATTTACTAGTTCTAAGATGGAATTTTTTAAAGTCTCTCCTTAAAGGGAGATTTGTTTTCAACATTTTGACTGGGTTCGGACAACATTCTAACCAACAGTGGGTTAAATAGTCAACAGTTAGGTTTTATGTCATCTGCGGAACTTTTTCACACCACAGTTGGTTATTCAGCCAAAATAACGAATGCAAATAACCAACGTTGGTTATTGTGTCATGTGTCAGGCACTGTTGACTATTTAGGCAGTTGGTTATTTTTGGCGACTGCAGAGTCCACTGGCAAGAGCAACCAAAGCAGCAGCTGTCGCTCTAGTCCAGCTGGCAGAACTCGCTGATGGACTACCAGCAGGAGGAGTGAGGGGGGAAGAGAGGGTGAGGTGACGTGTCAAACGCACCATTGACTAATAGCCAACTCGATGCTGTCTTTAATCCACACCACAGTTGGGTATAACCATGTTGTGTAGGGAGTACCCCCACAATAATCAACCGTGGAGTTGACTATTAACCCACCACTGACTATTGTGTTGTCCGAACACAGCCTTTCTGTAAGACTTTAATATGTTGAATGAAAAGTGAGAAGTTGTAGCATTCAACCCAAAACATCAGGTTTTTTTTCCTTTCCCTACTCAACTGTACAATAGACAATTAAAGACACGCATCTTTTACTGTCTCTACAATGTTTTGTTTTTACAGAAAACTCATGTTAACAAACCATGGTTTGTTAACCATGAACAGCCCACAGTTCACAACCCAACAACTCATGAGCTCTCTTTGTGGTTTGTTCATGATTAATAAGCCATGGTTTGTTAGCATGACTTGGTTCACACAACACAACAGCCTATGCTTCAATAACTCATGGTAGAGTGACAATCCACACTCAACCTTGAGGATGAATTGTTGTGTTGTGAGAACCCAGTCAGTTCAGTTCAGACATGTTTCTCAACAGTGGTTTTAGAACTACACAGTGGAATTTTTACACCACTATTGAGAAATGTGTTATCTGGAGGGAAGACTCCATGCAACAGTGGAGGTTTTTTTGGAACACACTCCATTCAGAATATCCACACTGTGCAGAGAATTCCTGCACAACCATTGGGTGGCGTGTTGTGTGGCGGGCTTTGTGGAGTTTTCCGTTGTGTTGAGCTGACTTTTCCCACTAGCTACAGAGTTCCCTGGCAAGAGTGGCAAAAGGAGCAAGTGCCACTCCAGGAGAGCTGCTGGGATTGTTTTTTTTTTTTGTAGCAATGGCTGATGGGATACCATTGGGAGGACTGGAGGAGGAGAGAGAGGGTGGAGGAACTGTCAATCAAACATCACAATGGATTTTACTCAACTTCATGGTAGCCCACAGTCACACAACAGTGGGGTTAGAAAATGTTGTATTGGGAGTACCTCCTAAAAACCCAACCATTGAGTGGCGTTTTCACACTGTGTTGACTAATGTGTTGTCAGAACTGAGCCATTATGTTGGAGTAAAATGTAATTGAACTAATCTACAGATTTTATCTGAACTACACAAAGAAATTGTAAATGTTTTAATCGAAAATACAATTTACAGAATATCAGTAATATTTTCAGAAAGTGACTGAATCTTTCTCTCTTTTCAGGATAAATACCACTGTTTAAAAATGGCATGCCTTATCATAAACCACTGTTCAATATTTTCAGAATACTAAAACATAAGTTTAGGCTATAGGAAAGTATATTTACTCAAACACCTTAATGCTATTGCAGCACTAAAAGAACTGGTAAAAGTTCAAAGTGGTTTTTATATACTGTTATTTCATGTTACAAGATAATCTGAAAAAATAAGCACTGACAAGCAGTGCTGGATACCAACTCAACTCATTATTTGATTATTTTAAAAGGGACATTTGATTTATGGTGAATGAAGTTCTTTGTTATGACTTTAACTGGTTACTACTGCCATCTGTTGGTTGTTTAACAGTAAGAAGGATTTCAATCTTCAAATATTGTAGCAGTCTTCTTGTTGGAAGAAATATGTTTTAGGCTGCAAAGTTAAACATATTTAAAAGGAAGTAAATCCCTTTCAATTCAGTGGGACACAGGCCAGTGAACACAGCAGAACCGTGCTAGAATCTCAAAGCAGCAGATGAATGACTATGCCACTTTACACTGCAAGTCAGGAATATGATATTTTAATGTTCCCCTATGCGAAAATGCTCCCTGATATTCAGCCCACTCCCCTGAGCAGAAGTTTTCATTTGTACAGAGTTTTTCTTTAAACATAGGAAGTGTTCAAAAATGTGACTACCCAGCTGTGGTCTAAAGTGGTATAATCCATTTCACCTCCTCAGAAAACTATTACTTCTTCATAAACACATTTAGAATTGAGCTGTCAATGCAGCAAAGCTGAACTCATCCTACTTTAGCAGAGTTAGCATTTGATTAATAAGATCAGTGTTTAGTTTTTCTAAGAACTAATTAGATTTGTTAAATCAAATGGTAAAAAAAAGTTCATATTACATTGTGTGTAACTGACAGTTCTAAACACAAATTCATAAGTATAACAACTTTTCTTCTATGAAACTAGCTCTGCTCCCAAAATATATAGGAGTCCATGCACACACGAAGCACCCATGTGGACAGAAACATTCACTCATTTTAGTATTAGCTGTAACTGCTGAATTCTATCTGTCTTTTCTGTTCCAAAATATTTTCTTCAACAGTCTTATGTGTATTTTCAAATCTTGACTGGTATTTAGAAATACACTACTTAAAAGTAGACAATGTTCAGATGACATGCTAAGCCACAGTGGTTAAGCATTTTGAGATAAACATTATGGCTTTGAACCATAATGGTTCTTTGAACCATGATGTAGGGTGTCGTGTGAACCATTCCTAACCATAACGGCTACATAACCACAGTTTAAATATGTTCACTAACCTTTTGCTGCAAAATGATTAGTGGCCTAACCATGGCTTAGTGTGTTGTCTGAACAGGCCCAGCAAGTTACAACTTTTATAGTATTGCACTAAAAGTGCATGGTTTTACTCATTAAGAAGCTGGCTCATTTTAAGAGAAGAACAGAAAAAAGTAGCACGTTTATAACTTTTAGGTAGTTTTTTGCAATGTTGCAATGCCCCCTTGTGGCGTCATTCTCAAACCCTTTTTATATGTTTACAGGTATCTTGGAGGTGGGGGAGAAAAGTATTAAAGATTTTAAGAATTTAACTGTTCATTAAAATGGATGGTACTAGAGATGTTTGGGAAATATTATCCTTTAAGCATTATGGCATTTGTATAGTTGGAGTTTCAACTACAAATATATTGTCAGTTGATGAAGACACTCTGGTTTCTACTTGCTATGCCACTAAATAGTTTAAGGTCTACTTGAATACCTTAAAAGGTATTCAGGAAATAGCAGACATATTGGCTTGAATCTACAGTTCCTGTGAGCAGAACTCCACTCAAAGGACACTTCCACTGGAGCAAGTGGGGGAAGAGGTAATTTTTATCAATTCATCCATCCTCCTATAGCCCCCTAAAAAGCCAACCTGGATGGTTGGGGAACCATGCAGAATGGAGGTGAAGACCCAAACAAGTGGAGGATTCCAAGTTTGGGAAAGGTGGTATAGGAGGCGGTATTGGTAACTGCAAGGGAAGCAGCAAAAATCACCTCCCCCTGTACCTCCAGCAGGAATCTCTGCTGGATTTCAGTCCCTTCTGCAAACAGATGGAATATTCTGGATCAAACTAGTCATTTAGAATTAAAGAAAGATGGCAATGTTTGCCAGCCATGCTATTTACTTGCAATTATTTAGAAAGCAAATCTAAGTTTGGATATCTTCATATTACTTTAACATCTGAGACACTTTAGACATTTAGGGTGCAATCCTATGCATGTTTAAACACAAAAAAGTCCTAAAACTCCCATGTTTGAACATGCATAACATTACATCCCTAGTTTTATAAAGGAACAGTCCTAAAACTCTGAGCTGATTATGCCTATAGGGTAACAATAATAGATCAACTATATCTATCTGCATATGGTATATTCAAGATTTGACAGAGTAGTAAGTTTTGAGAAACTTCAGAAGATAAATTGTGGCAATAATGAACATACAACAAATACATGCATGAGTGAACTCAATTTTCATGCTAATATTAGTGCCACATTTGTTGGTGGGAGGAACATTTACACAACACAATTCTTACCCATAGGAGCTTCTGGTGTTAAACCCATACTTTGAAGCAATGCTTCAGCTTCCCGCCTCTTCTTTTCAAGGTCAGACTCATCTTGTACAGGAAGAGCTTCTTTCTTCTGATCAGTCTAGATATTTTTTTAAAAAGTCAAAATTTATGATAGTGTAAACTTGCACACAGACCACTTGTATTAATGTGCCAAACTTATTTAAATAAATGAGATTACTTCATTGCATAGAAGTGGCAATACAGATAAGAAATCCATCTATATTTCTTACCTTGTGGGCTGCATAGCACAGGCCTCCTTACAATAGACCTGCAAAGCAGTAGTGGGGTGAGGGAAGAAGAGGGTACACAGAAAGAATTGTGCCCATTCTGGTCATTTCTTGGTCTCAGTACAGGGCCAAGGTATTGAAGTGGAGGCAGGAACTTGGGTAGCTGCTTTCTACCTCAGGGGTGGCTAACTTGTCTTCGAAATGTTTTCACTTACTGAACTCCATCAGCCCTAGACAGCATAGCCAATGGTGAGGGATGATGGGAGTTGTAGGCCAAAATATGTGGAGCGGTTGGAAATGGAATGTCGAAACAGGGGAAAGGGAGTGGTCCTGGGGGTGGCGAGACAAGGAGACAGGGGAAGCTGCATTATACAGCTTCCTATGCACACCCCGGCCCCCTTCCCTCCCACTTGGAAGCCCCGTGGCTAGACAGACAAAATCACCCATCTAGCAAAAATGCAGAGTGGCCCAAGTACGGAGGCGAAGATCGCCTCTGTGTTCTGGCCACCCTGCATTGGATACTTGGCAGCTTCTGACTTCAGAGGCTGCTGACTATCCCCCAAAGACTGCATCCCAAATTAACATGTAACAAAGGAATTGGCAGTTTGCTGATGTGCTGGAAAGAAAGAAAAAATAACAAATAGATCTCTTCTAGGCAAACATGTATAATAGCATATATAAAATTGTTAAGAGCTTCTTACCCCCACACTTTCAAGCTAATGTGGCACAAAAAGAGTTGATTATGAACAGGGAAACGCTAATGCTTTATGGGCAAATTCTAATGGACTATTTTTTGTTTTGTTTCTCAGGCTAGTCAGTGAAGAAAAGTATACCTGGAAATTATTTTGTAAAGTGATTACACATTCTACAGTTAACTTTTATTATGTAACAAGACTTGTTAATATACCCATTTTTTTTGCTTTCTTATAATAAATGACATTAATACCTTGATATTCAGTTGAAAAAGAACTCACAGAAGCTTTGTACCTGTGACTAACCTTAAAAAGTAATTTTAGAACAATCATGATTTGAGCAGGTTCACAAACATTCCTTTGATATCACTCTTCATAAAAAAGATTCTCTTCACATTTACCTTGGCATGGACTGTTGTAGATCAGGGGCTAGTTTTTCAGATACAAGAAGTACTATGGCAAGTGTTGTTGAATCAGTTGGAAACATGACTACAGTGATATCAAATTCAACTTAAATGGACAGTTGCCAAGAAAGTCCACAACAATCATATTTGAATTAAAAAGAGGGAACTTATAAAAAGTGAAGGGATTGGTAGAAGTTGAGTGGAAAAATCAAGAGACTTTTCCACTGCAGAATGCTCAAGTATCAAGAATGATCAAGTATCTCCAGAATGCTTGGGGGTTATTCAATACCACAATAATTGAAGCTCAGCTAGAATGTATACCACAGATCAAGAAAGGTATCTTCCCTAAGTCCAACAGAATGCCAGAGTAGTTAACAAGAAAAACAAAGAAACCTATTAAAGTGAAAACTTCCTTCAGAAAATGTAAGTCTTGCCCAAATGAGAAGAATGAAAAGGAACACAAACTTCGGAAAGAGAAATACAAGGAGGTAATAAGGGTTGCAAAAAAGAACAAAAACAGAACTTGAAGAGCAAATCACTAAAAAAAACCCCACCCTTTGTTAAGTCTAACAATTAAAAAATCTTCAAATACATTAAAGCAGGAAACCAGTTAAGAAGGCAGCTGAATCACTGAATAAGGGAGTTAAAGCTGTGCTAGAGAAAGAAAAGCTAAATGAATTCTTTGTGTTTGTCTTCTATGCAGAAGATTGAAGGCAGAGAACTGTGCCTAAATTGACTTTTTCAAGAAAAGAGTCTGAAGAACTGAGGCAGACAGTGGCAACGTACGAAGCTCTGGTCTTCTTGAGAAATGAAAAAATTAACAAATCATCAGGGTCAAATGGTATCCATCCAAGAATTCTTAAGATTTCAAATGTTCTTAAATAACTCAAATATGAAATTGCTGAGCTTCTAAGAAAAATATGTACCTTCTCGCAAAGATCTGCTTCTATATCTCTGTTCCAGGTACACTGGTGGCTTTCTCCAAACTGGATGGACAATAAAGTCTTAAGTGTAAAGTACGTAATGCACACTGCAGCAAAAAATCCTAACTTCACAAATACACTGATTGGTTTGAGCTAGCAAGAACTGAGTAGGAATGATCTTGAGGTCACAGTGAAAATGTTGGTATAGGGTGCCACAGGTGTGGAAAAAGACAAATTTCATGCTAAAGATCATTGGGAAAAGAATCAAAAATAAAATTGCCAATATAATAATGTCTTTGTACAAACAAATCTAAAGTGTGACCACACTTAGAATACTGTGCATAGTTCTGGTTATCACATATCAAAAAGGATATTCTAGAGCTGGAAAAAGTGTACAAAAAAGCAATCAATATCATCAATGAGCTGAAACAATTCCCTATGAGGGCCTTGTGGGCCTTTTTATTTTTAAAAAAAGATAGAGAAGGTGAATAAGTGGGAATGTGATACAAGTTTATAAAACTATGCGAATTGTGGAGAAAGCAGAGAGAAGTTTATCTCCCTCTCATATAAAACTAGAACCCATAGTCATCCAAAGGAGCTAAATTCAGGACAGTCAAAATTAAATACTTCTTCACACACTGCATAGTTAAAATATGGAATTCACTGCTACAAGATATGATGATAGCCACCAATTTCAATGGTCTAAAAAAGACGTTAGAAAAATTCATACAGGATGTTATCAATGGAAATGATTCAAAATGACTATATGCTACCTCCAGAATCAGCCTCAACACCATTTGATAGTGAACAATAGGAGAGGTTTCTTGCCCTCAGGTCCTTCTTTTGGACTCCTCTGAGTATCTGGTTGGCCACTGCAGGAAATAGGATGCTGGAGTAGCTAGGCTTTGGTCTAATTCAGCAGGACTTTCTTAACTCTCATTGAAGCTAGTCAGCAAAGATGAACAGGTGAATGGGATCCAGGGATACCTATCCCATCACAAATAGGGTTTTATGTGCATGAATTATAGGAGTTATAGAATTACAGCAGTATAGCAGGACTATTAGTTCTATATAGTGAAATGGCTACCCATTATTTTCATTCAAACCAAATATGTACAGTATCAAATTTCTTAATGAACTCCAACTTAGCAATTGTACATTTCAGCCTAAATCTGAACTCTTTTCAGCATGCTAATATTGGCAATTCTAAGATTAGCAATGAACAAAAAAATTGAGACTGGTTTTTATTACAAATTTCCCCGCCAGTGATTTCTGAATGTTGGAAGGAGGGCCATATAAATGGGCTCACTCCTACTTTGTCATAGATTTTCCATCAACATTACTAATGATTAGTCAATACTTTCAGTATTAACCTTCTCCTGCAAAGAATTTACAACAATTTAGAAATCCATGGGAACTCATAGATTCTCAAACAACATCAAAGCAAGTTGGATCAAATTGAGCCATCAGAGAGAAAATACCCAACTACTTTTTCTGTAATCACAGATATTTCATTGTATTGAGAGCTTAGCTTCTCATTACCATATTCAATGTTTTTCCATCATATGCTGTTTTGGGATATCTGCCAATTGTACAATACATGTGCACTGATGTCACATTCAAAAGACATGGTTCATCAGAGCTTACCATCATCATGTCTTCAATGCTTTGCTGAAGTAAGGCTAAGATTCATACCAACTGCTTGTGAAAAGCCTATACTATACATCATCCCTGCCAATTGTGTACTTAAAGGAATGTTTGGGATTTCTTTTGTACACACTTCTAATTTTGACTCCAGTATATTAAAACATTCTAAAGCAACTGAGAAAAGATCAAAAAGCAGATTAAGTAACACTGCATCTTTATTTTATTTAGTACAGTTATATATTATCTCGCCTTTCTTCCAAAGAGCTCAAGATGGTATACATCACTCTCCCTTTCCTAACCTAACTTTCAAGATTAATGTGAGAAAAGAACATCGAAAGGTAGTAACTGAATCAATGTCAGTCAGTGAGCGGCTGAGTAACAATCTGAAGCTCAAAATCATCAATTCTAGGGCAACACTCTAACTACTTACTCCACATTGGTTATCATCCTACTAGTCAAGTAAAAATCTCAGATACAATTTTTACTTGTAAAACTCAAAGACATTTTAAAAAATCACATTGGACAATTTAAAAGTTTTTTTTTAATTTTAACTAATTTGCTGTCTCTGTACAGCAAAATTCCCTAATTAGTATAACACTTATGAGAGTCATTTGTCAATATATACAATTTTTTGTTTGAGTGCCCAGTATTACAAATTTTTTTTACCAAAGAGAGCACCTTCCAGTGCTCTGGAACTCTTTTCCCAGGGAAGCTAGACTAGCTCCCTCCTTGATGTGCTTTCGGAGGCAGGCAAAAACTTTTTTGTTTCAGCAGGCCTTTGACGAATAATCTGGGCTTCTGTCTGTGCTAAAGACTTTTAAAATTGCCATGTATTTTGAACATTTAAATGTTTTAACATTGGAATATATTTAATATATTTTAAACCTTGTATATTTCTATTCATACGTTTTAAAATGTATACATTTTTTAAATTTTGTAAGACCGCCTTGAAGCCCAGTATTGGGCAAAAGGTGGGATACAAATTCAGATACAAATATCTGAACCGCCCAGAGAGCTCCGGCTATTGGGCAGTATAGAAATGTAATAAATAAATAAAAACAACAACAACAACAACCTCCTGCCACCTCCCAATACTGGCATACAAAGGTCAGATCAAACATAAACAGTAATTCAGCACTCTTTTCTTTCGGCAATGTTGATATTTGAGAATGCATATACCCTACCACATCCATACCACAGAACTAAACAGGACTGTGGCAAAGCAGTTGTTGTAGCTAATGTCTCTCCAGAATTACCTTGAAGGAAGAGCAATACCAGGGAATTATTTCCTACAGGAGGTGTGAAAAGACTTTAGTTGAGCTGAGGAAAGAGTGCTGCTCCCTAATCTGGCCACCAAACTAAGCTGTCATTGCTGCATACAGTGACCAGAACACAAGCGGATTATTTGCCTGGAAGACAAGTCAATTAACTCATGGTAGCTTACCATGATGTGTGAACTGATTCACTGCTCTAGTTCACATGACCACGACAGCCCAAGACTTATTAGACTTGGCGGTTGCAGCGCCCCTGTATGCCAAATTGCCTATTTATTTATTTATTTATTTATTTATTTATTTATTTCATTTCTATACCGCCCAATAACCTAGCTAGTTCAAGCCCCTGCCACCATGGCTTCTTGTGTTGCTCAAACCTGGTGAAGGTGGCTTGTTGGGTTTGTATGACATCAGAAGCCATGCCCAGCCAGAGTATTTATGCTGTCTTAAGCCATGGTTTGCTGTTGGGTTATAGCCCTTATAACTCTGGATTCTTTGGAGAGAGACAAGTCAGTGTTCCCGGTTCAGATCTCATAACAAACAACCTACGGATGGTATGTCAACAGTTTGTTTAGCCACTCCTGTTTGCAGGATGAGGCAAGTAGGAGCAATCAGGCAGCATACATAAGCATACATCCAGATCCCTAATTTATCATTGTCTCTGAATGTGGCCATTGACTACAAGCAGTCTAAAGCTGAGACAGGCTGGAGCAAAAAAATGAGGGCGGCAGTTTTTGCCTCCCCCCCCCCCCAGGCTTTAGACATCAAACTAATTCTTTAAAATTATATCAAGTTATTTATCTGCTAATCACTAGTTACATTCAAATAGTCACATTTTGTGTTATCTGTGGTAATTATTCAAATGAGGAAATAATCTTTTAGCAGATACAATTTGAAAAGTCCTTACTTCCTTTTTCTTTCTTTCTTCCTCTTTTCTCTTCTTCTCCTCTCTAATTTGAGCCAAGCGTTGTTTCTTACGCTCCAACTCTGCCTTCAGCTCACTTTTGTCAGACATGATTAGAATCTGTCAATAATAATAATAATAATAATCAGTAATTACATGCAAACTTATATATACATAAATGTGTGAAGATATCACAAAATATAACTTCCTAGCATAAATAAGTTCTGATCCTATGAAATACTAGAACAGACCTTAAAAAACATGCATTTTGCACCTAAGTATCAGGTACCCAAATTCCGCATTACTGTTGTATACTAGTCATGCCCTTCAAGTCCAGAGACTTTATGCAAAAGCAGAATAGGAAGTATGAAAAAATGCAATATATGCTTCTATTCAAACAGTATTTTTGCAATAGAGATGCATCCCCATCTCCAAGAACACTCCTATCACAGCAAATTTCACATGAGAGCTAAACTTCAACCATATAGCAGGGTTGATAAAAATTAAAGTCTTTTTTAAAATAAATAAAAATTGGGATTTAAAAATAATAATTGATTTTTTATTTAAATTAGATTTTGAAATTTTCTGAAAACGAGTAGTAAAAAAAAGCCTAGGCCAAAGATATCATCATGAAAACACCCTCTAATAATATTCAATGACTATGTTAACAGCAGTTTATGGAGATGGGAGATAACCTGATCAGTTTTATTGTGCACTGCAGATGGTGTACAGAAGTGTGTGCTCTCCCTCTCCCTCTCTCTCTCTCCTTCTCAAGATCTTGCCTCTCTCTAAGTGAGAGAAAGTCAGTAACAGAGAATTTGGGGAGATGGAGTAGATCTGAACAAAGAGGAGGGGATAGGGGAGGGGAATAGAAAGTGAAACCAATAGTAAACAGAACATACTCATGCAGTCCTGACACCTGAGGAAACTTTTGCTGCATGTATCCTCCACTGCAGAAGGGAAATACCTAGCATGGCAGCAGGAGGTAAAAGAAACCCCATTTGGGAATATTTTGTTTCTATACACGCTGTAGTTGAAATTGCCTAGTTTATTTTTTAAAGAACCAGTGTGGTATAGCGGTTAGAGTGCTGGACTGGGAATCAGGAGATCTGGGTTGATGGGTGACTTTGGGCCAGTTACTGACTCTCAGTATCATCTACCTCACAGGGTTGTTGTGAGGATAAAATTACGATGTGAGGAGGAGGGGGATGTAAGCTACCTTGGGTTCCTTGGGTGAGAAAAAAGATGGGATATAAATGTAAGAATAATTATTGTTTTACATTTATTTAAAAATGGAAATAGTTAACCATTCAAAAATCTATATGCATGTTTTGCTAATGTTGTTGTTTGTTGAAGAAGGAAACTAACCAGAAGAATAAGCATCTTTATTAGTACAATTTAGAAGCCTGTTTGGTGGTGGTGATTCTGGCACATCATGACAAAATATCATGATTAATTGAACAGTTGGAGCTAGTTCATCTCCTGAATGACTTCATAAATTCATTCTGCTTTAGTATTAAAAAGACTAAATTATCATCCCATTTTTAATGTAAATTAATCTGAAAACAATTCAGAATTGTTTAGTGTGTACCTACCTTTTAATGAAACCTACATCCTGGAATATATATATTAAGGTTATATTAAACAACAATGTACTTTTACTAAATAATAATAGAATTTTCCTCACTAGTGTTTTAAACTGCGATTTAAATAATTAAAATTGAGTCTTCCAGAGAAATTTGTGAACCGGCCAGAGAGCTCCAGCTATTGGGTGGTATAGAAATGCAACAAATAAATAAATAAATTAAAGAATTGAATCGACCCTGCCGTATATTATAAGTAAAGTTCAGTTTGGTGCCAAGAAAGTAGCTGATACTTGTTAGGCAGAATGTCTCCAAAGAATCATTCTAGCAGAGATGCCATCCCTATTCTGCACAGAAACTCATATTGCAAAGTACCCAAAGTTACAAGTTGCAAATTCACCCCATCAAATCAAGGTGCAAATATATATTTCAATTTGAAGGACAGTAAAATTAAGATGTTAAACAACACTCCATTGAATTTATCAAGCTGAAGAATCACAGAGAATTACAAGAAATGGAAATAATGGGGCAAATGCCAGTAAGTTGCATTTCTACAAAGATACTTTGTGAAACTTGAACAGACATATTGTAGACAATAAGCTTAATATCCCTTAAATAACTGCTTTGCAAACTTAACTTCTAAAATGAGAGGTGCAGGGTTCAACCCTGCCTAGAATTAGATTGGTTGCTCTGGAAGCTCTTAGTCCTAACCATATTTACAGGCCTCTTTACTAGGAGTGGGAAATGCATTCTGATGAGCACTAAGTTCTTTAAGAAGTTTTGGGGCTAATGCCCGGATATACTGAGTCTTCTGTAGTGTTGCTTTTAATTCTAGACTGTAATGACTTCATTAAAATTACTGGCTCTTTCAGGTTTCCCAGTCTTGTTATAAAAAGCCACAACAACCTGTCACACATACCTGGATCAATGTAACCCCGTGGTTCCCAAAATGGGCAGTGGGATTGTATAGGGGGGCGCTAAGAGGCAAGGGAGTGGCAGGGGGGCGCTAAGAGGCAAAAGGGCGGCAGAAGGGCACTCGAGGTGGTCTTTTCCAAGAAGCGCCTCTCCAGAAGGTCTTAAAACCCAGGGATATTTTTATAGGAGAAGGTAGTTTGGTCCCAAGCCATATAGGGGAAGAATCCACACATGTATTAATACCATTTAAGAAGAGTTCTTTGAACGGTGAACTGAAAGAAGAGACTAATGAAGAGACATACCCTGCTTGGTGTGCCCCGCCCCGCCGGCTGCAAAACAGAGGTGTTCGCTCTCTTTTCCCTCCCTCCCTCTCTCCCTCCCTCGGCAAGCCTGCGGTGGGTGCTTCAGATTTTGAATAAATATTCAATTAATTGTTACTGTTTTGAATTTTATTGTTATTATCTTCCTTAGTGGGTCGTTGAAAACCGCTATTCTGAATAATTATTTTTATAGTGTAGGGTAGGGAGCACTGGGCATGAGTTTGTGGAACCAAGGGGGCAGTTACCTGAAAAAGTTTGGGAACCACTGATGTAACCCATTCCTATGTATGTTTACTCAGAAGCAAATTCCACTTCCATTCAAGAACGGAATAACTCCTGCATCACAACTGCCCAGGACTGCAGCCAAGTTAGACACAAGCACCCAAACCCAGTAATATCAGTGGGTTAAGCACACTTAGCTTGCATTGGACTGGGATGGTAGAGACGCAGAAACTATTATGGGCTACAATCCATTTCATCAGATGCAACATTATGCATCTGATGAAGTGGACTCTAGTTCACAAAAGGCTTATGCCATAGTAAGTTGAGGGGGAGAGAGAGAGATATGTTAATTTCTCATAAAGTAGAATGAAGTAGCATCTTTAGACTAATAGCTTAATTTAGGTTTTCTTTACAAGTTGGTAAAACGTACTTCATCAGTTGCAGTAATTTTATTTATTTGCAACATTTATATACCAGCCCAATATAATAGAATCTCTCAACAGTTCACACCAGTAATGGATAGAAGCAAGGTGGAATAGTCAATTTCAGGCAGGTAGACAGTGAACATTCCGCTTTCATTTAAGGAGCTATCTATAATATATGTATGGCATTAAGTACAGTCTGCAAAATTGGGAGATAACTACTAATTATATTTGTCTTTAACATGAATAAAACTAATAATCTTTGTTCAAAGTGAGACTGATACAATCACTTACATATGAGCTCCTGATTTGTTATTTCATGTTCTATTAAGCCCCCTTATTTAATTTTCTTTAAACCAGCTACCGTGAGGTCTGTGAATTTATGCCCAGGGAGATTAAAATTCTTATCAACAGGATTTCTAATATTTTTGACCTTTATAGCCACTCTTTGCCGTATGCTTATTTATCTAATACCCATATATATCCTTACTGCATAATATATTAGGTATACAACGTTAGTTGACATGCAGGGGTAAGTACCCCAGAAGTGACAGATTGCACCACCTGGAACACTAATTACATGGTTGCTGTCGAGGAAGGGTCATAGTTGGCACTCAGGTCTGTGGCAAGATCTGAGTCCCAGATCTGAATCAAGTGAGTCTCTTTGGTCTTCACTGAGTAGAAGTTTAGTGTTAGGGGGAGGGTTGCCTATAAGCAACCCTCCAATAAGCTCGTTAGTCTTAAACGTTTTTTTGTTTTCCTAAAACAGACGAATCTCGGTTACCCCTCTGGGAGCAAAGAGACAAGTCATGAGGGCAGAGAAGGCGCCCAAAGGCCAGGCCCACGGACTAGGATGCCGCCGCCCTAAAAAGAACAGGAAGACGCCGCGCGCGGGCGTCGTCCATACAAAAGCCCTCCCGCGCGCCCTAAACGGCCACCCCCTCCCCCTCCATGCCCAACCCTCCCTGAGGCCACACAGGCCAAGCGGGGCAGGTCTGAAGCCGCCCCAGGCCGGGTCTCCACGACGCGCCGCTCCTCGGTCGGGGAAAGCGGGTGGGGCTCACCCTGCCACCGGGTGCTGACCTGTCACGGGGCTTTTCTCCGTTCAAGCCGCTGCCGCCTCAGCCCTGGCACTTTGTTCGGAGACGCGCCTTCACAACAGCGTGAGGAGAATGGGGGGGAGGGGAACGGTGAGTGCTTGGAATAAGACGGAGACCAAAGAGAAATCCCTCAAGAGACAGCTCAGCATCGCCTGACGGAACGCGCATGCGCGGAAGTGACCCGCGGACTCAGTCATTCCTACGTGCTGAATGATTGGAGTGCGGAGAAAGGCGTCTGCGCACGGGGAGACGGGGGACTGTTTGCCGTGGTGTGTCACGCTGCCGACGGATATCCAGTTTCACCAGGACAGAGCTATTCTCCTCCCCCCTCTAATTTTCTATAAAAAAGCAGGGGGGAAACGGGGGAAACAAAAGAAACAGGCCCAGGCCGTTACACCTATTAATGTCTCTTAGCTACAAAACTCGGTAGGACTACAATTCCCAGCGTGCAATGCGTGCAATCACTTTCCTCTACGCGCTGTCAATAGAGACTTCAGTCTCGAGTGGAGCGGGTAAAGCAGTGCATGCTGGAAACTGTCATAGGTGGGTCCGGCTCGAGCATTGGGAATTGCAGACGTCATTGCATAAAAGAGGAAGGAAGGGAAGCCTTGCTGTCTGTCGGAACACAAAGCCGTTCGAAAGCTTTACACATCCTTACTGTGTGCAGGACCCGTGAGAGGCAGTTTTCCTAGAAATGTTGGTCCTGCTACCATTTTCTGCTCGTTTGTCCTAATATCTTTTCTGCTCTTTTGTCCTAAAATCTCATTCCAACCACACAATCAAATCAATGCTTATTCCGAAATTAACCCCACCGATTTAAAAGGTGGTTGTTCCCAATTAAAGAAAACAATACAGGACTTTGTTTGCTGCTACTGGCCGTGCCTGATTGATACCGAGATCTGGTAGGTATTAATTGTAGTTGCTGTAGTTGCAAAGAGAGTTCTGAACATCCATTCTCAATAAGGACCAAAACAGCATATCCACATTGTGCACTATTTCCCTGTTTGGCTGAAGGGTTTATAAGGTGGCAAGACAGAACTGTCATTGCTCATAGTGTACAGCAAGGTGTGGAATCTTTTTCCAGTCAAAGTCCACATTACCTTGGTTGAAATTTGTGGGGATCAGCATTCCATCAGTGGGAAGGTGGGCAGCCAGAGCCAAATGCAGAAGTGGTTGGAACCAAAGGTGGGTGGACTTTGAGGTGTGGGGGGCATTTGTATTCACACATTCTCCATCCCTTTGAAATTGCCAGATGGAGAAAATATCAATAACCTTGTGAGTTTTTCTGGTGAGGGTCCATATTGAAATGTCCATATTAAGAAGCTTGTCCACATTTGGCCCATTGACCACAGGTTTCTCAGCCCTGTGTGCACTCTCATTACTTTTGTCCAATTTTAATCTCTGGTCAAGTTTACAAATTTTTAAAAACTGCAGTAGGGGTGCTCTGACTTTACTCTTGAGTAGTCTATGTTTTGGATTTTTTAATTGGAATCCCCAATGTGTTACAAAGTAAAAGGGCATCCTCAGGATGTCTTCATAGTTAAGGCCTAAGTAATCCTGTGTATGCTCACTTCCTTAAGAACAGAAGAAGTACTGTGGTGGATAAGATCAAGGCCCAATGAATCCAGCATTCTTTGAATGAATCCCAGCAACTGGCAGGCATTAGGCCAGGAGTTCCCAACCTTTTCAGACCTGTGGATGCATTTTAGAATTTGAGATGCTGCTGTGGGCACCACCACAAAATGCCTAATAATGGATCACCACTTTGGCATCTAGCTGTCATGCATCTTAGGCTGCACTCTGTTCAGCAAAAACTTTTGCTTCATATCTTTTTGACATTGCAACATCTCCTTAATAAGGTATTGTCTAATTCAGGTAATTGCTGGCAGTGCAATACAGCTAATCTTCCCTTTAAACATAGGTTTTGGCAATGTCCAGCATTTGCTTCTCTTTGTGGGGAGGTTATTACACAGAAAATGTTTGTTCTGAAACAATCTTTAATATTCACTGATGCACATGCTCTTTTAAAATATTTACCTGCTTCATGGAAATTAAGAAATGGTCAGTGTAAAGGGATTGTCTGCATGCTTTTGACAGCTAAAAGACTGATATTACAGCATTGAAAGGATAAACACTCACCTCTTATAATGCGATGGATTGAGGACCTTACAATACTTTCAGTATTTGAAAAGGTAGCATATAGACAACACCCTTGAATAGACAACACCCTTATTTGGATAGTTGGTCCACTTTTGTTCACCCCATGTATAATTGCTAGAAAGCTGTATGTCTTTTATACAAATGCGTGTATGCATATTTTTAAAATTGAGAAAAATAAAAAGTATGTTGGGTGCCCTTATATCTCCCCTGGCTGGCTGGGGAACGCTGGGAGTTGTAGGACTTTTTTCTTTCTAAACATGCCTAGGATTACGCCTTTACAATATGTGTGAGCGGTCTACTCTCTTCTTGTAGGAACATACTTAGGTGTGTGTGTTTTCAATCAGCAATAAATTCTGCACATCTTTTTGGTGAACCACCACTGTACATCGCTCCATGCCATCATTGTATTTCAGGGATCTACTGAAGAGCATTAACTGATAGGCCTTCCTCCTATTAGCTAAAAAGTCTTACTTTTCTATTATTGTTATTATTGTTCTAGTCCTTGCTTTTTCCCTTTATATTTGTTACACTGTTAATACATTTCCCCCTATTATTCCCTTTGCTTGATACACATTTCCTTTTTGGTGTCAAAATAAGGTGAGTGTGAATTATGAGTCCCTCCTGAGATGAGTACTCCTGCAATCTAGTAACCTTTGCCACGAAAAACACACATTTATGAATGGGCAAGCACTTAGGAGTGATTCACTGCTGAACATTATAGAAAATAGACCTACTGGTTCAAAAATACAAGACAAGTTCCCCTTTTCTCGGTTTGGTCTCGTAAGTACGGTACTCTAATTTTCTTCCTATTATGTGGTTAAAAGGAGAGAAAATGAAAGCTTCTTAAAAGCCTCCTCCCCCCCGCAACACCTCTGCTGTTGCAATGGTTTTTAAAAGCAAAAACGAAAACACCAAAAAGGATCAGCAGTAAAGGAACTATTTTGAGATCTATTGTGGACTACTGTGTATTCCATTCTCTTCTTCTGTGCCCTTCCCATTAGTTCGCAATCAGGGGGTCACAGGGTAGAAAGGGGACATGTTGGATTGTTCAAAAGATAATACAATAAAAAAAACATTAAAAGAAACTATACATTACTGCTTGATCCACACAATGCAATGGTCCCTGTTCAATTGAATTAAGAAAATCAAGATAAGTTTTGCAAGGGGTGAGCTAGTTTAGATTAGCATTTGGATGTTTCCTTATATGAACAGAAAAAGATGCTGAAATCTTGTTTCAAGCTTTCTATCCTAATACAGAGAGTACTGGGAATCTGAAAGGAAAAGCTAGAGTTACTGAAGCCATCCCTTTTGCTTTTCAGCCTATTAAGACTAACCATTTTAATCATAGAGGTCTTGATTAGATCTTTTTCCCAGGCCATATTAATCCTTGCTCCTCTCCCTCCCACCCCTTAGGACAAGGGTCCAGAACCATAGGATCCCGTACCCCAGGGTCCTCGATCTGGCTTTCCGCAGTTTCCTAACCAACAATCATTTGGTGGTTTCTGGCTTTTGTAGTGTCCTCCCTCAAATTCTAAAAGGCCTAAATCTGTTTCCTAAAGCTTAGTTACTGGCAGTAAGAGCTTTAAGCTAAAATAAGCTGGTCATGTTTTGGCCCGCCCCACCCACCACCAGGATGTAGCCTCTGAGAGATTCTCCAAAATGAGATTTGGCCCTCAGGCTGGAAGAGGTTCTGCACTCTGCTTTAGGGACAATATTGACTGATAAGCAGAGATAAGTGAAACAACAGAAGGAGAAAAGTGGTTTGCAGTTCCAAGCCCCCTCCTTGTGATCTCCACTGGACCCTGGGGAGCATGAACCGTTCTCTACAGTCCAATACTGGTTCACACGCGACTCCTTTGGATGCAACGAGTGAATTGTGTAGCCAGGATCTGATTCAGTACAGAAGCATGAAAAATCACACATCAGATAATGTTAGCGATAATAAGCATGACTGTATTCAGTAGCTGAGAGAAATGTGCCATTTCCCTGGATGCAAGGTGTATTTTGCTGGTAAGCATGTTCAGAAGAGTTAGTATTCTCTTGCTGGCAAATTTTTATCCAGTAAATGCTTCTAACCACAGGTGCCATCTCTGCAGGTCACAGTGACTCTTAGTGTTCAATTTCCTGTGGAGTCAATCTGTCCTGTCTGTCAGTCTGCCTTAATACGTGCAGCCTTTATGTTTAACAGAAGAGGGGTTTGTATTGGTTTTTACCGGAAAAAAACACTCAGGCTCAAATGATGACAAGAAAGCACAGGTGGCAACTGAGACAGGTCCTTTTTGCGTAAAGCGTTCCGGTTAAAGAAGACACTGCATGTGCAAATTATGCTGTTCATTGGCCATGGTGGCTAAGGATGATCAGAGTTGTAGTTCAATAGATCTGGAGGGCAAAAGGCTGGGGAAAGTCTGATCTTAGCTCATTATAACACGGGAGAATTTCCTCCGAATCTGCAAATCAAAACTCTGCACGCTTGAAATGTTGTGTGGTGAAATTCCATATATACACGTGTGTGATTCCATATATACATGTGTGTGTGTCGGAGAGAGAGAAAGAAAATATATATGTTCTCTTTTTTCCGCCTTCTTTTTTTCTTTCTTTTCAATCCTATTCTACGCATGTTTTCTCAGACAAAATCTTGTGAAGATTAGAGCAAAGTAAGGAACCCTGATCACCACATAAGCTTTCTTTGCATATCCAAAACTGCTATAGTTACAAATGCCTTTGTTACTTATTGCACAACCCTATACATGTCTACGCAGAAGTAATTCCTGTTGCGTTCAATGGGACTTGCTTCCAACTAATTGTGTATAGAATTGTCAACTTAGAGGATGGACTACTGTAATGTGCTCTACATGGGTCTGCTCTTGAAGAGTATCCAAAAATTGCAATTTCAACATTCCTTTCCTGAAGCTCTCATTTTAAATTGTAATAAACTGTGTTACTAGGCAGGGGTGTGGGTACTAAGCACTAGTGCCTGATGTCATTCATGCCTAGTCTAGGCTCGGAAGTATTATCTTGTTAGCAAGATGGCAATTTGAGGTTAAAAACAGCTTGAACAAGTAGTAGAATGAACTCATACAAACTGATGAGTTTCCAAAATGTAGATAGCTATCTCTTCTGTAATCATTATACTTGTTCCATAAGGGACACATGACTTGGATACAGCTGATTCACATTGGAGGTGGCTTAGTAGCCATGTGGTTAGAGTCATTTTGGACTTGAATGAAGTACATCTGGAACACACTTGTAAAGCTTAAGCCATGTTTAGTATGTATACTCAAACCAACCAGTGAAGAAAGACATCGACCAAAGAAGCTATATTTTGAAAACTCATCAGTTTATGTTGTGTGGGTTTATTCTACACTTATTCAATTTTAATTTACAGCAACTGAAAAGTGATGATTGAGTTAGCACATTTTTCTTGAAAGAGCATAAAATGTGTTCATTGTTGGGTCACATTTCTATTAATGTAGGTTTATTTCTTCATAGCAGTTCTGTTTCTTCATATGTGTTGGGTTGAATCCAATGTTAATTCTATTTTAAAGTAGACCCAATGAAATGCATGTGACTTAAGTTAGTCATGACTAACTTGTTCCATTCATTTCAAGTCTAGTCGAAGTAGGACAAACATTTACTTCAAACCATTGTGCTGAAGGCAAAAAGTGGACTTGTTTGCACAACACAACAGCCCACCGTGAGTCATTTAACTTACAGTAAAGCTGAGGCATATGTGAGTTACATGTGACCACCATTTTGAATATGCAACCCCAACTTGGAGGTTGTCATATCATGTGAACCCAGTGAGCACTGGTTATGCAGCAGTGCTCACTGGGTTATAAGCAACCTTTGTATATAACCCATTAGCTATTTTAGGGTTATGTGAGGGTGGTTTAATCCTTGCATAACCCATGCTCACCAGGTTTGCACAACACGACAACGTCTGAGCAGAGATTGTATTTGCAAAATGGTGCCCACGGAAGCTGTGGCTCATCATGGGTTAAATAACCCATGATGAGATGTGGGCTGTCATCCAAACCTGGTCAATAACCATTTCTAAAATTTGGAAGCTGTTGGGGAGAAAGTACTGCAGCAGAACTCCCTGATTTCTACCATTTGTGCACTAAGTGGATACATTGTAATCATTAATTCATCTCAGCCCATATTGTGTGATGGGAACCAATCTTTTTCATGTACTAATTATAATATATTTTTATATTATGGTGTGTGTATGGGCTATATCCAACGTTAGTCTAACTTAAGTCCCATTCATTTCAATGGGTGTACTCTAAGTAGGACTAACAACGAAGTGTATGTATATATATTCTTCACATTTGTTAGGCTTTAAAGCACCACAAGACTCCCCCCCTCCATCTTTGCTAAATGACACTGCAAAACAAAATCTTCATTGAAAATGCCGAAATTGTGTGTGTTTCATGAAATGACATTTATGAAACACCCCAAATTGTGTGCGTTCATGAAATGGCATTTATGAAACGTTCTGAGGACCTTTTGTTTCAAACCCATAAAATCTGTTAAAGCAAATTTCATACATTTCCATTAAGGGGACAAATTACTCCTTATAGGCAAGGATCAAATGCATTGGAGAGTGGGCATATGCCATAGAAATGATAGGAGGTGGGCCATGGCGGGTTGGAGAATTGATGGGACACTTCCAGTTCAGAGAATTCAGTGCTTTTCATTTGTGCGGTAAATAACGTAAATGATGTAACCTTCGCCTCCCTGTTGCAAAGTTATCAGGCAAAGCAGACATCACTAGATGCATCATATTTCTGACATTAAAATGACTAGAAGATTATTTCCTTCTATTTCTTTCCTCCTGAAAATCTTTCAAGATTTTATTTTAATATATGGAAGGGGAGGGAGGGAAACTGCATAATGATGCCAATGACAAAGCCTTGACTAGAACCCCTCTGAGGGATTATTGCCATTCTGTCTTTGTGCTGATTGAAGTCTAGGATGTTTATATCAAAGGCCATTACGAGACACTGGCAAATACCTTTCTGCCCCACTGGAAATGTAATCTTCCTATTGAACATTTTCTCCTGGTGAATTTCATCTGCAATAGGAATGGACAGTTTTGCATTTGAATCAAGTAAGGTCACTGCTTTGCATAAGATGATGTGGGATGTATTCTACTTGCCTTAAGATGAAACTGATCCTTTGCTTGGTTGAATGGAATACAAGCCAATTAGTTTGCTTTTATATCTTAGGGGATGTCGAGTGATGGTGAGAGGCTGTCTACGGGTTTAGCTATGAAACACAGATAATTTTGAGTATAATGATTCCAGAAATGTCTCAAGTTCTTTCCTGATATTAATTTACCTTAAATGCACACTGTTGAATATACAGTCACTTTGATGTAACTCTTTGTATTTGAAATAGAATTAGGATATTTGACAGTGAATACTTTCAGACAACAATGAAAAAAGCCACCCTACCCTCACACCAAACTAACACTGTGAGGTCCATCACACCAGCGTTTATCACACTCTCATCCTGTCTGGTTTGCTGTTTTGAAACATGATACTCACGTGACGTCGTGCCTGTCCTGCAGCCTCTTTGCCTCTTCCCCTCCATTTTTCTCTAGGGCAGGGAAAGTGCAATTTATTTTCTCCAGGTGAAATAAAAGTGCCCTTCCATCCCCATGTATTGCTGTCCTCACGCTATGTTGGTTTTGTTGGGGGCGGTCCTGCTGACGAAAGAGGAGGGCAGGGTGGTTCTCCTCAGCTTGCTGTCAGTCGAACAAACAGACTTGTGCTGAGCTGGTGGAATGTACTTTTGCTGCTCCAACCCCACCCTCATTGCCCAGTCGATTAAACACTGAATCAGTGACATGCTAGACAGCAAAACCAGAGTGAGGGGGGAAGACAACCACATCCATCACCTGACAAGAACCAATGAACTGGAGGGGGAAGGAGAAGGGGTGAGGTGGGGTGGGCACAATAGCAGGAGAGCAAACAAGTGAAAAGAGAGTTCACCGGTACAGCAGCTATTGTGAAAGGGACCAGCGTTTGCTGCGCTAACGAAACGGAGGTCAAAATCACAGGTGCATACCAGGGGAAAAAAGTAGGTGTGATGGAGCTCTATAGCAGTGCTAGATCTATTCATTGTGATCGCACGTTACCTGGTCCCCCTTCAAAGGAAAAGGAGAACCGTTCTCCAGCCTCACAGCATCCACTGGATCACTGCCATGGCCTTTTTTGTTTTAAAACATTGGCAGTGGTGTAATGCAAATTTTGAAGTGCAGATGTTTTTCAGGACAGTCTCCATAGCCACCCTCCCAAGGAAAATCCAAAAATGCAGGTGGCTAGGTTGGTGTGTGTGTTTGTGTAAAGCTCATGGGTATTCATTACCCATTCAAGTCCAAGCCACCCCCAAAATAATTTGCATTACAACAGGAATAGCTCACAAGAACAGTCTGTTCTTTTGCTTTTGCTGTTCTTTGCTTTTGGGTTCTCAGGAATAGATTACTGCTGAATCCTCTGAGAAACAAGAAAGTGCTGTAGAGCCTCCACTGGTTGTGTTCCTGCAGCCCCAAATCCTGCCATGTTGAAGGAAACAATGGCTGAAGCAAAGGACTGATCCTGACTTCACCTTTGCCTAACACATGTTTGGATACTATACTTTGAGCTTGGCCTGGTCTGGTGTGACTTTTGGACTACTTCCTGGACAACTCCTTATCAGCCGGCTGTGAGTAAAAGTGACCATGAAGAACTCATTACCAATAATTCTTACTCTTGCTGGCAGGGCTCCCAGCCCAATTAAGTTGACTGTGTTTTAGAAAGGGTTGCTGAGACAGGACAGCTGCTGTAATTAACTTGAAACGGATTTCTGTATTTGTTTGTCCTAAGCTAGCTAGCAAGCTTCATGGTTTAACAGGGAGTGAAGTCTGAACCAGCCATACCTGAATCTTCATTCCCTTCAGTGTACTGTTTGGCCTATTGATTTTAAGTATTATAGAGCCACAGTAAAAAACAGAACAACCACCACCCACTCTTCTGTTTCAGAGAAGGCTTAATGGACCCAGAAGCTTAGTCATGTGCCAAAAAGTGGAGATAAGGCACCAAAGCATAATATCCACCCCTTATTAGCAGTAAACTATCTGATTCGTTCCTGAATTTGGTCAGGGTGGGGAGACAGGTGCTTCCAAGGAAGGGTTGTTCCCCAAGACAGCCAGAACCTCTTAAGATAATCTGGTGTGAAGTAAGGGATACTGCTCTTTTACTTGAAGATGGAATATCTGCATGTTTAGGTCTGCCCCTGCTGACACTCTAAGGGTGAAATCCTATGCATCTTTAGACAGAAAAGTATCCTACAACTCACAGCATTCCCCAGGCAGTCATATATGTTTTTAGAGTTTTTAAGACTTTTTTCTGTCTTTAATGGAACATGTTTGAATGCCACTTTTTACTATGTAAACTGATGAACACCTTCTTGTTGAAAAGTGCTATATAAATATTCTAAATAAATACTTTCTACAGTCTTGCCAATTGTGCTCTCTTACAATTTAGCCTTCATGCTTTTCCTTGGTCTTTCAGCCCCAATCTTTTTCCTAATCGAAGAGTTGAACTTGGAAACCAGTATTAAAATATTAGACAGAAAACAGGCAATTGTTCTGGAGAGGCATCGTAGCTGCTCAGAACTGAGCCTTGGAAAGTAATATTTCAGATATATAGCAGCAGTGAAATCAGCTATTGCACAAGTGCATTCTGGCAGCATAAAATAAAAATTGCAACGCCTGAGGTGCAAACAGCATATAGAAAGGTACCCAAGTGAGTAAACATCAAACAAAAGATTATCTTCCTTTGTGAGGAATCCATTCCAGCAAAAAAATTGAACTGGGGCCCTTGGCATCTGAAATCAGTAGGGCTCCCCATTGAGCCTAAAGGAAATTGGTGGCTTCTGGCAGAAGCAGCAATACTTGATACTTTGACATAGAATGTTTATAATCCCTGATATAGTTCTTTCATCAAAGGCCTTGCTACAATCCACTCTTCCCTGAGTTTTTGAACCCGCAGGCCAGATCCTGTGAGGTACTGCAACAGAGTTCCTTTTTGTTAAGGGTATGCCAGATTTCATTCTCAAAAACATCTGAAAAACAAAGATGGGTTTTGGTGATATGAAGCATATACCCCCAACCCATGCTTTTTTTGCTGCTGTTTGAAATGATTCACAACTTTTGTTTCCTCATCGATTGTTGCTTTGGTGCCATTTTTTCTTGTCTGGGCTTCCTTCCTTGAGATCATATCCAATCAGGAATCATGTACAGAATGCAACGTCACAGTGCCACATGAACTATCAGAATTGGTCATGATATCACTGAGGCCAAATTAAGCCCATGTTGTACTCATTTGGGGTCATGGAGGAAATGCATCCCTGTCATGCTATTTTAAAATGAAACCAAGTTGGCAATCGATCAATAGTTGCCTCAGCAATTAATTAACAGTTGCTTCAGCAATAGGGACACTATCTTGCCATACTGTGTTGTGGTACAGAAAAGTGGTGATAGGGAAACACAATTTCCCCCTGTCGGATGATGCTCTAAGTCTAGCAAGTAAGTCTCTCTAATGGGGCTAACTTTGTTGTAAGTTTGC
Organism: Elgaria multicarinata webbii; assembly: GCF_023053635.1. NCBI lineage: Eukaryota > Metazoa > Chordata > Lepidosauria > Squamata > Anguidae > Elgaria > Elgaria multicarinata. The sequence continues at coordinate 42,921,771 of NC_086172.1, forward strand.
TAAGTATTGCATCTTTTACTGCATGTTTCTTAGTGATATTTTACATGTAAGACATCACCAATATTACATTTTCAGTCCAAACTAATTTGCTTAAATAAGCAATCACAGTCTGAACATTTGCTTCTCATCAAGTAAGGCTGAACTGTCGTAATCTAATTACTGTGTCAGAAAACTGACAAGCAATTTAACCAACAATGAAAATATACTGTAAATAACACACATATATAATACATCCAGGATGTTTTATATCAGATCAGTAATTCCTACTATGTTCAGTACATCTTACCAAATAATATTTGAAAACAGGCAATATTTATATTTTGATTGAATGGTTTTGATGCTGTAATTCGAACAGGCTGTTCCTAAAACCTGTTCCACTAGTATATCTCTGTTAGGATGGATTGCATTGGCCATTCATACCAAAAGGAAAATGTAGTCATTTCACCAATTTGGGCCCTTAACACAAAAACATCCAACAGAACAGATATATCTGCTGCACAAATATTTAGGTTTGGGGTTACGTATGATATTGTTTTTTACCTTTCAGTTTTACTTCTGTAATTAACTAGTATAGATGCACTGAGGCCTTGACTCTACTTGTTGTACTTGAGAGTTAGGCAATTTCGAGCCTGCTCCATCAAGGAGATAATTAATCTTCTCTTCCCGTTCAGGCAACGTTTCCACTTACATCTTTGCCCCCGTCTATATGACAATGGGATGGCTCCTCATTAAATATAAACCCGAATTTCCGTTGATTCGAATCTACGTAAAGAGCATCACATTGCAGCAGCAACAGTGATTTATCTCCTGAATTTTTTTGTAGTGCAGTTATTAATGTGCACATGTGCATTACTGCATTATTGCATATACGATGCTATGGAGTATAGATGAGTGAAATTATAAATTTTATCTGCGGAGCCCCGCAGATTCATAGACAAGGAAAACCGAGGGCTTAAAGGAACAAGGCAGCAGAGGATGCGAGAGGGGGACTGAACACGTCTCCTCTCTCTCGCTGCCCGTTCCCCCCCCCTCTTTGTTTTAATTTTAAAAGCTGTATCTGCCCATTTGTCTTATAGGAGGAAAACCGAGTGAGGAAAGGAACGAGGCAGCAGACAAGGATGCGAGCAGGAGACTGAACACATCTCCTCCCTCTTGCTGCTCAAAGTCTGGGTGGTGGATGTTGTCACGGTACCAGGTCATGGCCGCTTCCCTTGGAAACCCTGCAGTTCCCCCCCCCCCACGCACACAAGTGGCTCCAGCTAATCCTGATGTCGAGGAGGGAGCGTGGGGTTTCTGGGCGGCTATCTGGGGACCGGAGCCACCCCTGCCGCCCTCCTGGTGGAAGGTGACCAATCTCAAGTTGCCTTCAACCAGGCACTGCCCAGCCACACCTCCACTGTGACTCCGGAGCAAGACTTAGGGGCTTTCTTGATGCCATCTTGCGCATCCTTGCCTTGCTCCGGAGAAAAAAGTCAGGGACTATATAATCAATGCTGTGCCACCACACACACACACACACACCTGTGGCTTTCTGAGCATTTAGACAGCCCCTGTAAGTCAGAGTGTATAGTGGTGGTGTTCTTTGCAGAGCAGGCATGCATTGCAGTGGGTAGGGTACATGTGAGTGACATGAATCTAGCCAGGCAGTAGACTCCAGCTCCGAAACCAGAGCACCGAATTCTCCTGAGGCGGCTAGCAAAGAGAGGGTTAACTACTTTTGACAAACTCTGCTAAAAAAGACTGGCGTGAGACCTCCAGCAGCAACTAAGAAATGTAAACATAAGCTGAAGATGATGAAAACTAATTAGCTAAGTCTTCTGGAATCAAATCTTTAACATGATGTGATTATACATCAAGAGGAAAAACACAATGTTTAGACTACATGTAATTCCAGTAATATGGTAATGAAGCACAGTGCATAATTTCTGACCTACCGTCTTTTAAAATGTCTGCTTTTAACAACAACCCATTGGTAAAGTTTCAGTTGTAGTAGGTGACAGTATTGTAAAGGATACCAAGGGACCACTTAAGTATTGAAATGTGAATGAAAATCTATTAATTAGTTAAGTAGGAAATAAAAAGGGAGGTACATTTTTTTCCTGGAGAAATTGGGAGCAGAACCTTTTATAGCCAATCATTTGGCTCTGATTCTGGAGGCCTTTCCAGGTATAAGGCCCTTGAATAAACCAATAGCAGCTGAAAGCAGCCATCCGGTGTTACATTATTATTAGATGCAGCATCAAGCCTACAGGATTGAGCTTCTTTAGGAAGTAATTAACATTTCTTTTGATCTTATAGAAAATAAACTTGCTTCAAATGCTATGGCCTGGGGAGACATACCTTTCTGGGAACTGTGGTAAGAAACCTCCGTTCTTTCTAATCTTAAAATAAGGGTCATTGTTAGGGCATCAATGGAGTATCAAAGCAGAGCCAATGAGTATTCCAAGCACAAAAAAGCATAAGGAGCCACACACTGTTTTCCTAATGCAGATAAGGCCTAGTAAATGCAGAGGCTAAGAGCCAAACTATTTCTGCCACTGACACACGTATAACTTTCCTGGCAACATTTAGTTAACGAAGGCATGGGATGAGAGATCACCATGCTCAGAGTTTCCCTGCTCCCGTTCCACTTCATTGATTGCTATCTGCAGGGGTTGTCACATAGAATCATAGAATCATAGAATAGCAGAGTTGGAAGGGGCCTACAAGGCCATCGAGTCCAACCCCCTGCTCAATGCAGGAATCCACCCTAAAGCATCCCTGACAGATGGTAGTCCAGCTGCCTCTTGAAAGCCTCTAGTGTGGGAGAGCCCACAACCTCCCTAGGTAACTGATTCCATTGTCGTACTGCTCTAACAGTCAGGAAGTTTTTCCTGATGTCCAGCTGGAATCTGGCTTCCTTTAACTTGAGCCCGTTATTCCGTGTCCTGCACTCTGGGAGGATCAAGAAGAGATCCTGGCCCTCCTCTGTGTGACAACCTTTTAAGTATTTGAAGAGTGCTATCATGTCTCCCCTCAATCTTCTCTTCTCCAGGCTAAACATGCCCAGTTCTTTCAGTCTCTCTTTGTAGGGCTTTGTTTCCAGGCATGTCTACACCATAGGTTGTAGAGGGAGGGAGGGAGGGGGGAGGACTGCAGACTTACCGGCTTCCACGATCCTCCCCCAGCATCTTGATGGTCCCGGAAGAGGGAGAAGGATCACAGTTGCACTCCTCCACAATAAACCCAAACCTACTCCCCCCACGATGGGCATGGACTGCCTCCGTGCAGCTCTGTGCCCATTCTATGGTCTCCGCTACACACAGGGATGATGGGAGGACCCAGGAGCAGTGGCCACATGACCCCGTGCTCTGCGGGGTTTCCCAGGACCGTGATCATGTTGACCTATGGGTTGTCATTCAATTGTGGGTTGTCGTTACATGTGTATCATGTACTATATTTTAACTGTGGGTTGTTAACCATGAACAACCCAGGAACAGGACCCATGGTTTATTGTTGGGTGGTGAACTCTGGGTTATTTGTAGTTAACAACCCATAGTAAAACCATAATACAGGGTTTGCATGTAATGACAATCCATGATTCAACAATTCACGGTTCAACGACAACCCCTATTCAACCCATACTCTGGGCTGTCATTACATGCAGATCAGATCTATGTTTTGGAAGAGATTGCCCTCTTCTGTGTGACAGCCCTTCAGATATTTGAGGGATGCTAAGACTTGTTCTCTGCTGCAGGACTAGGTCTAATGGCTTAAATTACAGGAGGATAGATTTCATGTGAAGATTAGGAGAAATGACTTCATCATAAGAGCAGTTGGTTAGACAATGGAGATTATCTAGCAGAGGCTGGGCAGCTGTCTGTTTGGAATCTGCTCTAGCTCTGAATTTCCTACATCAAGTAGGAGATTAGGCTAGCTGGCTTACAAAGCCACCTCCAACCCTATGACCTGGTTCACACTTACAACCAGTGGAAGCGAAGCACTTTGGAGAGAGCCTTTAGAGTTCTGACTGAAACCCAGAGCAGATTGACTGCCCCACTGACATTGAAACCATCAGCCTCCCCTGCTTACAACCATCCAGGTTTTGAGGTGTTCACCCCCACCACCCCAAAAAACCCTTGGTAGTTGTGAATGAAGTGGGAGCAAGCATGCTACTTCATGCCTCCCGATAGCTCCCACTGCAGCTGGGCAGTGTTAAACAATCCAGGGATACCCCATCCCGGGGTTGTTGATCATGACATCCAAACCAGGTTTTTTGGGTCATTGGATCCCGTGGTTTGTTCTTGTGTCACAACTCTGTATTGTCTCTCTTGCAACAACCCAAAATTCTCTGGGTTGTTTAGCTCAGCAGAAGCAGGCAGGGTCCAGCAAACTTACTCAATCTCACTCATTTATGAGTACCCATGGTTTAAACAACCAATGGGTAGTCGTGATGTGTGAACCAGGCCTGGTGGACCCCTGAAAGCAGCTTGTTCCAGAGGTGTGGGGCCACTGCAGAAAAAGCCCTCTCATTTGGACACCAGTCTAACTGCTCTCACAGGTGGACACTTGAGAAGGGTTCTCTTGTTGGTCTTAAAGTGCAGGCAGGGTGATATGGGTGTAGACGCACGTGTAAAAATGTTAAATTAAAGACAACCTCCATTGAAATGATAGCTATTTACTCCATGGCAGTACTCAAAATTATATCTGCTCTCTTCTTCTTCTTCTTCTTCTTCTTCTTCTTCTTCTTCTTCTTCTTCTTCTTCTTATTTATTACTCGCCTCTCCCTCTGGATCGAGGCGGGGAACAACAACACCAAACACAATATAATACATAAAATTAGTTAAAAGAGCATATAAAACCAATACAATATTGAAATAACAATCACTGCATCTTAAAATTCTTAGGTTTAAAATTCATCTGGGTAGGCCTGCTGGAAGAGACTAGTCTTTACAGCTGTCTTAAACTCAGAGGGAGCTTGTGAATATTATCCCTCCCTATTAGAACCACAGGGCCAAAACAGTTCTTAGTGTGACCATTGGATTTCATTCCTTACAAAGGTCCAATTTGTTTTAGGACCAGTTCCAGGACTGATAGGTTGCTTCATGCAATTGCCTTGCTGCTTCAAAATGGTAGCTTTGCAGTTATCAGTAAAAGGTGATTGGGCATATAGTACTTTTGTTACAAGTCATAAAATATTGAAGATTTGAAAAAAGAAATTGCCTTTACATGGTATTTCCAGGTCTCTGAGAGTGCCTTGGACCGCAAGAAGATCAAAGCAGTCCATACTCCAGGAAATAAAGCCAGACTGCTCACTTGAGGGAATGGTATTAAAGGCAAAACTGAAGTACTTTGGCCACATAATGAGAAGACAGGATACCCTGGAGAAGAGGCTGATGCTAGGGAAAGTGGAAGGCAAAAGGAAGAGGGGCCGACCAAGGGCAAGATGGATGGATGATATTCTGGAGGTGACAGACTTGACCTTGGGGGAGCTAGGGCTGGCGACAGCCGACAGAAAGCTCTGGCGTGGGCTGGTCCATGAAGTCACGAAGAGTCGGAAACGACTGAACGAATAAACAACAAACAGCAAAAAAATAAATGTTGGATCTTGTTCACATCTTCCACCTGACCTACGCAGAAGTAAAGAGAAGAGTATGTGCTGAAATTCAAATTCTACTGTGTGCCCTCATAATTTTGTCTCAGAAGTCAAATGCTCCAGAACTAAATACATTTTTTTTTTTACAAAAATTAATCTTTAAACTAATCATTATGCCCTTTTAGCACTGACCTGTACGTTTTCCCTTGGATTATTTGAGAGAATATAAGTGTGTCTCCCGAGTGGCTAAGTTTAATTTGTATGATAACTACTATTGAAAAATAGGTCTCAAATGCTGACCCTATTGCGTCTGTAATTAATACCTATATTGCATATTTTAACCTAAAGGTGAAGTTTAAGAGTCTCCTGTGTGCTACCTTGACCTGTTTTTTCATAGATTTGAAAGAAGTCCCCCTTGCACCTCAAAATGGGTACGTACTTTTCTCTTCTCCCAGGCATTTAACAGCATTGAACAACGCTAAGTTTGTTTTTTAATGGACCCCAGAACTGTTGTTTTAAATGGATGCTGCTGTTTTTATTAGGGGTTTGCACGGACCCCCCCCGATCCGCTTCTCTTCCAGATCCGCAACTTCCGGATCGGGTCCGCTCCGCTCCGCCTATAGTCTGCTCCGGTTCACTGCGAAGCTCCGGATCCGGATCGGAGCTCCGCTTTCCCCCCCGTAGGCTTGCATTGAAATCCAAAAAACCTTACAACTTTTTTTCTGTTAAAGTTAGAAACCTCAAGTTTGGCACCATGACACCTCATGGATGTATACACACGCATGCCAAGACTCAAGCAAATCCAAGCATCCCCTGATTTTCAGGGAATTTTTGAAAATCGGACACCCCATTTTCAGACAAGGACTGTTCTCCGACATTTAGACAGACAAAAACTTGGAAGCAGGCACCCTCACAGATGCCATCTAGATCCACATTCATGGCAAGTTTCAAGCACATCCCATCATCCCCTGATTTTTGGCGGGGCTTTAACCTCTAATGCATCACCCGTAACCCCAATTCACACTCCTTTCGATATCTTCATCAATTTTCATGTTAGAAATCTCAAACTCAGCACCATGATAGCTTATCCATGTATACACATGCATGCTAAGACTCAAGCCAATCCAAGCCACCCCTGATTTTGGGGGATTTTTTGAAAATTGGACACCCCATTTTCAGACATGGACTGTTCTCCGACATTTTGACAGATAAAAACTTGGAAGCAGGCACCCTCACAGATGCCATCTAGATCCACATTCATGGCAAGTTTCAAGCAAATTCCATCATCCCCTGATTTTTGGTGGGGCTTTAACCTTTTAACTCACCCCAAATCAAGTCCCATGCTAGAACTATGTCAATTTTCACGTTAGAAACCTCAAGTTCGGCACCTTGACACCTCATGGATGTATACACACGCATGCCAAGACTCAAGCCAATCCAAGCCACCCCTGATTTTTGGGGAATTTTTGAAAATCGGACACCCCAGTATCTCAGGGATTTAAAGCTGCAGACAGCTCATTGGGGCCATTTCAAAGGAAATCCCAACATGCCTACACCTTATCTACTGGGGAGTAGATAAACCTATATGAATCTTCTTCCATACTTGAAAAATTGATTTGGAACTTCAAAAAGTCTAAGTGAGCGCAGGAAGGACTTATCCCCTGAGTCAAAGCAACACACACACAAACCATCCCTGCGAGGCGGGCAGGGGAGAAGGGAGGGAAGGCAGGCAGACAGCATGCATTTCTGGGGCACAAGGAAGTATGACAAGGATGGCTTGCTTCTTTCTAAGCCAGCAGTAACGCATTGCAAACAAACCCTGCGAGGCAGGTGTAAGGAGTGAGCAAAGGATGGCTTGTTTCTTTCTAAGCCAGCAGTAAGTCATGCATTGCAAACCATCCCTGCGAGGCGGTCACAGAGGAGGAGGACAGGCGAGCAGAGAGCCAGGCAGAGATACACCATAAATCTAGTATGGGGGAGTCAGTCCCGGCAGATGCCCCACCACAGCAGCACCCTGGGGGGAAGGAAGGCAGCCAGCAGGCAGCAGGCATTTCTGGGGGCATAAGGAAATGAGGCAAGGATGGTTTGTTTCAAAGCCAGCAGTAAGTCATGCATTGCAAACCATTCCTGAGAGGTGGTCACAGAGGAGGAGGACAGGCGGGCAGAGAGCCAGGCAGAGATACGCCATAGATCTAGTATGGGGGAGTCAGTCCCAGCAGATGCCCCACCACGGACTTGCCCATTTGATTTTCACAGCAGGAGAGGTGGCCTGCTTACTGGTGCCAGCCTGAGCCTTCCCTTGACCACCACTGCTTTCAGCACACCTAGCCACAGACGTGCGCCTGCTCCCTCTTCTCATGGTGATAATAATATAATACTACTACTAATACTACTAATAATATATATTTGGGGAAATGGGACAAGTGTGTATGCTTTGCCCAAACTGGATATGAAATGCTCAAACTGTATTGGCTTTTTTTGCACTTCACAAGCAGTGCACACAGCACACTCACACAATAACACACAGTCACACACTCAGTCCAAGTAACACACACACACACACACACACAGAGAGAGAGAGAGAGAGAGAGAGAGAGAGAGAGAGAGAGAGAGAAGAAATAGAGAATAATTTTTTTTGGTATTTTTTTGTATTTTTTTTTATATAGAAGAAAGAAGGAAGATGAAACACAGTCAGGCTTTAAGAAGGGGAAGGGGGAGGGAATCAACCAAGCAAACAAACACTCCAAAAACTAAAAATAAAGTTTATATAAAATCAAAGTAAGGGAAAAACACAGAGCAAACTAAGCAAACAGTCAGAAACAAGCAAACAAACACACACACAACCCAAGCTAAATCCTAATCTAATCTCCTCCAACTCCAAACACAGCAGCAGCACCTATAACTAACTCCTCTCTCCACGAACGCCAACCCACAAAGAGACTGAAAGGAGAAAGGTCTCAGGGTGGCTCTGCTTTAGTCCCCCCTCCAACGCTGGGATTGGAGGATGCTTCATGAGGTCATCAGTTCTCATCAGGATTGGGAGTTGAATGTGCCTGTCATTGCTAAAAAAAAACACCGCCGCTTACCCTCTCCCGCTGTTTTTACCTGCTTTTTAAAAAAATTATAGCAAGCGAACCGCACCATGCAGAGAGCTGAGAGTAGGCTCAAAATGACCCCCAGCCACGACTCTCTAAGCACAAGAAATTTCAGAAAGATAGCTTAAAAAACAACACAGTTATCCCCTATTCTTTTCCGCAATGCAATCCTATGGGCGAAATGATCCAAAATGGCGGGGAGAGCGCTCCGCGAAAAGAGAAGCGCTTCTCCTATGGCCGCTTCTCTTCGCCATACTTCTAAGGGTCCACGGTCTGCTTCTACTCCGCCTCTGGGCAAGGTGGGGCAGGCCCATTCGCTTCTGATTCTCCGATTCTAATCGGAGCGGAACACACCTCTAGTTTTTATACTGTTGTTTTTATGTCTCTGATGGTTTTTAAATTTTGTATACTTTTAATGTTTACTGTTTTTAGCTTTTGTGAACTGCCCAGAGAGCTTTGGCTGTGGGGTGGTTGTCGGTAGCAAAGTTTCTCCCTGGCGAGAGAGAACACAGCTGGAAGTTTTATCGTGCACAGTGGAAACCACAGATAGGCTTTAGACAGATCACAGCAGACAGCAGTTTCTTCAATAACAATTTACTGAGGCATAAAGCTTAGTTACTCAAAGATATATACAGCATTTCATTTCATACTCACAGCATCACGGATACAAGAAAGATGAGGGATAAGGAGGTTAAGGGATTTCTGTACAGGACTTATATACAACATATTATCTATACAGACAATTTAGCCCTAATTGGCAATCAAGCCACTCCTGCCAAGACTCTGATTGTTAACCTTGACATTTCAAGTTGGCTGATGAAACGTCCTGTAAACCTTACATCAGGAGGGTGAGTCTAAAACTGTGGACAATGGAAATCTAATCCCGGACAGCGGTATATAAATGTAATAAATACATAAATAAATTCCTCATTGCCCTGGACTAGAAAGTGTGCTCTGTATAAGCCAGGTCCCCTGGGCAGACCTTCTTCTGGATTTGGAATTGTGCTTACAAATATGTGCTGCACATGCCATCTCTATGGCATGGTCTCCACATCAGCACTTGGGATTTGAACATAGTTGGATTTGGACAGTGTGTGCAATGCTGGGCGGTGGAATCTGCTTTCACAAAAGCAATCCTCTATTAGGAGAGGAGAGTGAGAAAGACAGGACCCAGGACAACAACATATCTCAGTTGTTGAAACACTGGCTCTTCAATTGGCACTGGCTGTAGAAAAAATGGTAAAAGATCCTTCTTCTCCATTAACTACTGAGAAAGCAAGGCCGCATGTATGTACAGTAGGCCTCTGTATGTAGTTTAGTGCTTGCAAGTGAATTGCATGATGGGATTGGAATGATGTATGTGCCTGAATGTGCTGTAATGCTGAAACTGATTAATTGGAAGGAAATGCTTAATTGGATTTCTAACACTCAAAAATGCTTAATAATGGAATAAGCCACAATGCACTAACCATAGCTCAACAAACAACCCACGGTTCTGAACAACTCGTGCTTAACCACTGAGCGTGGATTTGCATGTTGTGTGAACAAGCCCAGACAGAGAGAGAAACCATTAAGACCATTTCCTATCCTGACGAAGCACATTTTGAATGGATGACAATAAATCAATTATTATATATTCCAATTATATATTTAATTCAAAGATCAAACAGCTTCAGTTTTTAAATCTGTGCAGGAGAGCCTATTGCAGGGTAAACAATGCAACAAGCAGAGGAGAGTTTTCAGTAGTAATGGTGATGGGGAAAGCTTGTATTCTGAATGTTTGGGTATTGAATAATTGGGACTGGTGTGACAAACATGTCTGTCTTCATTTGTAGTTGGACAGGTATGGTTTTAGGGTGACCATATGAAAAGGAGGACAGGGCTCCTGTATCTTTAACAGTTGCATAGAAAAGGGAATTTCAGCAGCTGTCGTTTGTATATATGGAGAACCTGGTGAAATTCCCTCTTCATCACAACAGTTAAAGGTACAGGAGCTATACTAGAGTGACCAGATTTAAAAGAGGGCAGGGCACTGCAGCTTTAACTGTTGTGATGAAGAGGAAATTCCCCCAGGTTCTCCACATATACAAATGACATCTGCTGAAATTCCCTTTTCAATACAATGTTTAAAGATACAGGAGCCCTGTCCTCCTTTTCATATGGTCACCCTATATGGTTTAATAAATCAGATTAGTAATGGTGCTGTTGTCCCTTAACCAGGGATTTAAAGGCCCGCTTCCCCGGCGCGTTAATAGCCAATCAAACACACAAGACTGGAGAATACACTTAATCCATTTACTTCTGATACTGCAGTATGGGGCCGCTCTCCGGTTCCATAAAATGGAGGCACCCAGAACAAAGGAATCTCACAGTATATATAGGCCCTAACTACAAGAGGGTGTTAGTCTCTTTCTAAACCTTCTATTGGTCAGTTCTGGATTTAGCAAGTTAAGTTACATTCAATTTTCAAGTTAAGGTGCGCAATCTCAATGAGTCATAGGTTACATTTGATGTTCTATTGGTTGAAAGTTTTTCCCTTTGTCTGCTAGGACATGATGTCCACCATTAAGGAATGCAAATCTGGCATGTAGCCACTTGTAGCCACCCTTTGGCAGAGAAGCCATCTTTTAACCCTTGGCACATTACATTCATTAGAGAGATGAAATCTCTCCCTGGGGGCATCAGTGCCAGACCTCGAAATGAGTGGGTTCGTACATTGAATCTAGTATGTTCATAATTCCCAAATATATAATGAATTCAATCTACTGAACTTTAACTTTCTTTCTTTCCCTCCTCCTCCTCCTTCCCTTTGTAATTTGCTTATACAGGCTTTCCCTGGCCTGTAATGGACTGCTCTGCTCTTATAACAGTTTAAATAATTTATTCTTTTTATACTGGTTTTACTGCATTATATATGCATTTATTATATTATATATGCATTACATATGCATATTGTATTGATGTGTCAGCAGAGGGGGATTTCATTGTTCCTTCTGTTTCCAAACAAGTCAAATTGTACCCTGGGATTGTATGCCTGCATCCGTGGAGAAGAATGTAATGTGCCAAGGGTTAAAGATGGCTTCTCTGCCAAAGGGTGGCTGCAGGTGGCTACATGCCAGATTTGCATTCCTTAATGGTGGACATCATGTCCTAGCAGACAAAGGGAAAAACTTTCGACCAATAGAGCATCGAATGTAACCTATGACTCATTGAGATTGTGCACCTTAACTTGCTAATTGAATGTAACCTAACTTGCTAATCCAGAACTGACGAATAGAAAGTTAGAAAGAGACGAACACCCTCTTGTAGTCAGGGCCTATAAACAGACTGAGATTCCTTTGTTCGAGGTGCCTCCATCTTGCATATCATGAGAGAGCACCCCTATACTGCAGTATTGGAAATTAAATTGATTAAGAGCCTTCTTAAGGCTCGTGTGTTTGATTGGCTATTAACGCACCAGGGTAGCGAGCCTTTAACCCCTTGTTAAGGGACAACACACATACATACCACTTAGAGATGTTATTATATTAGGCAGTAAATAAATATTATAAAGAAGTAGATAATTGTCATCCTTGCCCCATATCCTGATTTCATTTTATTTTTTTGGACAAAAAGTAGTTTGCATAACTGGTATGAAAAATACAAGAAAAGCAGGAGATTACAGATCTGAAATGGAAGGACTTGAAATGAAGAGATGGCAAGGTTTCAGAGGCACTCTTTGCTGAAACCAATTATAAAAGGCATTCTATCCCCAAGAATATCTAAGTGTTTTCAGGGAAGAAGGGCTCTTTTATCTTTAAGGAGTTTAAAAAAATAAATTCAACACAGAGAGAGATTGTTTGGGTTTTTCTTCTTTGATGGCTGCCTGTTGCTCTTATAAGAAACTTCCTGCTGATTTGACTTGTTGTTCTGCTGTGAGACAGATGCCAAGATTTACATGATTGCCAGGAGGAACAACTGGATTGCGCATAAGGAAGAATAATAGCTCTTCCCCCAGGGAGAGAATAAAAGCAAAGAGGGGAGAGAGGTAGCTAAACAATACTATCTTGCTATTCAATTATTTTATTCAGCTGCTATTTTGGATTCAACTACATCTAATAAAAGCCAGAAAAATTCACTGGCCTGGAACTGAAGGCTGAGATTAACAAGGAGGACTATTTCCATTCCAGCATAAATCCATTTACAAATGTTGTTGTTCCTCCATTCTCCCTTCGCGTTTTGCTTTTTACTGAAAGATGACCAGCCAGTAATGTATAGCACATATGGAGCCTGCCATTAACGTTTGGTAGACAAAACTTTTTGTGTGTGTATGTACAAGGTGGGAATGGTAGCAGAGGGGAGAAAAGAAAAGAATAATGGAAAACCCGTGTCATCGTCACTGCTGCCTGCTTGATCTTTCGTTTTATTCATTTCAAACAAAACGTGGACGTTTTGCGAACATTTTTAAACAACCACTACATGAGGCTTACCACTAGTTTAAAACATCTTTTGCAATGTAACTACATGTTTATAAGATGTAGAGAACTATAGTATGTGAATTTGTGTTAGGTGCAAAAATAGACAGCTCTATAGAGGTAAATCTGGTGTGGGCAAACTTGAGGCCCTGCCCATGGCCTACCATTATACCATGGCCAGCATAGCCAATAGTGAAGGCTCATGGAGCTGTAGGCCAAAACATCTGGAGGGCCTCAAGTTCCCCACCCCTTTGCTAAACAGAGGGCTCCTAGGTGATCCTAAGGCCATAGCTAGACCTAAGGTTTATTCCTGGATCGTCCAGGGGGCAAACCTGTTCATCTAGGTGACACACAGGGGAGCCAGTGCTCAGGCAGGGGCAAACCCTGGATGATCCCAGGATAAACCTTAGGTCTAGCTGTGGCCAAAGTGTCAGCAGGAGGTTGTAGTTTGTATGGAGTAGCATCCCTTTTTCTGTAGCAGCATATAGAATCATAGAATAGCAGAATTGGAAGGGCCTACAAGGCCATCGAGGGACTTCTCAATATTATCTTGGTTGAAGAAGGTCTGGGTTTTGTCGTTGTTCAACTAAATTTATATTCTCATCGCTCAGTCAGAGACACAAGCTCATACAGGTGAATTGCGTATTGTCAGGAATTACAGGGAAAGGAGAAAACAGTCTCCTGTAGCGATCTCCCGAGAACTACTTCTTTTGTAGCTAGCTATAGATAGGCATCTGTTGACTTAAACAACGTGTCTTCTTTTTAGTTGATCATTTATATCTCTTTAAACTCTTTTAAGTGCAAGAATTGACTTTAGAGTAGACTAAGACGTATCAGTATCTGACATTCACAGGTTCAGGGGACTGGTGAGTGCAAACAACCAACTTTGGTGGTGCTTGCCACCTAGTGGATATTGTTTGTATATGCATGCAAAGACAACAGATAACCTGTCTCTTCTGAAAATGCGTAACAGAAAATAAATGTGGGTTATTGGCCCGAAGAATTTATGCAAACTTGAGTCCTTCTCCTAGGAGGACTTTGGGGAATGAATTAGAGGCAAAATACATGAATGGAAAGAACTGCTGTGGCACCCTGGCTGTGGAATGAGCTCCCTAAGGAGGTTCACTTGGCACCTACGTCTTTGCACCAGGGGACGACGACACGCGAGTAAGTCCCATGGAAATCGATGGGACTTACGAATAAATTTGCCTAACAAAAAACCAGGCGCTTACCCAACCAGCTCCTCGCTTGCATGGCTCGAGGCTGCTGCAGGAGCTTCCTCTTTTCCTCTTACCGTATTGCTTCGATTCTAAGACGCCATCGATTCTAAGACGCAGTCCATTTTTAGAGCTGTTAATTTAGGGAAAAAAGTGCGTCTTAGAATCGTAGCATGGTCTCTAAAAAGAATGATAATTCTCCACATTGCAGCTCCTCCAAGTCCCATGTTTCTTTTTAACTGAGGATAGAAATTCAATATAAGTTTAGAAAAATCAAGCTAAGGATTTGTTTAATTTTTAGAAATTGTAATCAAAGAGGAGGGAAATTGTTTATATGTAATCTGCCTACTAATAATTTCTAAGTCAAATCCATTTGAGGAATTCATCGCCAAAGGGATAGAAAGTATGGCATTGGTTGAGGGGTTTGGATAATATAATCTGACAATTCTTGTAATGCAGGATCTGGAAAACCTTAGTAAAAGGGAGGAAGCGGTCTAAAGAGCAGCAAAGGGGAGCACTGGTTGTACATTAATAGGGCTATGCTATCCCACCATCAGTTAGAAATAAGTTGGGACCATAGAGAGCTTTAAGGCATGTGGTATATATGCATTATTGGAATGCAGGACATTAAGTTGTGCCCATATTTAGGTGTGTGCCACAGGGCTGGTGGAAGTGAACTCGCTGCTTTTTCCCCATTGCAGCTCCTCCAAGCACCACGCCCCACCATCACTACACAGTGGGCCATGGCACCACCGTCTCTTCACTTCTCCTGTTCGCCTACACAACCCAGCACTGGGTTGTGCACCCAGCACTGTGGTTCTGTCTTTGAAAACCTGGTTTGATCATCAGCATGGCATTCGGTGAATCGGGCGAAAAGTCTGTTTCTTCAGTATATTTTTTAATCTGTCCTTTAAAGCCAGCTACACATTTTGACTGAAATGGCATGGTCCACCCCACCCCACCCCTCAAGTAATTTTGCAAAGTTTGGCTGAAGCAAAAATGAATAATTACATTGTTTTATTTATATATATGTAGGCATGTGATGCCATTGGGGCATATGGAGCTTTAGAAAATACAAGAGGACAGGCCTCTGCTCCAAGAAGCTTACCCATTCACAGTATCAGCCTGTTTTACCCATTCATTCACAATATCACAGTAGTACCATTTTAACCTGTCGCAATTTCCCAATGGACGATGAGAAGAGAGAGGTGTGGGGTAATTTACAGGGGCTTAATTCAGCGCTTCTATTAAATTTCCCTGAGCCAGGGAGTGTGAACAGGGGGTGGGAAACAAGCCTCTCTCATTTGTTGAGCAGCACCTACATGGTTGATGATGTTCAATTCTACTCACTGGATGCCACCCACCCAACCCTGTTTGACCCATGAAAGTGGGTTTTTAGGTAGTCTGTACTCTGCTTTTCTTGCTTCGTGTGCCCCTGACAGATCAAGCAATCTCATGAAAATCTGGATATAACCTGAAACCACTTCTGAAACGTTATCCATGTAGATTGGGCCAAATTCACAAAGCAGCCTTCCCCAACGCCACAACAGCCTGGCCGTAATCTAGCTAACATAGTAACGCTTGGCCCTCCTGATGCAGCACTGTAGCATTCCAGGTTTATTTGCAAGGCACCAAGGTACAGGGAAGAGACCATAACTCAGTGGTCGAGCATGTGCTTTGCCCTTGGAAAGTGCCACATTTGATTCCTGGCATCTCCAAGTAGGGTTGGAAAAGACTCCCTCCTGAAACCCTGGGGAACTACTGCTTGTCAGTGTCGACAATACTAGGATAGGTTGACCAATGGTCTGTCTCCGTATTACGCAGCTTCCTATGTTTCTACCGCAATGATACTATGTTAATAAAAGGTCATTGGGTTGTTGACAATTGTGGCTCTTTCTTAGTGAAAGTGCTCCTGTCCATGCAAGTCAGAGTACCTGGTTCTTTTTTTAAAAAAAACCCCAACCATCTTTCCCCAAGCTGTTCCTGAGCATTGAGGGACCGTCCTGGACAAAATGGAGGAATAGGACAGAGGGCTGTGATAGGTGGGGAGGGGATCAGCAAAAATAGTGCCCTGACTTGTGAGAGCAAAAATGCTTTGAACTAAAGCAGGGGTATTGAACCTCAGGGCCATGATCCAAATCTGCCCCCCCTGCAGTTCCCTTACTACCCCCACAACTGGTTGATGGTTTCTTGGCTTTTTCTTCCATTCTAAAAGGTTGAAATGCCTCTCTTAAGGCTTAGAGCTTCTCTACATAAGCAATTTACTGAACACTCCTAACTGGCCACTCACAGAAGTTTGTGGGTTCATTACATGATGCCATCAACCTCCAGGACATCTCCTGCATGTTACCCCAGTAACCCTGCTTTAAAAAAAAAGGAGTGGAGGAGATAATGCAGTATTTAAAATAACTGAGGATTAATTTCATCACTAGATGGCACTGTTTCATTTAACTTTATGGAGCATTGCCCAGAGGAGAAGTTTTCAATTACTAATCACATGGTTGCTGTTGGTCACCATCTAAAGAAGCCCCATCGTGAAGGTGAAAAGACCAGAGAGAAAAAAGTCTTGTAAGGATGCGGGGTTTTTCCTTAATGTAGGGACACTTAGTTATTGGTAGTAAGAGCTTTTCGCTACAACATGGTGGTATTTTTGGCCCCACTCATCTTTGGGATGCAGCCCCTGGAATGTTCTCCAAAATTGAATTTGGCCTTTGGGCTGAAGGAAGCCAGCCACTTACCATTGTATCCAACCATAAACATGTTACTGCCAATGCAGGCCATTGAACTGGGTTTAAGAGAGTAAACATACCAATCTCACACAGATTTCTGTCCTTTGTGTTATTTTATTTATTATTTATTTTATTTTATTACATTTATATACCGCCCCACAGCCGAAGCTCTCTTATCCTGATTTCCTAAGAATCTTATCCTGATTTCCTAAGAACTTACTTGCTAAATGGACTGACTTTACCTATCTTTAATGTACAGGTTATCAACTTCCCAATAGTAAGGACCAATGCTCTAAAATACTTGCGTGAAATGATAGTGGCAAGCACTAACATTGAAAGGAAATTGACCATATTGAAATCTGGCCATTACACTGGGTTAACAGCCTACTTTTTATATGTGTGCAATGCGATCATTAATGGGCATGACCCTAATTTTACTTAATCCCAGCGGCAGGAAACACAAATCCATCTTTTGGCCATCTGGAAGATTAAATGTGCTCAATGCAAAACAAACCCAATTGCTTTGGTAATATGTAATCCTCAGTTAATTTTTGCTATATTATAAAGATTTAAGAGTAGCATTTTAACCTGTTTGAATTGCAACTGAGAAGATAAATACAGGGAACCAGCGGCAAACAGCATGTTAAATAATTTTTCTACTGACGGTTTAATTATGTTTGTGTGGTCTATGGATGCCAAACACAGTTGGTAGAATGAAAATTGGTGTAGCTTACTCATTGCAGTGTTGAATTGTTATGTTTCCTTTTCTTTATATTTCTTGCTGTGCGACTGCTAACATTCATTTTAGGAAGTGGAAGGATTCCATAGTGGTGACAAAAGATGAAGTTCTCAACCTTATTGACAAATTGAAAGCAAATAAATCACCAGGCCCAGATGGTATCCATCCTAGAGTTCTCAAAGAATTCAAATATGAAATTGTGGACCTCCTTGCAAAAATATGCAACATGTCTCTAAGCTCAGTTTCTGTACCAGAGGACTGGAAGATGGCCAATGTAACACCAATTTTCAAAAAGGGATCAAAGGGGGATCTAGGAAATTACAGGCTGGTTAGCTTGACAACTGTTCCAGGTAAGTTGGTTGAAAGCATTATTAAAGACAAAATTAGTAAGCATACAGAAGGGCAAGTCCTGTCTGACTAATCTACTAGAATTCTTTGAGAGTGTCAACAAACATGTAGACAGGGGTGATCTGGTGGACATTGTTTACTTGGACTTCCAAAATGCTTTTCATAAAGTCCTCCACCAAAGATTCTTAGAAACTACTAAGAAACTTAGTAGTCATGGAATAAGAGGTGAGGTCCTCTTATGGATCAGTAACTGGTTAGAGAACAGAAAACAGAGAGTAGGAATAAATGGTCAACTCTCCCGACGGAGGGAAGTAAATAGCGGAGTCCCACAGGGATCGGCATTTGGACCAATCTTTTCCAACTTATTCATAAATGATCTGGAATTAGGAGTGAGCAGTGAAGTGGCCAAATTTGCCGATGACACCAAATTATTTAAGGCTGTTAAAACACAAAGGGATTGTGAAGAGCTCCAAAGGGATCTCTCCAAGCTGGGAGAGTGGGCAAGTGTAAGGTGATGCACGTTGGGTCCAAAAAACCCAACTTCAAGTATAACCTAATGGGATCTGAGCTGGCGGTGACCAAACAAGAAAGAGATCTTGGGACTGTGGTGGACAGCTCAATGAAAATGTCCACCCAGTATGAGGCCGCTGTAAAGAAGGCAAACTTTATGTTAGGCATTACAAGAAAAGGAATTGAGAATAAAACTGCTAGTATCATACTGCCTTTATACAAATCTATGGTGTGACCACACTTAGAGTACTGTGTGAAGTTCTGGTCACCACACCTAAAAAAGGATATTATAGGGCTGGAAAGAGTGCAGAAAAGGGCAACTAAAATGATGAAGGAGTCCCCTATGAGGGAAGGTTACATCAACTGGGATTGTTTAGCTTGGAAAAAAGGAGGCTAAGGGGAGACATGATAGAGGTGTATACAATTATGCATGGTATGGAGAATGTGGATAGGGAGACATTTTTCTCCCTCTCAAAATACTTGAACCCGGGGTCATCCCATGAAGCTGATTGGTGGGAGATCCAGAACAAATAAGAGGAAGTACTTCTTCACACAGCGCATAGTTAAATTATGGAACTCACTACCACAGGATGTAGAGATAGGGTGACCATATGAAAAGGAGGACAGGGCTCCTGTATCTTTAACTGTTGTATTGAAAAGGGAATTTCAGCAGGTGTCATTTGTATATATGGGGAACCTGGTGAAATTTCCTCTTCACCACAGCAGTTAAAGCTGCAGGAGCTTTTAAATCTGGTCACTCTAGTATAGCTCCTGCAGCTTTAACTGCTGTGATGAAGAGGGAATTTCCCCAGGTTCTCCATATATACAAATGATACCTACTGAAATTCCCTTTTCTATGCAACTGTTAAAGTTACAGGAGCCCTGTCCTCCTTTTCATATGGTCACCCTATGTAGAGATGGCCACCAACTTGGATGGCTTTAAAAAGGGGTTGGATAACTTCCTGGAGGTGAAGGCTATCAATGGCTACTAGGCCTGATAGTTGTGTGCTATCTCCAGTATTCGAGACATGAGTTGCTGGGGAACGTGGGTGGAAGAGTGCTGTTGCATCATGTCCTGTCTTGTTGGTCCCTGGCCAATGGCTGGTTGGCCACTGTGTGAACAAAGTGCTGGACTAGATGGACCCTTGGTACTTCTTATGTTCTTATGTTCATAATGCAGATCACAGATGAGGTAGGGCATTGCAGAAAAAGTAATTAATATGAGAACTATTATGCAATGGTCCCTAGAGTAACACTTTGTGATCTCTTTCTCATACACTGCAAAAAATATTTTAATGAATTATTCAGCTGACAACGGGATTATAACTTCAGTGTAAAATACCTTTAATAATTTGTTCTAATTACAACACAATTCTTGAGTTGTTAATAAAATTGAATGTATCTGACTGGTCATGGTTACTGCACATTAAAACCCACTAGGCCCTACACTTTCAAGGCAAATGGGATCTTCTTGTTGTGGCACTAGTAAATCCCTCTTTCAAAGAGCGACACTAATATTTAAGTTCAAAAATACTCTCTCAATTTATACTCCAGTGGGCGACAAGGTTTCAGTGTATTGCATTTCTAAGTAATTGCTTCTTACAGAACATTTCTCTATAATTGTGCCATTTATCTTCAAATGAAATGCTCCACATTACGGTATTGTAGACTGATGAATTCCTATGATTGCTGGTGACTTTTCTACTTATTCAGGTACGATACGGTTATGGATAACCAAGTTTCATGCATGAAAGAATAAATTGCCAGAAAAACATTTTTGCCTTTATGCTGCCCTCTTCTCCATTTTGCAAGGATAGAAGGGAAATATATGGTATGTTGTAAATCAAAAGCTCAAGTAGCATTTATTTGCATAGGATTGTGCTGCTACTTGAATGCTATTCCAGTACGATACATCCTAGAGACCAAGAGAAACTTAGGTAGGTATCTTTAATGGGACTGGAGGATCCCTTCTTTTCTGTACATTTTGAGCCTTGTGTTTTTCAGTCTTTTGGTATACCAACATCACCAAGAGATTTGTTATATCGTGTAACCAAAAGCTTTCCCGAAGAGTACCCATGTTACTCTGCTGCAGCTGAAATAACAAGAAAAAACTGTGGCAAAGAAAATTCTTGTGACATAAGCTTTCCTGTTATCTCAGGCTGCAATTTTGGGCATTGTTAGGTACATTCAAGCCCCACTGAATTCAATGGGGTTTAAAAAACAAACATCTGGGCACAGAATTGTAATCCAAGCAGTTACATTTACAGCTCCTCTGAATTGCTGTCCTTTGCCAGTTTACATGACCTTTTCTTTGGACCAATATTACATTTCTCCTCTCAAAATCTGTCTAAAGGTAAGAATCAAGAAGTTTGGAATCCGGCCCCATCTCTTCCTGTTGTGTTATATTTTTACGTTTATATTCCTCCTTAAAAATGCACCATGGTTAATGCTCCAGGGCCCTTGTTATCTGGTTAGTGCTAGGAGTTCTGCAGATCTGAAATGATACGTGGAAGGGAGTTGAAGCTTTGCCCTTTTGAATTTCATTCCAAAGTCTCGCTGGTCCTTTCAGTTTATCTAGATCAGTTACCTTTACTGATGGATTAATAGTCCATTAACAGTATAGTAAATGTAACTAAACACAAGGCAGGATAAAGGTTTACTGCGTTAATTGTTTTATTTCCCAACTATTTTTAACATTCTTTCTAGAATAGTGCAGAATATATTCCCACATGAGATGAATAATTCCAGCAGGCATGTTTGCTTAGAAACTGTATTGAATTGCTTCATCATCAACATGCAACCATTGACTATCATGCATTGCTATGATGCAAATATCATGCAACTACTGACAATTATTAGAGCCCAGATATGGTTATGTCACTCTGTGGATTGAACTACTTGCATTTGGTGCAGTATTGACTGACTTCTATTTACTATGCCCGTTATTCACCTACATTTGTAATGTAGTTTGTACCCCAGGGGCTCAAACTATATCTAGGAAGGAGACCTAGAGGAACTACTCAAGAACTGACCAAACCTGCTCAGGATCAACACTACCCACTGACCTGTTCAACAGGTTTCACACTATCTTAGGGAACGCTTAAGTGCCTGAACATGTTTGTGGATTTCTCTAGATCAGAAAGTAGATCTCCAGATGTTTAGGTTTCAACTCTCAACACTCCTAAACATTGGCCATGCTGGGAGTTGGGCCGTAGCTAGACCTAAGGTTTATCCTGGAATCATCCAGGGTTCGCCACTGCCTGAGCACTGTGTGTCACCTAGATGAACAGGTTTGACCCCTGGACAATCCAGGGATAAACCTTAGGTCTAGCTATGGCCTTGGAAGTTCAAACCATCTGGAGATCTGTTGTCTGCCCACCCCATCTAAATATCCTCAGACTCTACCTTTAGGTCTTATCATCTGTTGGATCCCAGGAACAAGCAGAGAACACCAAGCACATTGGTGAAACTTAGGCTAGCTGTGAGCCAAAGAGCCAGCATTCACATGCCCCTCCCCATTAAAGTAGTAACTACAGAAAGTTCTCTGCTCAGACTACCCAATGTTGTGTCTAGGTGAAACATGTAATTTGAACCACACATGTAATTGGTCTGTGGATGCTAAATCCCAATTCCTACAACCATTTACTGAAGTTGAAATATCCTTGGTACAGAGGAAGCCCTGATGGATACCCAAGAAAAGCAGGAAGTGGTAGATTTCCTCTACCTCTGTGCAAACTTATGGACTTGGACCCAGATTTAGGCCTGGGCCACTGGGCTGGCAGAAGCAATTTCCCTGCCCCCTCCTAGCCATGGCACGCACCCTTCTCTATGCTACATATGGTCAAAGGACCTTGCTGAAGAGGATAGACCACTCTTTCCCAACCTGATGCTTTCCAGATGTTTTGACTACAGCTTCCTGCATTCCTAAACATTAGACAGGGCTGATGAGGGTTGAGATCCAGAACATCTGGAAGGCACCACATTGTGGAAAACTGGTACAGGCGACTAAGGGGAAATCTCAGAAAATAGAATGGAAGAATTTTATGGAGTGGAGCTCCACTCATGGAATGTTCCTCTCCTGAATTTACAGGGATCCCCCCTTTCACACCATAGCCTGCCCTCTTCAGCAGGGTCCCCTGACCTATGTGTAGTTATAGTTCACTAGTATAACGAAGTGGTGAATAAGCAAGCCTGTTCCAAAACAAGCACTGGGCAGGGAAATTTGGAAGGCAAATTGCTGTTAACTCTTAAGATCTTACTATAGGTGTTGCATGTTATATTTCAAATTGTCATACCATCTAGCTATCAGTACTAGTAACATAGTTCTATAGTACACGAAATGCAGATTTCAATAATTTTTATTGCAATATAAAAAATAGTTACAAAACATTTGTCCCCATTTTGCTCTGCAAAATAATCATTTGACAAATATTCAAATGGATTTCAAACATAAAGAACCTCTTTGTTAATTAATGTATTTGGTAATATCTTCCCTCTGTGAAGAGTCAGATTAATGATCACCATATGTACTGTTTATTCTTATTTACAAAGTTATATGCATCACTTTAGATACATTTAACGGGAAATGTACATATAGCTGTTGTACATTCTACAACTGACTTTATACATAAGGCAACCACTGGTATGAAAATGCATACTTTATATATACATAAGACAACTACCGGTATATAAAAGAATGCAACTACTCAAAATAAAGAGGGCTGGCACAATATAAATTTTTCAGTACTCTTGATCTCTTTCAGGACCAGAGCTTGCTGACCTCTTTTGCAACCGCCTGAGCAGATGTGTGATGGCCTTAGATACACCACTGTCACCTCACCAAGCATTTGCACTTCTTTGCTGAGGGGAAGCATCACTTTCCTGAAGCTGATAATATGGAACATGATCATGAAGGGAGTTCTGGACTCATCTCCTATGTCAGGTGTGGGCACCTAGTGACCCTCCAGATGTTTTGGCCTACAACTCCCATGGATCCCTCGCCATTAGCTATGCTGCCTGGGGCTGATGGGAGTTGAGGGCCACAAGTTGCCCCAGCCCTGCTCTATGTTAAGATTTCCCAAACCCTGGCTCACTGCTGCATTGCTACGATAAATCAACTGCCCAGGACTACCAAAGAGACTTCCAGCATAGGAGGCTCACAGGGGAATTGGTTCACTTCCTCTTTCCCCCTAGCTGGCCTGGTCAGGACAATAACACTGATGTATCCAGTTTGATCATCTGCATATATTGAGAAATTTTCATTAAAACTCATTAGAACTCAATTTAAACAGTTACATTTGTTCAGTTTTGGAACCTAGTTGAAAGTGGAACACATACTACTAGCAGATCTTTAAAAAGAAAAGACGGACACTCAAACAGCGGCCTTGAAAACCAACCCCCCCCCAATTTTCAGTTACAGAATTATTTTCTGCATATTACATTTGACTAGCTTCCCTCCATTTCTAGCTATAGGCCTCATGCCAAATTGCCCTGAGAAATAATCTTAGAATAGCCAGGCTTTTCAGAATTTTTTAACACAGCCTTTTCAAAACTGAAGCTAGTTTGAGATCTTAAATAATTACTGAACATACTTGCTCAGCACCACCTGGAACTACGATGGTTTTCCAAATCTCTACCCTTTACAAAATCACACACTTCCCTAATTTTTTTAAAAAATTAAAAGTATTTAAAAGGTGTTCAGAATAAAGACTTCCCCTCCATCCAAACTTATTTCTAAGGTGCTTTCTATAGAAAGGATTATCCTCCTACTGACACCCGCCCTGCTCCAAGAACCTTCAGGCAGACGCTCTTGTAAAAAAAGAAGTCTTTTAAAAAGTAATGGGCAGAGCAATCCTAGCGGCCCTGGGAGAGGGTCCCAAGGACCATAGGATATTTTGGATCTCCCCTCCCGAGGCCGTAGATACTTCTGCAACCTCAGGAGGGGAAAACTGATATTGGATCCCTTCCCCTCTCACCTCACAGGTATTGTAGAAACAACCATGGCGGCTGCTTTTGGACAACAGCATAGAGGTCAAAAAGGAGGTGTTCTGGTGGCCAGGGAGGGGAGCTGTGAGGCTAGAATCCGCAAAATCCCATGGCCTCTTGTCGCCCCTCCCCACCCACTGACAGTGAGCCGGACAGGCTCAGAGGTGTGAGGCCAGGATCTGCAGAACCCTATGGCTCTCATCGCATATCCCCACCCACTGTTGGACAGGCTCAGAGGCATGTCTAGTTTAGTGTTTGTTTTGAACAGGAGTGACAGGATGAGGGATCACCCCTGTCCTCCTCCCAGCAACAGCCTGGCAGGGCATAGGGTTTTTGGGAGCATCTGAACTCAGAAATTTCCATTTAATGGGCAGCAATCCTTGTGCCTTTACCAGCTTAACTTTAAAAAGGAGCCATATCATTAAAGGCATTATGGGTTGTTTTTTGCTAAATAGAGTACAACACAGCACAGCATCTACATATTTCTGTCTGCAATATAACCAGGATGGTCACTCCTCTGGGTGCTATGCTTTGTATCCCAAATCATTTTATTCTGGTACCACCAAAAAGAGGAACGGATGGGGAATTCTGTATCAGATGCTTCACTCAAAACAAAAGTATAGTTCTATTTCTTTTGAGTCTCCCCAACACAGTGAATTTGGTACGTTATTAGTGGCGGCGGGAGGTACCAAGCGGTACGATGCCGTGTGACATCTCCCAAAAGGAAGATCAAGACATACATATTGGATTACAGTAATAGCAGTGTGCATGTCTAATTGCATGCAGGCCTGAACATCACATGATTGTCACATTAAACTGTGCTTTAGGAATCCAAAAGACATTTGTAAGGGTCTAAACACAAACCAGAACTATAGGACGTCCTCCTCTTTCTCTCACGCATCTGTGAAATGGAAAGTTAGATTCACATTGCCTGAAGAGCAAGAGATAGGGAGGAGGGGAGACTATTCCATTTAAGATATTGGAAATAAGTAGCATATTGAAAACTATGGCAATTCTGATAGAATTTAACCAATGGAATATATTAGTAAAGTGTGATCACAGGGAGGGAATTTTCTCTTCGTTAAGGTTGTACAGTGTTGGCCATAAACTATTTAAGACAAATTGCTTTCACTTAAAAGTTTCCCGAGCAGAACAGAGAGCAAAATCAAGTCATTCCTCTGCATGCCATGCTTGAACATTCACTCATTATCCACTTATAATATGGCACTATTCCAGAGCAAGCGTTTCAAGGAGCATAGCCTTAGGAACACACAGGTCCACTGGAGTCACAGAAACAAAGGGAGCATTTCATCCAAACACTGTGGCTGATGAACTTATATTCACATCAGTGGGGTTTCCACAGAAACAATTCCTGTTGCCATTTAGCAGCCAGGCTTGATGGATTACACACCCTAATACTGTTAGGGTAGCATACTTGAGATGCAGAAGAGTAATATGCAAAACCCTAAAATACCAACTTTTATGAGAGGCTGTAGGGGAGGGGAAAAGTTCATTTTTCTGGCTGATTTAAATCACTAATTTAAATTTCCTTGATTTCAACAAATCCGTCCTACTACAAGAACAGATCTGAGCAACAACCCTATAAATATTTTAACTTTTTGGTGAATTTTTATGGCATTATGCATCTTCTCCTCTCCCCATAATGTTCCTTTCTTCCATTGACCCGGTTTACGTAATCACCACGGAATAAACACATCATGGTGGCTTGTTTAAGCTTCAGCATGTGGTGGCTGGGTGCTATTTGCCTAATTACTTCCCCAAAGCTGGAAGGCATGGCTTGTTTGAAGAGGAAACCACCTTCAAATAACCCAACAACAGGCCTTAGGTTCGGATGACATGACAAGCCATGCATGGGCAGGTAATTAGGCAAATGATGCCCTGTACATGGTGCAGTTTAACCAAACCACAGTGGCTTGTTTAAACTGCAGAACCAGGTCATGGTCTGAAATCTTTGTCTCTACTAATTTGTTTATTCCACGCATTCCTAGAAATCCTTCAGGCAGTCACAACACATTTTAAAAACCCATTAGAGAAATTACCAACATTACGTTTTTCTAAATTCCCTCAAATGAAACAAAGGAGGGCACAGAGAAAACTAGCCAGACACTTGCAGGCTGTTCCTCAAAGAAACCTTCCAGTAGCTTAAAACAACAGGCCTCGCATCAGTAGAAAACAGACATATTTTCTTCAAGTCCATTGTTTCTTTTGTTCAAAAGATATAATAAAAATAGTTAAGCAACAAGCATGGGATCTTCTAGAATTGAAGTCAGTTATTCTGAAAATCCTAACAGCATTAAGCAAGTTATGTATATTTGTGTGTGTGTGTGCGTGTGTATAATATAATATATAATGGCTAGGAGGGAGAAAAGGTAGCCCTTTCGGTATTACGAGATGTACTGCTGAAAGAGCCACCATCTTTACATGGTTGACCTTTGACCAGCTTCATCAAACTTGGCATTTCGTTTTCTAGCTGCTGCCTCGTTAGCAAACTCCACATCAGGCTTATTTGCGTTACTGCAGTCAGCCATAGTTGACCCCTCTTTGTTTTCATCCAATGTTCCTCCATTTCTCTGTTGGGTTTTTGAATTCTGTTCACATGGGCGCTTCCAGTGGGGCCTTGTTGCCATCCACAAAATGACACCACCAAAGACCAAGATCAGAACACCAAGAGTGTTGACAAAAATAGCTTCTTCTGGGGAGCTGCTATACGCAGGCAACTTTCTGGAAAAGAAAGTGACTATAAGTGCATGACTAACAATTGAGACAGAGAAATAAAACAGAGAAATAAAAGAGTACTTACAAAGCAAAAATAAGTTTTTCTGTAATTCCCATTAGTGCTGTTGCAATCACTGTTCCAAAGATGAGAAGGCCTGAATAAACATGTATTGGCATAACCATTGCTCGAAGAGAAACAGGAGCAAAGGGAAGTAGGAAGACCACGAAACCTAGAACAAGCTGAACACAGATATTTGTTTTATTGGTTTTATTGACATTTTAAAAAAAATGTTTTTATTAAAGATTTTCATATATTCAACTTATCACAAACAATATAATATAGTATAATATAATATATCCCCTCCCTCTCCTAGATGAATAATAATAATAATAATAATAATAATAATAATACAATGGTGTGAAGCTTATTGCCCTTATTACATTTTTAAAATCTTGATATTATTATAACTTTACTATAAATTTACTATAAATTTAGTATATATAAATATACTAGTTTATTCTTCATCGGAAATTTCATACCATTTATACAGTCCATATATCCCATAAATTATTTAAACACTAGGAATCCTGTGACATCTTAAAGGCTAACCAATTCACTGTGGCATGAGCTTTCTTGGGCCAGAATCACCTAGTCAGATGCATGATCAGTTATCCTGATTTGTTCAAACAAAAGAAGGCAGTAGTGTGAATGATCTAATGTATATAGAGTGCTCAAAGCACACAACTACACAACGTACATGCAGTGATAGACAGTAATAATCAACCCCATTTATTTACAAATATATAAAAAACTGATGCATAACACCTGCATGGTCATCAATGGCAAACTGGTTGCCTAACAAAACTGTGCGTGAAAAGTACTCCTGATACAATAATTCTTTTTCAATAATAATTTCCAATGTATAATATACATAAACCACAATCACAGTACGTACACAGTTTTGTTAGGCAACCAGTTTGCCAGGTGTTATGCATCACTTTTTTTATATATTTGAAAATAAATGGGGTTGATTATTACTGTCTATCACTGCATGTATGTTGTGTAGTTGTGTGCTTTCAGTTATCCTGATATTACACCCACACACACAGTTGAAGGTAGAAGATAGTATTATCACAAAAGTGAGTCCAGAAGGGCGAGCAACGTAAGTGACTGGTGTATCCTGTTACTATGCAGAACAAAAATGCAAACAAGAACTAGTCAAAAGGACAAAAGATCATTTCAGAGTAGGCGTCACTATGATCCATTTCTGGTAGATTATATAATTGAAATTACAGGATCTAGTTAAGAATTTTCTTCTTAATTACATCAAAAGGACTAAAGGTAAAGGATGATATGGAGGCAATAATTAGGTTTGCCAACAAGGATTTCTATTTAGAAGATGCTGAGAACGTCGAGAACAAACTCTGAATGTGTACAGAGACAGAAAGTCAACTTATTTATCTAGACAGTGAGCAAGACAGGCATAAATAACATCTAAGCTTCTTAAAATTTTGAAAGAAGAACGCTTGGGATCAGAGCTCTTAACTTGTTGGCAAAACATTGTCTTCGTCTATGAAAAACTGCATTACGATCAGATAATATGAACATTGTAAAAACACTTCATGTTCACTTTAAAGCCTTGAATGTAGTCACAAAAATGCTAATCATCTAACACAATAGAGAAGAGCTGTTGCTTCCATTCCAAGGACGTAAAGTAGGGCAAAGCCTGTCCATCTTAAGTAACACAAGAATACCGTTTCATATGTTAGTTATTATCTTGATATGCCGCTTAACCAGTCTGAAATGAATAGTGTTGAGTGTGCATTTGTCACTGAGCTTTTCTGCGCCTCTTGATCATCTTAAAATGTCACCCTTGCTAAATAAAATCCTAGCTGGTTCATTCCTTGTGCGCACTTTCAAACTGAAAGCTGCAATACTAGAACCTGGGCACTCATCCATGGAGCTACTCTGAATGGACATGAAGAGCAAACCCTGGGTTTCACCACGTAGGTGCTCTCTGGCAAGCAATACAAAAAAATAATGGTTCCTCCCAACTGTGCTACATTCAATTTGTGGATAAAGAAACACATTTTAGGATACAGTGCTGGCAAGCTCTTATATTTCATTAGCAGGAGAGACAACTTTACCACAACTCTCAGTAAAGAATGGCTAAATTTTGTTCAGGCCCCGTCTATGTTCAAGGCCTCAAATGTGGACAGGGTCGTAGCTCAGTAGTTGCTTTGCATGTAGAAGGGCCCAGGTTCAATCCCAGGCATCTCCAGGCAGGACTGGTAAAGATTCCTGCCTGAAACACCAGAGCACTGCTTCCAGTCAGTGACCTGGTTTACATGTAGCAGCAGCAAATCGTGGGTTAATTAAGTGCAAGACGCATTCTGTGGCCATTTTGAATATTCAAACCCTGATTGACTATTCTGATTGCTACATGACAACCCATACACTACAGGTTAAAAAACTTACAGTTAACCTATAGCAGTGTTCAGGTTCAGATGCCATGTAGTAGCCCCCAATCAGGGTTGAATATTCAAAATGCTATGGAACACACTGTGGCAAATTGTTGATTAATTATGTGTGAACAAACCCAGTGCCGTCAATACTGCGCTAGATGGACCAATGGTCTGACTCAGGATAAGGCAGCTTCCTATCATGCCATGAATATTGGTGGCTATCCGTGCTGAAGTACCACCACCTTTTAAGATCCTAGTATTGCATTTCACACCCAAGGGAAATTAGTATTTTGTTCTGGCAATCCTCTCAAGGCCCAAATCACAAACCTCGATAACTCTGCCTCCATTTCTCCCCACTCATCTTTAGAGTGCTCCCGAAGAATTTGTTTATTCTCCAGGTGGCTTTTGAGATTTCTATGAAATAATACATTTTTCCTTCACTCACCTGCCGTCAAAACACAAACAATGAGGTTTAAAACACCTCAGATACAGTCCTATTATATAATTAGGCAACCTAGTGCCTTACTCCAGATGATTTAGAGTACAACTTCCAGCCAGTATGGCCAATGGGATTGTGGGAGTTATAGTCCAAAATGTCTAAAGGACACCAGGTTTCCTATGACTCCCCTACACCCCACTGGTGGGGTGGATAAGAGGGAGACTTTTGCATATAGAAAAGGAAGCATTTTTTCTTTAAAACTGGAATAAACACAAGGAGAATGAAGGAGAGGTTGCTCATGTGAAGAAAGTGCAAATATTATTGTTTTGTGGATACTACATAGAATCCATGAAGCAGTATTATGTATAATACAATGTTTTGAAATCTACCCAACCCTAGCAGAATGGGATTTCCCCGTTAGTATTCTGGTTTAGTATTTGGGAATCATTTTGATCTATTTCCCCCCACTCTCACAGCTATGTCTTCTTAAGAAAGAACGCTGAAATCGATCAAGTTTAATATTTTAATCTTTGTTTTTCAATCTGTTGGGACCTGAGGCGCCCACTCCAAGAGGCTGGCAAAGTATTTTTCTTCCTTAGGCCAGGTGTTGCCTGATTACCAAGAAAATAGTTTTTTAAAGTCCTGGAACAGAATGAATTTGCATAATGGAAAGCCAATCTGCATAAAGACAACTTACATCTTTACATAAATTATTCTGTTTACAAGGAACACTGAGTTTGGCTTACTGGGGTACAAAATTGTATGTCTCGAATTGTAGTAAACACAAATCCCCAATTAAAACAATTCACACACAGGCCACTCAGCTGTGAAAACATATTGTTAATAAAGATAAAACAAGACATCTTATTTCACCTCTAAGTACCGTTTATAAATGGTGCCTAACCTGCAGAGCATAAAAAATGACAGCAGTCAATCCAATCCAGCTGTGCAGACTGTACATGTTAGGAATCTTCTTGGCATTATGGAAATCAAAAACAGCCACCAGGGAAATAATTGCAAGCATCAGAGCAATGGTATTTAACCCAGCATGGATTAATTTCATCAGGAGTTTGCTGCATTTCCAGGTCCACGGTAACCTGTACACAATAATTGCTAGAGGTGGAGAAAGAAAGGGAAAAATTCAGAAGTTCAGGGGGGAAACGTCCTTTCCCCCCACAGAATGTTAAAAATGCCATTTATTATCCAAATTATGCCTATTGGCTTTTGATAATTTAGCTACACAAAGCTGGTTCAACCAGACACACCCAAATCAACAGCCAAACTCTAGTCAAGAAGGGGGTATCAGATTTTCAGAGACAAAAGTGCACAGTATGAGACACCTGTTACTAACTAAGCAGCATGATGCAGAAATGGAACAGGCTGCCAAGTTGGGATTTCCCTTTTCATTTGCTTTGGCCCATTCCTCCCATGAGGCCCATTCTCTTTCTCTAATCCTTTACAAAAGCATTTCAGGAAACTGTTTTGATAGATTCCACTCACCACCACCCCACCCCACCGCCACCGCCATCTCTTTCCCCCAAGTTACTTCCTCCTACACCAGTATTGGCGACAATTCTTCCCACTCTCATTTGAACTTTGCCAGGATGGATCGGCTTAAATCACAGGTGGGCAACTTGTAGCACTCCAGATGTCTTGGCCAACAACTCCCATCAGCCCTCACCTATGCTGGCTAGGACTGATGGGAGTTGAAGGCCGAAATATCTGAGTGGTCACTATTTGCCCACTCCTGACTTAAATGAAGGCTACTGAAATCATCACATTTCCCCATATTATTCTTTATGCATTTCCTGAACAAAGAAAAGAAACCGATTAATTAGTTGATATGACTGTTAAAACATACTGGCTTCCAAGTTTTAAAAAGTCTTCTTACTATGTAGGTGCAAAGGGTAAGGGTCCATGCCTCAAAGGCAGAATGCATGCTTGGAACATATAAGGCAACCTGGATCAAACAAAAACAACTGGAGAAATCCAAAATAACCCAGGGGAAAGAGGAGGCCAAGATAAATCCTTGACCTTGACTTTATGTAAGTGATCTAACTATGTGTTCTTGTATTTGTTCAAAGAGCCAAACAGAATCACATTAACGTCCCAGTTTTGCACTTCCTATTTGCCACTGTTTGGTTACTCCCGTCAGTGGCAGGATAACCTATAGTGGCTTTTTTCACATGTGGGTTTTAGACTAGAACTACATTAATTTACTGCAATAGAACCTAAGCAGAACAAGTCCAGAAACACAGGACTCTGCAAAACAAAAACAAACTCACAAGAACGCAATATATGTTGACTCTACTTGCACGTTGGGAAACTGAGCATGACTTGGGAACATCCCTAAATATTTATCAGTAAAACATAAATCAGATAAATAATTTTAATAAGGAATGGAAGAAATAACTATGCTGGGAATCTTATAAAGGTGATTAAAAAACATTTCCCCTCGTGACTTCATTATTTCCAGACATTTCATATCTCTGGTCTTTCTATAAAAGTTTTCTTATTATAAAGTTTTTAGAAAACAATTTAGGGGGAGAGGAAAAAGGCTGGGTAACAATATATAAACACCATGTCAAATTCTAAAAGAAAATATTTCATAATTCACAGCAGTTCAATATTTCCATTTTTTTTGGGGGGGGAGAACAAAAATAATCCTTGAGGGGGAAAACTGTTTTCTCTCTGACTTTTTTCAGCATTTTTCTGGCCCTTCATATCTCTAGTCAAAACACACACTGTGCTGTATGCTAGAAAGTCCATTTCACACCTGTACTGAATGTGCAAAAGGACAATGACAGGCCTAGCAGGTGTGGTCTTACTCTCCCTCTATAACTATAGTAAAGAGTCTATAATTAGTGGTAAGAAATCTGTGGTCCTCCAGATGTTTTGGCCTACAACTCCAATTAGCCCTCACCATTAGCTACATGGTTTAATCTAATCAAAACAAATGATAATAAAAAGCTGTTTCCATTATGTCAGCATCAAAGCTAAACATGACAAATGCTGACCACATTCTTTTGTCTCAACCATAGATAAGCAGCAATGCAAACATAAAGCAAATCATGGAAAGGAGAGGAGAAATCTGCATGGGAGAGGCGTGCGTACTCTCATGACATTCCTGATCCCCTAATAGGGTGACGATATGAAAAGGAGGACAGGACTCCTGTAGCTTTAACAGTTGTAGAGAAAAAGGATTTTCAGCAGGTGTCATTTGTATGCAGACAGTATCTAGTGAAATTCCCTTTTTGTAGCAATAGTTAAAGGTGCATGTGCCCTCCTCTCTTTTGTATCTGGTCAAGAGGGCAGGACTCCTGTAGCTTTAACTCTTATGATGAAGACAAAATTTCACTGCTACATGCATTCAAATGACACTTGCTGAAATTCCCCTTTCTATACAACTTTAAAGATACAGGAGCCCTGTCCTCCTTTTCATATGGTCACCCTACCTAACCATGATTAGGACATCAGGGCAGTATCCAGTGCTACCCACCATTAGCCAGCAGATCCTGCAGTGATCAGAAACGAGCGAAACACTCCTTTCCGGAATGGGACAGGTCAGCGGAATTTTCAGAAGGAAGCTCTGCTGACTTGTCCATTCTAGAAACGAGCATTTCCACTCATTTCTGGGATTACTGTAGGCTGTGCGAGTCCTGGTCTGGCTAGAACAACAGAAATGGTGGGAGCATAGTGGCAGTATTGATACTGCCCCAGGGCCTCTCTGGAATGAAGATAGGTTTATTCCATTGTTTTACAGTAAATTTCTCTCTCTCTCTCTCTCTCTCTCTCTCTCTCACACACACACACACACACACACACACACACACACACAGTCAGCAATTGCTCAACATGTTGATTCCTTACTACTTCCAAACTAGCAATAGGCCTCAGCCATTCAGAACAGTCAACCTGTTTATTCAGCTGACCTGAAAATTGGAATCATGCTAATGAGTATGAGATGAGATTTGTAACTGGGACATGCAGCTGGTAATGTCACAAAGGCACTGAAACCCAGCCTATGCCCAGCCTTCCTCAACCTAGTGCTCTCTAGATGTATTGGACTACAACTCCCAACATGCCCCAGCTAGCCACAAGATGCGCAAGCTATTCTTCTTGTGGCATTTTTCTCTTGAGTTCCTTGGGGACACAGACAAGTGAAAATGTTTTCTGGAGGCGGTAGTTCACAGAAAGATCAAACCAATGCTATTTTCTTTTGCTTTTAGTACCTCTCCCAAATGGGCCTGCAAAGAGATTCAAGAATTATTATTATTATCTATTATTTATTGCATTTGTATTCCGCCCCATAGCCGAAGCTCTTTGGGTGGTTCACATAAGAATGGGAAAGAGAACAGGAATGTACATGTAGTTGCTCAGAGATGTTTGAAATATATAGGTAGGTCTTAGCATTAAGGTATTCTACCTACTTTGCTGTAAAAAAAGAAAAAAGGATGGAGTATGCATTTAGACAAATAGGAATGAACAACATTAACTTTAAGGCTATAAATCCTTATAAAATTTTCTAATTTATGTACAGTGCATGCCAAGGACTACACATCTACTATACAAGTCATAAAGAAAACTCTGTTCCCAAATGGAATGTCCTGGAACTTGAACCAATGTATACTTCTCTATGCTATAGGAAGCACAATATTGACATTTTAAGACATCTTTTCAAGTTAACTGTACGTACACATTTTTTGCAATTTCACAGCTCCCTACCCACCCTCCCTGAAAGAGTAGAAGAAAAGCACATTCAGATGGAAAAGATGGTAACCTTGTTTTCAAGTCTGTACAGGTTGACAGGAAAAACACTAGTTTAAATATAGAAGAACAAGGGAAATGAAACTATTTAATATTTTCATACAGTCAATCCTATGAATGTTTACATGCCTGTAAGTCCTATTAAGTCCACTGCAATTTATGCCTTAGTAAATGTGCATAGCATTAGAGCTTTACAATGAAATCTCCTCAGAAGTAAGACTCATTAAGTTCAATGGGGGCTTACTATAAGTGGGTATAACAGTACAGCCTTAAAGAACAATCCTATGGCCCCTAGACAGCATCTGGGGGTCTCTGTAAGATACTTCAGATTCTCAGATCCAAGGTTGGAGGCAGCACTCTGACCTTGGAATCGTTGATCCGCTCTCTCTGCCCCCATCCCCTTGCAGCCAGCATAGAGAGAACCACGCTGGCTGCCTCTCCAAAGTCGGGAAAACAATCTTGGGAGAAGGGGTGTTCCAGTCGGGAGGGAGGGGGACTGGAGAGGCCAGGATATAAGCTATCCCGAGGCCTCTCCAGTCTCCTTCCCACCCCCTCCGATGTGCCCCAGCTAGACAGTAAAAAAAAAAAAGCCCATCTAGCTAAAATGCAGAGTGGGAAGAATGGTGGAAGTGACAATGTCCTCTGCCCCTCCCTCCATTTTACACTGGATGCTCGTAAGCCTCCAAATTTGGAGACTTACAAGTACTGTGTAATAGGATTGCGCCATTAGAGACATTAAAATAAGAGCAACATAAAATGTTTACCCTTTTAAGGCCGGTGGAAGGGAGGGGAATTGTGTAAAGTCTTCTTTCCATTCAACACAACTTTTTTGTTTTTAACTACCTTTTGGATTAATGACAAATGTTAATAAAACACTATTCCCATTACAGATCACAATTTGGTTGTCCCTCACATGTACACCTTCACAACACACAAATGGCTTTGCACATATTTTGTATCTATCCATAAAATAATAATAATAATAATAATAATAATAATAATAATAATAATAATAATTTGTATTTTGCCTTTTGCCCAAAGCTAGGCTTCAAGGTGGCCTTACAAAGTTTAAAACATACAATGGGGGGGGGAACACACATAAACATTTAAAATACACAACAAAATTATAAGACATTAACATAGATGGAGGGCCAGATTATTCTCCAAAGGCCTGCTGGAACAAAAAAGTTTTGTCCTGCTTCCAAAAACCCATCAAGGAGGGAGCCAGCCTAGCTTCCCCGGGAAGAGAGTTCCAAAGTACTGGAGCAGCCACTGAGAAGGCCCTCTCCCATGTTCCCACCAAGCACGCCTGTGAAGATGGTGGGACTGAAAGAAGGGCTTCTCCAGAAGATCTCAAAGCATGGGCAGGCTCATAAGGGAGAATATGGTCTTTCAAATAACCTGGACCCGAGCCATATGTATAAAAATATTTATGGTATGAAGCTGCACTGTATTATTATGCATCTTCCACTGCAGGTAATATAGGTGAATGCATACACTAAAACTGAAAGAGCAGTTTAGAGTAATAGCAGCAACTTGGCTGAACAGTAAACAGACTGTTGCAAAAGAACTCACAGTTCAACCATTTCCTTTTCCACACACATCCTTCTGCTTTTCTACAACTCAATACTCCCTTTGTCTTCTCATTCTTGCAATGTATTTGAATTCTTGTCAGCTTGTGCAAATAGTTCCCCAAACTGCCCTATGCTGAATATGTTCCCCCTAAGTTACTTCACTTCAGTTGTCTTTTCTTATCCAAATGTATCTTTGTGAGCAGAATCATGATGCCACTACATACTTGTAATAGTTTGCTGATGACACATTTTCTCAATGCATTTCCTACAATGCAGTAATAAACTAAGAACTCCAAAAGCAACTGTTGCTTGCTAAAGTGACAATGGAGAGACCAAAATAAAACCCATTTGAGAGGGGAGAAAAGTGAACAGTGGTAAATCATGCTTAATGCTTGAGTGGGCAACTTGTGCCCCTCCAGGTGTTTTGGCTATATAATGCCCTATGCTGGCTAAGGCTTGACATCTGGAAGACCACAAGTTGTCAGTCCCTGGATACCACCTCTCCTCCTAGCCTTACTTGGCCAGTCCCATGCGTTCTCCAGACTTAAAACTGGTTTAACAGTAATTCCCTCTCTCCAGGGAATTATAATGAGGATACATACAACTCCCTCCAAGAACTAAAAGGAAGAGTGGATAGGGTTGCAGGGCTATGTGGGCTAGCTCCACCTCCAGCACCATGCAACCTCACAGCCTCTAATGTCTGTGCATTCTGCGGAAGTCAGAAAGACTTTGAGAGAAGGGCCATGGCTCTGTCAGTGTGACAGAGCATCTGTTTTGCATGCAGAAGATCCCAGGTTTAATCCCTAGCATCTCCAGGTAAGGCTGGAAAAATATTCCTGCCTGTTCGAAACCCTGGAGAGCTGCTGCCAGTCAGCGTCGACAATATTAGGGTAGATGAACCAAGGGTCTGATTCAGTATGTCAGCTTCCTATGTTATTCATGTACACAAGTTCATGCATGGAACGTCTCAACGTAAGAAAGGACTCTAATCTGATCAGGGTCCCCCTTTATGTAGCAGAATTTTACAATCATACTACTAAATGTGCAGACACTGGGTGTATGGCAGGTGTGGAACCGGCCTGCACAGTCCTATCACACTCATACACATACACACTTTGTTTCATGTATATCCCTATATAGTTCTGAAAGAAAAGCTAGGAATCTTCAGCAGCAACTTCACCAAACTCTGATACCCAGGACTCTTTAAGGAAGTCACAACATTCAAACTAACCTAAGTTTATAGTGTGGATATACCCAGGTTCAAACACTCTCCCCAGCCCCACATAAGCAGTTTTTGATCAGTTGACAAATTAATGGGGGGGAGGGAGATGGCATGCCTGCATGCCTGCACATGCACACACACAAATTCCCAATTTCCTTAAAAGCCTTTAGTGTGTATCCCTTTCTGTCTAATCTTTCAAAATCATCAACGTTATTAAGTCAGGTTTGAAATATTTGGGAGACACACAAGACTTCCATTTACACAAACGCTTAAGAAATTTTTTGAAGAAAAAGAATACAACACATCCTTTTGGAAGCTGTGGAGGCTTATTTAAGCAAACAACAATTTCCAGTCTGGTGTCACTTTCCGGGTCTACCTAGCCTATTCCAAAGCCAAAGCCACATGATGAGGTTTACATGTTTAAAGCTACAATCCTATATCCACTTACCTTGGAGCAAATTTCACTAAACTCAATAGGGCTTACTTCTGAGTAGATACTATTACATCAGACTTAAAAGTTTTACATTTCTAAATTCACT
This sequence comes from Elgaria multicarinata webbii, assembly GCF_023053635.1. Lineage (NCBI taxonomy): Eukaryota > Metazoa > Chordata > Lepidosauria > Squamata > Anguidae > Elgaria > Elgaria multicarinata. Next base: position 42,960,166 of record NC_086172.1, read on the forward strand.
TCTAGTCATGGTTTTTGATCATAATGAGTCCTTGTTCTTTTACCTTTCATCCTATTTTAACCTAGTGTTTATTCTCCAGCTTTGTTTTCTCCTGTTATCTGATACTATTAAATCTAATCTGTTTTAAAATTACAGCAACTCAGTTGAATCGGCCAACTCAGGTTTCTGTTGGCCGATTCAACAATGCAAGCTCTTCAATGATGCAAGTTTTTTAGCTTGTGATCATTAGTAACAGGGATTCCAGAGAGGTAGCGATGTTAGTTTGTTGTAGCAAAAACTTAAGAACCTGGTGGCATCTGAAAGACTAATAATAGTATTGTGGTATAAGCTTTCATGGACCCATTTAAACACTAAGAAAAGAAGTAGTTCTGAATACAAAATCTTTGTTTTAAAAGCTATACACATTTACTTTGGAATAAGCCCAATTGGAAACATGCATAAGCTGCACTGTAAATACTGAGCTGTGTGGTGATTTTCAACCAATGCTAGAACACCACTAAGCCAGCTATCATCCACAATTTAGGGGGCAATCCTGTACCCTCTTAACTTGGAGTAAGCCCCACTAAGTTCAATGGGGCTTAATGCAGAGTTGACATTACAGGATTGCATTGTTAACCACTTTCCCAGCTTATAAATTGAAATAATGGTTCATGATATTATTTCTCGCTCTTGTACAATCCATCCTCCTCATGCTTTTGTAAATTTTCTCCACTGAATTTACAACCCAAGATAACAATCTAACTAATCTGAAGTAATCAAATCAATCCCCAGATGAAAAGAAATCACAGGCTCAAACATTCCATCTTTTAAAATTCACATCAAATGTGCCGAACATTAATGAATGGCAACCACAGAGAATGGTTCTTAATGCTTCATTGCGCAACAGAAACAGCTTGACAGAGCCCAGATGTGATGACGCTGCCACTAAAATGCAGAACTGTTGGAAAATATAATCTGGAACGCTACTTTCTTTGCTGGACACGCTACAAGCAATCAAGAAAGGCAGGGAGGGAGAAAAAGAAGAATCTAAACAGATTGCTTTTTAACGGCATTTTTGCCTGTAATCTCCTCTGCATATTTACTCCCAGGAATAAGTCCCAGTGTGTGTTATGCACTTCGGGGGTTTTAAAGTATGTGTAGCACTGCACAGTTTTCTGGGCGGTGAGTGCATTCCACATTATCGCTTGCCCCAGAAACCAAGGAGAAGACCGTACTGCTGTGCAAACAACAACTGCACCAATCCCAGCCATTTCAATCCACCAGTCCGGAGTACTTGAAGAGCCATGAATTTTCAGCTAAAATCCCCTCCAAAAAACCCCCAACTGCAATCCTCAGCCCATCCTTTGCACAATGCTTTAAGAGACCCCGCTTCTTACAACAGACGGAAGCAGCAGCGGAGGCTTCAATCCTAAATTTGCTGGAGAAACCGAAGCTGCGATTCTGAGGTTGCAATAGTGCTAGCAGCGTCCCTGAGACTTGCAGGCATTTAGGACGCCCAGAGGGAAAAGTATCCTAGGGCCAAAACAGACATCATTTTAAATCTGTATCTAGCAGCTCTGGCTTTTTCTTATTTACTTACTGTCTAGTCGGCACTGGGCTGCCAATCCGGATTGAGACCCTAGCAAAAGGGGGAGTAAACCGCTCAGAGAGCTTCGGCTATGGGGTGGTACATAAATGTAATAGATAGTACTAAAACTAATATAATGGGGCTTTAAATATATAAGAATCCACTCCCACTAAGTCCCATGGCACTTTTATTCCCAAGCCTTAGTGGCTCGCTCACTAGTTTGGAACAGCCACAGAAGTTGGGTTAGCTTCGCCCTCGCGCAAAAAAGCCCTGCAGCCCCTTTTCTCAACCCTTTTTAGCAGATGCCCTGAACCCCAATGTCTCCCTCTCAGCCGCTCCAGGAGCGTGGCAAACGAAGTCCCCCGCGTCTTCCTCCGCCACCGCCTCTTACGCACCGATCCCTTGGACGAACACGAAGCCCGTGATGATGAGAACCGGGTGCCAGTTGAACTCGGCAGCGTCCCCGTCCCAGGCGAGCCCTTCGCGGTAGTGGAGGACCCACACCAGGGCGAAGATGACGGAGAGGAAACCGAGCAGCAGCGCCGAGCCCAGCAGCGCCAGGAAGAGCCTGTAGCCCTCCATCTTCTCCCTCGCAACCCACCACGACGCAGCGCTTGCAGACCCAAACAAACTCGACGGCGGGGCGGAGCCCGGCCGAGGGCGCTCCAGCCTGGCCGGGTCTCCTCCTGCCCTCCCCCCTGGCGGGGGAGAAGGAGAACGGACGCCGCCGCAGACGGCTTAATCACGAGGGGATCGAAGGGGGAAGTTCAGCCTCCGGGCAGCTCCCATAGGGCGTTTCACTGCTTGCTCCCGAGTTTTGCTGACGGTTTTAATTCTGTCTCGGTGTAACGCCCAGCATTGACGTGACCGAAGAAGTTACTGAACACTTAGAGCCAACACAGACTTTACTTTGTATGTTTAGCAGCTCCGTCTCCACCACCCTCCATTTCTCTTCGTTTTTAGTCTAGAGTAGGCGCAGAGGTCCCAATCCGGAACTGAGCCCTAGCCTGGGGGATACTTTTAAGATCTGGTCCCTCTGCGCCTACTCTTGAGTAAAAATGGAGAGAGAAAAAGGACAGAGCCGCTAGACACGTATTCAAAGTAATGTCTGTTTTGGCCCACAGACTAGTTCTGGCCACCTTAGGTGGCGCTGAAATCAGGAGGGCTTTTTCTGAGTCAATTTCGAAGAGGATCGACAATTTCATGAGGTTGCCAGAGCTAGATCGTACCCGAGTGCTTTTTATTGGAATTGAAATGCACTGGTTGATAACTGTTGAGGCATATGTTCCATATACCACTTTTCTAGCATTATTATCCCAAATACTGCAACTGATGTCATTTCTGTGCTATGAGGTGTAAGTGTGCAAGAGGAATACAGCTTCATCATGATGGGATACTACCAATATGATGTAAGAGGGCCCAGGTCTCCTCCAGACGCAACGATTGAGCTGATGGCAGTCCATATAGCACAACCCTATGCATGCTTGCCCCACTGAGTTCAGCCAGGCTTACTCAAAAATAAGCGTGTATCTCCAAAGACTGCATCCCCAAAGACCCACAGATATACAGCACAGCCCTCTGTGTGTTTTCTCAGAACTGCTGTGTTTCCTTTATTTAAAAATGTATGCCCTGCTTTTCTTTATTAAAAACTAGCAAATGGAATTGGCTTTGCACAGGCTGGAGTGGTTCCAACTTTTGCACAGGTTTTGATGCCACAAAGCCTCCGAGTAAACAATCAGAACTGTCCAGAGACAGACACATTGTGCCCACCCTGTCCGAGTGAAGCCATTCATGTCTGTTGCTTCCCCTACACACAACTTCTGCCATGGTGTACCCCCAGGGCCAGCATCAAGGGTAGGCATGGGTGAGCGCCTATGGAGGGATTGCAACAAATGGGGACACACACTGATAAGCGCCCCCTGGAGTTGCTCCTCCTCTTCAGCACTGCAGCCTGCTTCTTGCTCTGGCCCAGGTTATGGTGGTGCTGAGAAGGAGCAGCAGGAGCAGGGATGAGAAAGAAGATGGGAAAGAAGAGCAGCTGGTGACAAAGGCCATGAAAAAGTAGTCTCATAGATGGAGGAGGCCCAATGAGTGTCTTACTCAAGGGCCCTCAAAAACTTGGAGCTTGCACTATGTATCCCTATTGCCCCCTGCCAGAAGGTTCAGTCCACTCCATTCCCCTGGTGGGAGGCAGCCATATAACTCTGACCTTCCATCCCTTGGCATATTACTAAGCTTCCCTAGTTTTGGATTGCATCAACTGCAAAGCTATGCACTCGTTAAGGAAGTCTGCCATCTAGTGATTGAAGATGTTACTGCGGGTTTCAAGCACACAGATACATTAAAATTAATCAAAATTATTTATTAATTTTTAAAATAACCCCAAACTGCACATCCCTATTGTCCCCTTAGTATGTATGCCATGTCTCAGCTGTTTAGGGTTCACAGTATTGGAACTATAACTCCCACCCCCCGGCCTCTCTTTTTCTCTCTCTCTCACACACACACAAACACACACAGAGGTCTGAATTTATTGCTTGCAGAGGACTTTTGAAATTAGGCCAAGCAGGGCCGTCCTTACCACATAGCTCAGGTGCAGATCGGAAGGAGCAGCATACCCCCAACTAGCTGGCCACAGGGTTGCCTATTGCTATGACTGTGCTGCCATTGTCACCACCACAGCGTCTATTCCTTCTCAGCAGCTATGCCTGGTGCTGCCAATCCACCAGCCATGGCATACTGCTGCAATAACGTTTTAAACACTATTTGTTGCCATCATGGCAAAGTGGCAAGCACTCTCCAAGGCCACCTCTCCCACGATGCGTTGTTCTGAAGGAAGGTCCCCTTTCTCAGAGTTCAGCATGGAGGGATAAGATGGCCCCAGAAATCCTGGGATTGTTTGCACTGCCATCACTAACACAGCAGTCATGGTCCCAGCTGTGTAGAAGTGTGAAGAGTCAGCATGTGCACAAGATGAGGAGCCCTGGCCTGTCTGTGGAACAAGGGAAAAAACACCTATATAGGTGCCTTCCATATGGTTTATAAAGTGAAAAGAGAAGGGAATGATGTGAGTCTCAAGGGCATAACTCTGTGGTAGAGCAAATGCTTCACAGGCAGAAGGTCCTGAGAATGCCAGAGATTTAACTAGAAATCTCTGGCATTTCTAGTTAAAAGGATCTGAAGTTGTAGGGCTGAGAAAGACCCTTGTCCAGGAACCAGGAACCTTTTCCCGAGGTCCACGTTATCTCAGTCAAAATCTGTCAGGGTCTGCATTTGGCCACAGCCAAATGTGGGTGAGATTTGGAAAGTGGACTCGTTTTTTTCAAGTGCCCCCCTGTCCTAGCCTGAGGCCCAGGAGCATTGCTGTTGGCTAGAGTAGAGAATTATGGGTTCAACAGAACTACAGCCTGACTCAGTACAAAGCAGCTTCAAATGGTAATAGGCTCACCACATACTTGAATATAGCTGAACACCAGCCTTTTCCATCTTGGTGTTTTGGACTTCAACTCCCATCGGCCCCAGCCAATATGGTCAATGTCAGGAATGTTTGGAGTTGTAATCCAAAACATCTGGAGGGCACCAGCTTGGAGACACCTGTCCTAATCTCAGGGTGAGGTAACACTACTTGTAGGACAATTATCCCCCAGTGGATAGATGAGAAGCAGAAGCAGAGCAGACTTGCTGAACAGACTAAGTCCAAGAAGTACAGACGTGTTTTGGGGTTTTTGCTGTTACTTTCACACACATACAAACATGCACACCCATGCTTCATTCATGTCTGGCTCATTTTTAAAGCTTCCTGTGCGCAAACTTCCCTGAATACAGCCGGAGCTGGGAGTGAATGTCAGGGAATGGAGGGGGCTTGCTGCCTCTGTACATCTAGCATAGTGGTGAGAAATAGGGTGCAGACATGGAGTTGCGTTTGCATTTCACCATAGGAACTGTAGAGGTCAGCAACTGGAAGTTCCATGGCTGAATGTGGAGCCTGAGCTTGCTGGCCATCAGCTTTATTGATGGGCCCTGGTCCATCACCTTCTATCCCCAATTTCAAAGTTGCCCTATGGGCGGATAATTTGTAAATATTATAGATTTTAACTAATTTCCACTATCAAAGCAAATCTATAATTATGTTAAGCCAGGTCTGGAGTTACAGTGCTGCTATACCAGCAAAATAGCTACTATATCGAGTGCATTCTCAGCCCATGAGGGGAAACACAGAGCCAGAAAATCCCCAAATGATGTAAAAACAATGGTGACATCTACCATGTCCTTGGAAATTTTGCTGGTGTCCACCAATCACTGTGCCAGCGATGACAACCACACACAGAAGGAGCCAATGAATTTTAGCAAGGGAATTACACCATATCCTATGCTTTGTCATGGCAACACGGCCAGTGCTTATTTTGACATTTCTTTCCCGTCCCATTTCAATAAATGGGAAGTAAAATCTTTGTGTCAGGTCTGGGGGCAGTGTACAGTTGCGCTGTGGATTGAAGTGTCCTAGGATGAGGGTGGGGGAACCTCAGGCCTACAGACCTCCTGGGCTCCCCAGATGGTCACATCCCCATTCATGGCCACACCCTTTTCTCTTGATAGCCAATCATTCGGTTATTTTCTGGCTTTTGCACATCTTTTCCCCATTCTAAAAGGTTGAAATGCCTCTCCTAAAACTTAGTCACAGACTAAAATATACTGGTATTTTTGTTTTTAGCCCTCCCCACTTTGCCTTTGGCCCCACCCACCACTGGGATGAGGCCCACAAGAGCTTCTCCAAAATTGAATTCAGCCCTTGGGCTGAAAGAGAGTTCCGCACCCCGGGTCTAGGATATTTATTTATTTATTATTTACTTCAGGAAATGTCTATAGTCGCTTTTCATTTTTTGTAAAAGAAATCCCAAGGTAGTTCACAAAATAAAACCATTATGAAATACCATCAGTAAAACAAGAAAAGAGTAAAAACAAAACATTAAAATATCTCATTAAAATAACTAGGGGTAGGAGGCAATGCTAACCGTCAGGGGGATGCCTGGGCAAACAAACGCGCCTTAAATTGTCAGTGGAAACTGACTCCACACTAAAAGCCACCTGATCTTGGGAAGGCTCCTGCCCTGAAATATTTTACATAAATTGAATTTAAAAAAATACCTCCATGGGGATATCATTCCATATGGTTGGCACAACAACAGAGAAGGCTATCTTCTGCACCACAACCAAATAAAGATAATTAGGCTGCAGTTCTGCAATCAAGGCCTCCCTACCAGGGCAGCCTATATGCCCTGTGCTGTTCCTTTCTTGCATATGATTCTGACCCCTCAGCTGTCTGGCATATCTGTCATGGCAGCAGAATATCCAGCATTCTGCTATCAAGTAGGAGGACTTCTGCCAAATCCTATAGCCCCTTGGGTGGTGGAACTTCAGTGTAGAGTTCACCTTGAAAAGAGCAAAACAAAGAAACAAAACCAACTAATATTTTATTATTTTAGCCCAGTCCAAATAGAAAAGCCTAGCAGTGCTTCTGCAGGGTGTTTTAAGTCTGAGTGAATCTCAAAGGCAAGGAAGTTCCATAGTTGTGGGGCAATGAGTGAAGATGCCTTTCTTCTCCTATCCAGATTTGGCACATGAATCATACTAGGAGCACTCCATATCTTGATGCTGATGGTAGTCCAGGGGGCTGTCTATATGCGATGGAAGCCCCAAGGTGAGTGCGCAGTGGCTTGGCGTCTATTGTGCAGGCATCCCAGGGCTTTCCCCCAAAGCTTCGAAGCAAAGAAGTTGGAGACTTACCCTGACTTTTTGGTCTGGTGTGCAGTGAGGACAGCGCATTGCCGTCTGTCACCGCACTTCAGGGTCACGGCAGAGGCGTGGCCGGGTAGATGGAGACCCTTGATTGGTTGCCATCCGCCCGGGCAGGGCGGCAAGCCAAATGGCTGCCAGAACACCCCTGTGCTGTCTCCAGGTGGGGAGAAGAGTCTCCCTTTTGCTGGGGGTTGGGGGGAAGTTCTCCCTTCTCTTGGCTTCAACCTCTGTGAAGTAAGGGGGAAAAAGCCAGGGAGGGACAGGCAGCAGTGGCGGCTCCCCCCCCCCCCCGTTCCATATAAACCCCGTGTTTGCTCCTTGGTGTGGGAATAACGTGGCACAAACCCACAGGAGCGAAACCACAAGGTTTGTGGGGCTCACGGCGCCAGTGCACTGTCAGCAAGACAGACCCCAGGTCATGAGCAGACCAGACTTGTGGGATCTACTTTGTTTCTCACTAGAACTCCAAGATCTGCCTATCAGAACCAGGTCCAAACTAGTGGCAGCGAGGGAACACCACACACTTAAACAATCTTATGAATGTTTATTTAGTAAGTCATTTTCACATTGTAGCCATGGAAATAACGAACAAAATTGTCTCCAAGCGCATGCTCATTCGGGAATTTGTTTTCAGGACTGAAACTGATCTTGCAGCCCTTGCACACAAAAGTCCACTCCTGTCCGTACCCCCCCCCCCCCCCGGTTTGTTTCAGCAGCCTAATTTTCTTTTAGTGGGATAGGGTACTCTTTTGTCTGTTGCTATTTTTGAACAATTTGGATTTTAAATATTTGGTGATCTGCTCTGATAGTCTATATGGGAGAAGGCTTAGATTTGTAGTACCAAGTTACTGGGCAGGAAAAGGGTCCTTTTGTAACGGACTGGCATACTTATAGAGTCCATAAACGAGTGACTGGATAGAAAAGAGACAGGAGCAAATAACTGGGAGAATGGAGAATGGATATCAAGAGGTTTTTTTTTTTTTTTACTAGGGTGACTACAGGGTAGAATATGATAGTTCTGACAGCAGAATTTTGATATAATGACTACAGGGATTCTCGGCAGACAAATTCTAGCTCTACCAATCAAAAGCCATTGTGCAGCTATTCTGTTTCTCCCTTCTGAACAGATTTTTCATGCTAAGAAAAAAGATAGAAGAAGCAATGGAGAAGCACAGGATGACAATATCTGAACCCCCAGAAAAATTCCACGAATGAAGCAGGGCGATTGACCAATAAAAGCCTTATCTTGAGGCATCTTCAGTGCACCCAGAGACATTATTCTTTGTGTGGCAGCCTAAATATTTCCAGATGCCACCATTACTGTGAGTTTGACAGATAGTTTGACAGACTGAGATATAATAGGGGCGTGCTATGGCAATGGTTCATCCATCAGCCAAAATCACTGAGGCTGGTTGACACACTCAACGAAACACTCCACAGTGAGAAACATAAACTATGTTGGATAATCGTACTTCAACATAAGTCCTGCCTGGGACTTAGCTTAATATAAGTTTGGCCTTTCGGTTGAAGACATCTAAATAGCCAGAAATGGGACTATTAATTGGGATAAAGTTAAGCTTGTGGCTGCAATCCTATATGCGCCTACCCAAGAGTAAGTTCCATTGAGCTCTATAGGATGTAGTCTATGTAGAGGTTTGCACTGTAAAATGATGATGATGATGATGATGATGATGATGCATTTACTAAAGTGGGCACGGTGGACCACTAATGTAGTACATGCAACTTTTTTTAGACATTCTTAAAGATGTCTTGATATTTTTCTCTTTGAAAAATGTGTCAAATATAGAGTACCCAATAAAATTTTACTCCACATCCATGAAGACATTAATGATACTTTTACAACATTACTGTAATGAGACCATGCAAAAGGCATGCCATTTTTCCAAAAAATTCTGCTACAGTACATTGATTACATTGTGTGGCTAAATGGGTATTTTATCACTTACATTGTCAGGATCACCAGAATTCGCACATTGAATGATCTTTTCTCTGTCCATTATACAACATATTTCTAATATAACCATTTCAATAAGTAGTTTTGGACAAATGCCACTGAAACAATGTAGAATTAACAACAGTGTTCTAAATATTACTATTATATAAATGAGATCAAGTATGAGCAGGCACTGGAAATTACTATTTTATATTTGTTTGGTCCAAATACAGTGTGGGTTTTAAGATTTATTGTCACCTGAACTGTCAGGCCAACAGTTCAGCATGCCCAGGCTGAAATGAGGTAAATAAAAAACATTATTCATGGAGGAGAGCTGAGCAATGTGGAATTTATTCTCTTAGCATAAATAACATTTCTCCTAACCCTTATGAATAACATTGTAAACCCAGAGTAAATATTTTACAGATTCAAGAATTAGGGCATTGCTGCTGCTCCTCTCTGAATCAGTCTAGAGGTTCTTCCAGAAGATCTAAAGATCCGTTTAGTTTGTGTACACTTGGAAACTTGTCCCTTTCCACCATTCCAAAAGCTGGAATTCTCTTCCTTGTTGAGCATCTTTACCCTGTCACAGAGTTTTAGAGGGAAATAACTGTAAGGACAAAAAGGAGCCAAAGTAGGCTGGTGTAACTCTTTTATGTCAGAGTAAGCTCATTTCTAGGTGACTGAACCTCTTTCCTGTGCTTTCTTTCAGAGCTCTCCTCAAACAAACAAATCCTTTGGGAAATTTTATAATGGCCCATCATGGTCTCACTTTCTCTCCCTCTGACCCAGGGCCAGTGTCAGGGGTTAGAACCAGTAGGCCCAGGCTTCAGTGAGAGGCCTACTGCCAAAAGGAGACTCTGTTGCTGCCTGTTCACATGCTCTATCTAAGCAGTGACAAGAGTCGAGAGCAGGTATAGCAGCCTCTCCCTTTGGGTTGCCATACAGATTGGGCCCAGAGAAAGAAGGTCAGTGAATGGGTAATGGTGAGGAATGAGTGGCCTCACTCTGGAAGGAGGGTGACTAGGTAAGGAGGGCCACCTGGGGACACCAAGAAACCCCAAACCCTGGAGCTGGCACTGATCTGCTCCTCCCTTACCTTATCGTTTTGACTGTCCTTCACCTGATCCTTACCATTATTTTATCTGTCTCTTCCTCCTCTCCTGCTTTATGCATCCTCTGGGCAAGGATATACAGAGCTCCATCCCACCTACACTTTTGTCTTGGTTTTCCCTCAAATTATTCCACTTCATTTCCATAGCGTATGAAAGCTTGCAAACTTACACCTGTGCGCTTGTACGTCCCAAGCTTCTTTACACCTCTCCTGTAGCGCGTTGCTGTTATCCCATTTCATCTCTCTTTTGGATGTTTGCTGATGGGTTTTTGCTTTTGGACACGAGAAAGGGTGTGTTCAGGCTTTAGGGTTTGTGGTTTTGTTTAGTTTTAAATAGTCATTGTGATATTGCTGCTTTAAATTTATTACAATGGACACCTCCTCATCCCACCTCAGTCGAAGCTGGAGAACATGCTTGCCGCCGCCGCCACCACTTTTCCCTCCGTTGTTCCTTCCCTCAGTAGGAGCGGCGCCTGGTGCCCATGATGGATCCCCTCAGCCTGTGTGCCACTGCTGCAATGAAGTCCCTATGCCCCAGCATTGCTGGAGGAGCCTCTTGTGGCGCCCGTCAGCCTCCCCCGCACTCTTGCACCACTAGCTGCCTTCTGCTCCTTTAAGCCCAGTCCGCCTCCCTGTTTCCTGCTGGCTTCGGACTCCCAAGTGCAGGGTGTTTCCCGCCTCCACGAAGAACCGGACTTTCTGCACACCAAAATACGTTGCTAAGAAGAGGGGGGGAAATACCCACAATCATAGCAGGACATGTTAGGCGTCATTGGAGTCCTTTGCATGCAATTCGCCCTGACAGCAGACTATAAGGTAGCCATCATCGGAGTCCTTTGCATGCAATTCGCCGTGATAGCAGACTATAACGCTGGTGTGATAGTGCTCACAATCTTATTTACACTCTGTACAGCACCAAGTATACTGCTGGTTTTCATGAAAGATGCCAGAGTAGTCAAACTCATCACAACTTCTTACACTATTAAAAGACTTACATAACAAACTTTTTTGGGTTATTAATATTGTACTGAAACATTTTTTATTTTATACAAATGACCCCCTTTCCCTCTACCCTCCCTATTTTTCTCCCTCATTTCTTATTTACATATATGTATAAATTAAAACAACTCAAATGTGCATGCGTGTGAGATATATATATATATATACATATACACACACACACACACACACACACACAGTCTGCATCATACAGTGCACACCTAACTTATAGCTGAAATTCATACAATTAACTTCTCCCTGCGGCATGGTCCAAGTAGCATCCAGATCACATATCGTTCCAAGAACCCACCACACACATTTCCAATTTTTCCAGATTTTCTCACCTCTTATACACTGAGCACTCTGAGGCTGCTTGTCTTAATTTATTTATTTATTGCATTTTTATACGGCCCAATAGCCGAAGCTCTCTGGGCGGTTCACAATTCTTCAACCCACCTCTCATGGTTTGGCAGGGAAGTACACTTCCTGTACCTGAGGATCACAGCTTTAATGACCCAAAATACCCAAATTAGCCACGGCCTTTATGTATATGGGTTTAGTCAGTTGGGTCCCAACCAAATATGGAATAGACGCCCATGCTTATCTCAGTGCAAATTTTGCCCCAAAGTGGGCCACCATTGGGCAGGCCCAGATTGGGGGCGTGTTAGATATGCTTCCCAGGACCCTCTTCTCCAAAACATGAAAGTGAGCAGGAATCCAATACTGCTTCAAAGTTGGTGGACTGAAACCCACAGACTCTGCCTTCCAAACAAACTTACACATTTTACCTAGACAAAGACTTTTCTTCCGAGCTCTCTCAGACCATGGCATCTCTCTCCTCACAGAAGCAATGGATATTGCCCTGAACTACTTCCTGGTTCCCTCCAGGAAGTACAGTCCACTTAGGCTGAATCTAGCAGCGCTTTAGTATTGTCAAAACATCCTCAAATCTATTACCCAAGTCTTTAATTGTGGGCAGAGCAGAGTTCCACTGCATAGGAGTCATGTTCATTTTCAGCTCTGACTCCCACTTTAATCTGATTGCATCTAGTTTTAGAAAAGCAGCCTTTTGGGGGCTGGCAGTTATAAAGTGAAGAAGTTTAGACCAGGCCTCCAAGGACTCCAGCTCAGTTTCAGATGCCTCTAGAGCATCCGATCTAAAGAAGCTGGCAAGCCCTGCTTCAACTGCAGGTGCTGCCATGCCGCATTGGGCACAGCATATTTTTTCCTTTGCATACCATAAACCAAGAATTCATAAAGACACCAGTTTGCAAATGCAAAATGTCTTTTTTTAAAAAAATCAGTCTTTATTCAGTTTGATTAGATCTACTTTCTAGTAAGTGTGTTTAGAATCGCTCTCACTCCCAAATTTGTTTCACATTGAACTGGTGCATGATGCTATATAAACAACTCTTCTCCCGAACCATGACCTTGAGTTCAATTCTAACAATATGAAAGATGGTCTCATCTCCTGTTTTTAGTATCTCAGCTTACACCAGTCACATCCCTGTTCTGCTAGGCCTCGTTTTCAGTGTTTTGGAAAACTCTTGGGTTCCTCAGCTTTTTAAGTCCCACTTCTGAAAAGTCCATCTTGTAGTGTCCAAAGAAAGAGATTTCAACTGATACATCTTCATTTTGAGCACGGGCAGAAGGACATTTCACCCCGTTTCTTTCCCCCCCATCTGGCTTACTTCTGTCGTTTTCCCTGTGTTCTTCAAGTGATAGACCTTCCTATTTTTTGCATTTTGGTACTCCAGTTTGTTGGCTAGAAGCTCATCACTCAGGTAAGGCCAACTCTTAATTTCCTGTCTCCCAAGACTGGAGGAAGAGAACCTCCTTCTTTTCAAATGCCCTTCTAACAGGGAAGACAAAATATCCCTTTCTCTGGCTATTTACTAGATATATTTGGATAGCTCATGCATGCTTTTAGGCATAATTTTCTTCATTCTTCTCCAAGCCAAGGCTTTGCTTTGATGTTGAGAAAGCTCCCTCTCCACAGGGACCATATGGAAGCTTTCAGTATTTCTCTCTTCCTCTCATATTACTTACTGTCGAGCATACTGAATAATTCAAAGAGTAGGATTTCCAAGTTATGTTTCATTTGCATTGGCTAGGGAAGACGGGAAGGTAAACGTACCCAAGTCATGACATCTACTATAGAAGTGTTCAGTCCCATAGCTCAGAGGCCACATGTGGTTTGATGCAAAGCAATACAATTCCACAGCATGAAACATAAGCTTACCATTGCCAAAGAATATGATACAATCAGGGACACCGAAAGGCACCAAGTAGAGAGGTGCAGGGTAGATTATACCAAACCCTTTAACTGTGCCTCTTCACTTCATTAGCAACCCTCCCTCACCCACTTTGAGATGAGTAGAGGAGGATGCAAAGCAGCTCCTGATGGATTGTACTCTGAACCTCTTTAGCTGAAAAATGTGTGAGCCTATAAGTCTGACTGGGACATGCTGGGAGTTGTAGGACTTTTTTCTGCCTAAACCTGCATAGCATTGCGCCCTGACAGGATAGTCATACACTTTGGGAATATAAACCCACAAATCCCATCCATGTAAACACATCTTCAGCCGGGGGAGTTCTGATTGGACTACATCTAATGTGATGGATGCACCAGATGGCTTGTTGTCATATATAACATGCGAGATTTTACACTAAAGCACACATAAGTCTATATAGTCAAGCATGAGAGCCGTTGCATGGTGAAAACACTAGCATCTTTATTTAAAAATAATTTTAAGAGAGTCAGCCCTCAAGGCTTTACATAATTTGGTAGGACGAGCCTTAACGCATAAAACCCAGATTGGAAATACAGGATGATACCATTGTAACATCCACTCTACCTAAAACTTATATACACTTATATATACATTGTTTGTGTAAAAATGTAACAACTGGGAACAGAAAATTCACTGAACAGTCTCAATTGTCTTTTTATGTGAGGCGCCAATAGGGATTCGAACTCCTTCCAGTAGGGATGCCTGGGGGGGGGGGTAGCAGGGTCATTGTGGCCTGAGCGTTGCACCACACACACACCCTCCCTGTCTGCCCGTGAAACTGAGGTATAGGTTTGCCCTGCCCAATTCCTTAAAAGCCTTTGTAGATCTGAAATGTGGAATACTTTTGCCATTAAGTCATTGCAACAACTGCAACCCTGTTGGAAGCCTAGAAAGGAAACGTTTATACTTATCCTAACAATTCTGACTTGCTATTAAAAGCCAGACACACAACTCATCACCTATTGAAATTAATAGCCAAATATCCATTAATGGTGCATTTTCATAACATCAAGTACCCAATATGTGAAACCTGCAGGCGGCTTAGAAATTGCTGTAATGCCCTAAAGTAGCCAAACTCTTTATTTTAAAAAACTGAAAGGACAATAGTCATAATACATGCAAGGGAACTCAGATAAGTTTAGAGCAAGGGTAGGTACCCTGGTGCCTTCCATATCTTTTGGATTACAATTTCCATCAACTTCATCCAGGATGACCATTGTTCAGGGATTATGGGAGTTGCAATCCAAAACATCTGGAGAAGGGGCACCAGGTTGCCTATCCCAGGCTTAGAAACATCTGGAACAGCTTCTTTGAGCTGTGTACAAACTGAAGTTATGGCATTAGCACTTTATCTAGGCAGTGTTTACAATGTTCAGCTGGTTTGAGGCCTTTCTCTCTTGAGACTTCTGGAGCAGATGTGTGCATGTCACATATCCTGGTCTATATTAGACGGCAAAGGCTGCCCATATACTGGTCAATAACCCACTGATGTTATAACATTAGTACCATCAGTGCTGTATTCTGTAACGTACCTGTCCTCATTGCCTATAGATAAATAAGAATTTTCAGCATGGGGTGGGCAGGATATTTAAGAGGAATGAATGGGAATGGTTTGTATGGTCTAAGCAAATGAAAAACTTTCAGTGGAGCATTAACAACAGAAAAAGTCACAGGAACGTCTTTCAGAAATGAAGTTTCCCCATGGTGTCATGGCTAAAAGAAATTATTTTAAAAGGAAAAGTGTACCAAGCCACCATAAACATATCTGAGAACGAAAACATATGATCCTGCCAAATTCATACAATAGTAGGATGAACAGCCAACTTGATGTCTTAGGCCATTACTGCTGACCGTCAGTGCACTGCTGGGAGACTGTATGTAGTTTTAAACACAGGGGCTTCTATCAAAGCATATACACATATAGCAGTGGACTGCTCACACACTGGCCCCGTTCAGAAGCCACCTTAAACCAGTTTTAACCATGGTGATTAAGCCAGAACGCAAGACACCTTAAACTATGGCTTTAACCACAGTGAATAAGGATTTTTGCCTTAGTCGCCATGGTTAAAGCCATGGTTTAAGGTGTCTTCTGAACATGGCCTGGCTTTCTAGCTTAACCACTATGTTTAAAGCCATGGTTTAAGGTGTCCTCTGAACAGGGCCACTGTTACTATCACAAACAGGTCCATCCAGCAGTCTCACTCAGATTACAGACTGTATGTCTGTCAGTTGATTTAGGGAAGAGCGGAGAACAGTCCCCGTCTCTTCTCTCATGCCCCATTAAAATAAGTATGACCATGTCAGCCAGCATTTGTACATGTATGTCCCTAGCTGGCAGGGCAAAATGTAGTGTCTGTTTAGGCCACTATATAACTGCAATGATTCAGCATGCTCATCTCATCTCTGTTAGATACTATTAAAAATGACTTTGCCCTACACAGAGTTGTTTGATGGAATCTGAAAGTGGTTTAACTTTCCTTTGGGGAAAGTTTCTTAAAGCAACTTTCCTTGCTTAAAGAAAATAGAATGCATAAATAAATATAATTTTCTATTACTGAAAGTTTACATACTCTTCCAAGCAACAGAACCTGTGACCTGACAAGAGGGATCCTTTTCTTGACCAAAACGGAGAGCTTCCTCTCCTCCTGAAAACACAGGTAACAAATGCAACTACAACGTACGTGTAAGAGAATGAAAAATAAATAAATATTGCAATGCATTATTCATTTTAAGTTTCCACGGATGAAGTTAAATCATGGTTATTAACTAGCTCCACCAGGCTTACAAGGCTTTGGTTGTAGTCCACAGCACAGCCTATAAAACAACTGGGATTCTAAAAATACTCAAATGTTCTCCCCAGTTTTGTACAAAACCGTCGCTCCCCTTTCTTCTTCTTTATGTTTCTGTCTTCCTTTGAACTATTGCAGACCATCTGGTACACATAACAGCTGAAGATCCTGTTGGGCTTCTGTTCTATGTGCAACACAACATTTCGATCAAAGTAAACTTCGTGGCTGTACGTCTGCATTGAGAGAACAAGGTAAGCAGTAATTTTCATTTCTGTTAACTAGGGTGGGGAATATGTTCAAATGACGCATAGGCTCTTTGTGGTGGTAAAGTCCATCACCTTGCAGGTAAGGACTTGCTTAAGAAGAACTATGAAACACAGCTCTACCCACACAGCCAACACTTTTATCTTAACTATGGGAATATATCCTGACGTGATTTAGATGTGTTCTAAAGCAGACAGTCAACATGAAGCCAATTTCCCCCAGTTTGACTCCTGTCTTGAGGGACTGACCTAGCCCAGAATGGAGGAGGCTGGGGGAACAATGCTGTAGATTTATATCCCACATTTCCTTCAAGGAGCTCAAAGCAATGTACGTGAATTCCCCCCTCCCTGTTTTACCCTCCCCACAACCCTGCATGGTAAGTAAGGCTGAGAGACAGTGACTGCCCCAGAAAACCCAGCAAGCTTTGTGGCTGGGTCTCTCTAGCCCTATTCTGACACTCTGCATTGGGGTGGGCAATCTGTGCTCTCCAGATAGTCTGGCCTACAACTCCCATGATCCACCATGGGCTATGCAGGCTAGAGCTGGTGGGAGTTGCAGTGCAAAACATCAGGAGAGCCACAAGATGCCCACCTCTGCTCTGCTTGCTTGCATGCAGAGGCTTTAATCTTCAGCTCACTACTCTGGAGTAACACTGAAGCACTGCCTTGTATGGGACTTCCATGTTGCAGTCTAGAGCAGTCTCCCCCAACCAGGTGCCCTCCAGATGTTTTGGATGTCAGCTCCCAGCAGCCCCCACCAGCATGGCCAATGGTCATGAATACTGAGAGTTGTAGTCCAAAACATCCGGAAGGTACCAGATTGGAGAAGGATGCTCTAGAACAAGCTAGTTAGTGTCACTGAGGCTGGCACTATCCTAAGCAAACATTTTCTCCATGGAAATGCTTCAAAGAAATATTTGCATAAACCACAACCCCTTGCTTCATGCTTTTTAAAAATTTGTTCAAGCACCACTTGCACATTTATGCAGTTAGAAGATATATATATATATATATATATATATATATATATATGTGTGTGTGTGTGTGTGTGTGTGTGTGTGTGTGTGTGAGAGAGAGAGAGAGAGAGAGAGACTTAATTTTTTCAAGTTGCAAAACTGCTCTGGAGAAGGGTGAAGAAGTACAATGCCTTCAAAGCCACCAGCCAAAACTGCTCTGGAGAAGGGTGAAGAAGTACAATGCCTTCAAAGCCACCAGCCAAAACTGCTCTGAAGAAGGGTGAAGAAGTACAGTGCTTTCAAAGCCACCAGCCAAAACTGCTCTGGAGAAGGGTGAAGAAGTACAATGCCTTCAAAGCCACCAGCCAAAACTGCT
Source organism: Elgaria multicarinata webbii (assembly GCF_023053635.1). Taxonomy (NCBI): domain Eukaryota; kingdom Metazoa; phylum Chordata; class Lepidosauria; order Squamata; family Anguidae; genus Elgaria; species Elgaria multicarinata. Next base: position 42,978,274 of record NC_086172.1, read on the forward strand.
CTGGAGAAGGGTGAAGAAGTAGAATGCCTTCAAAGCCACCAGCCAAAACTGCTCTGGAGAAGGGTGAAGAAGTACAATGCCTTCAAAGCCACCAGCCAAAACTGCTCTGGAGAAGGGTGAAGAAGTAGAATGCCTTCAAAGCCACCAGCCAAAACTGCTCTGGAGAAGGGTGAAGAAGTACAATGCCTTCAAAGCCACCAGCCAAAACTGCTCTGGAGAAGGGTGAAGAAGTAGAATGCCTTCAAAGCCACCAGCCAATCCCATTTTGCCAACCCAGTTTATGCTTCCAACCCAGAGCTCAGCTCTGGAAAGGAAATAAACACCACTGACAATATGGCAAGTGCCCTTCTGGAGCGCAACAACAGCCATTAGGCTGGTGGGTATTAGGGACAAGGCTTTCTTAACGGTGGCCCCTGGAACTCCCTGCTTGAGAAAATATATGTGGCCTTATCACAGCTGACTTAAAAACACACACCCAGCAACAACTTGAAGATACATTTATTCCAGTCTGCATTTGGTGTTTAAAAATCATAAGCTGTTGCTGTGTGTGTTTAATTGTCATTTGTATGTTCATGTTTTTGTAATATGCCCTTGTGAGGGCAGTGCACCCTGAGGTAAAAAATCCTTTAAATAAATAGATGCACCCTTAATTTTCTTTCCGTTGCTGTTTGACCTTTGGAATTTACCTGGCACATACAAGTGGAGGAGCACTTGCATGCTGAGTTTTGATGCCAGAAATACTAATGAAAACTTAAGTTAGGATATTATACGCACCACATCCCAAGATTCCACCAAAGGGATGCTCTTCAGCTGCACCCCGTGCTCATTACAGTGAAAGTCAAGATGCGCCGTCCCGTCAGCGCCTATCTGAGTAACTGCCACAACAGATAGTAAATTCAGTTCATCTTCATAGTCGACAATTTTGAATGTCTTATTAAGAAAAATAAAGACAAGTTCAGCTTAATCAGCATTGAACATTTTTAGTTACGTTTTTAAATAATTCCTACTATAGCGCAAATTTAAACAAAAACAAAAAAGAAATAGCCTTGATTTATATAAGATGCTGTCATTAATTACTGCTGCTTATTGCATTTCACTCAGGGCCTCTAGAAGGTGCTGAAGTTTCCATGAGTGCTGATGGCAAGACGAAGTGGTGAGGCATCGTGGGAGCTGCAATCCAACAACATATGGAGGGCCATAAGTTGCCAACCCCCAATTTAAATGAACAGGGAAGCCATTTTGGCTGGGAAGCTCCACACAAGCATCAAAGCTCCCACATCTTGCAAGTGAAGGAAAGCACTGGTGGCTGACATCAGTGCCGGATCCAGATTTTTGAGGGGCTTAGGCAAAGCACTGTCAGTGGGCTTCCTCCCTCACAGAGTCTACGTTCTCAATGGCATTGCCACCAACTGCTCTTGCTCCTCCTCCTCTTTCTCATCATTGGTGCCACTTGCTTGTTTGACAGGGTAAGAACCAGTGAGCAAGCAGAGAGTAGTATCTGCTGCTCCCCCTTCTCATCATCACTGTTGTCTGGGCCAGAGCAAGAGGCAGGTGAACAAGCAAGTTGTAATAGTGAAGAGGAGCAACTCCAGGGGACTCTTGACAGTGGGGCCCTGCTGGGGTTTGGGACCTCTTTCCTTGACACCGGCCCTGGCTTCCATAGTGACGTCTCCATATATTCAAGTAATATAAGAAAATAGAGGCCATAACTTTGAGAACTCCACCCCTTAAGATCAAGTGTCGTTTTACTCTGAAATGGAGCAGTGAACAAAAAGGTTTGGATTCATCCCACTAATTAAATCCAGGGAAATATTTTAAACAAACAGCTTTCTGCTATGAAATTCCATTTAGCCCATAAAATCAAACAAGAAGGCATACTATGGGTAAAATTCTGCCTATGTGTTCTCTCTCTCTCTCAATTTGGTAATTGAATAAAAATGAACTATAGGCTTTAAAGGCCATGGAGGAGCCCTTGCCATGTTTTCGCCCAGACAATATTCATTTCCATGGAAACAAGGCTGAAAATGGTTTCCAGAAGCAGAGGAATTAGAATTCTTGTGGCTGTGTCATCTCAGCTACAGTTCCTGATGGAGGGTGAAAAATGGTTTCCAAAAATAGTTGCTAATGATGCAGGGGGCACATTGCTCAGATCTGTAGTGTTTTCCCTGTGTTATTTACCATCTTTTTGTGAACGGAACGCTGTCAAATAGCATAAAATCAGTTTCAGGAGACACAGTGTGTAGTTAAACTGGACAGCCAAAATTTTCGTCAGCCAATTTGATTCCCTCTATCTCATTTCAGAATGCCCAGGCCAGTGCTGGCCTCAGTTACTAAAAGTTCACTACCCTAGCACCCGTTAATGTCCTTTTTTTCTTTTCTTTTCTGTGAACACAACAGCTGTAACTTTGGGGGGGAGGGATTATTTTTCCAGACATTTGCAGGCATAATCCTAACTGACCACTAATCAACTAGGAAAGAAAGAAATTTGTTCTATCAAAAAAGAAAAAAAGGGAAAAAAAGTGTAACTATTGTTCTCCTTACTTCTAACTAAACTCAGAGAATATGTTCTAGGACTTTTAAATGAACAGGCTATTGTGTGTGCAGCTGTGAGCATGAATAAGGAATACTTTATATGCGCATACAAGCTCTGCAAAACCAGTGTGGCTCATTCCCCTGGTCGCCTTATGCAAGAGCAAATTTTTGCCAACTGCCTCAGAATTCAAATTACCTCTTGTTCGGGGTCATCATCCAAGGCATTAAAACGCTTCTTCACCACTCGGCCCGAGGCTGTTACCGTTATAGAGTTGTTAACCTTTGAGATTAAAAATATGGGCATAGGAGGAAAAAAAATTAGGCAGATGGTACTGGCAATGCTAACTGGAGTATTCATTTTACTTTTAGCTGAACGTAGTTTTCAAAGAGGTTTCTAACTATATAGTTGCTGCTGCTATAGGACAGGTTGGTCAGAGGTTTTAAAATTTAAAAAAGTTGAAAAACGCCCTCTGCACCTAGAAAATGCATATATTATATTAATAGGTACCTTTGCTGAGAAGATTTAAAGCATAATTATTAAGCATTCATGTCAACAGTACATTCTGAACGGTTGCAGCAACAATACAGTCTAACAGCCACTGTATTCCAGAGATGTAGCTTTTCATTTCATTGGATATTTATAGCACAAGAAGAGATTTTGAGTTCTCAAGAGCTTGTCTCAAGAGCTTGCTGTTGTTTATTCAATATCATCTTCAAAATACCATTAAGCTGTTTCTCTACCTCTCTTTATCAGCAATAATCTCTCTCTCTCTCTCTATCTCATAACTATATATGAGTTCATTAAAAACAGACTTAAAGGGCAATCCTATGGTCCATGGGATGCTCTCTCAGGAACCATAGAATTGCTCAGAAAAATCCATCCAAGGTCAGAGACAGCGCTCTGACGGGGGAGTCAGAGATCTGATCCCATCTCCCGCAGCTGGCATGGAAAGAATCTTGCTGGCTGTCCTCAGAGGGCAGAAAAATGACCTTGGAAGAAGAGGAGGAGGAAAGGGGGCATTACAGTTGGCGGGGAAGGGAGGAGATTGAAGAGGCCAGGATACGAACTATCCTGAGCCTCCTCCAGCCTCCTTTCCTCCCACTCCAAAGCGTGGCCCACTAGACAGGCTGAAAAGCTTGTCCAGTAAAATTCGTCAAACGGAGAGGCGAAAATTGCCCCCTTCCCCTGCCCTGCTGACTTCAGCCCAACAGGACATAAGGAATCTCAGAAGCTTCCCAACAACAAGGGCGCAACTGAGAGGATTGTGCCCAAAATCATTAGATATAACAATACGTTCAAATATTGGAATATGTCACTCAGTGCTCAGTGTTAGATCCAATCAATCATCTGTCATTACTTGTCTTCAAAACCTCACAAGTCTCCTCCATTCCTGCCACAAATCAATCAATAAATAGTAGACAGGTAATAAGAGTCATGTGTATGAAACAAGACGGAAACAAACCAAGATTCTAAAACTATGTTCCTGATTACTAGAAGACTCTCCCTCCTTTTAGTGTTGTTTTTTATATGAATACTCTGCCCACATGTTCTCAATTCTTCCTATCCCCTGCACCTGCTAAAAACAGGAGGTGGGGGAATAAAAAATAAAATTTTAAAAAATGGTGCCTGTAGTTGCTACACACAATTGGGGGGGCTCTTTAAGAATTTGGGGGGTGAAGGGGCTGCACTGGAGTGTGTGTGCAAGGGCTGTATGTTGTCCACTCCTGTTCTACAACTATGAGGACTAGAAGCTCTTTCATTTTCAAAATAAAAACTAATGCTTACAAAAGCATTTTGTTTGTCCATGCCCCAGTTTTAGCTCTGCTTGATGCTTGCAAATGCCTGAAAAAGACTATAAAATTTAGCCACTTGCACCGGAAGTTGAATCTCATTTCTTGCTGATATTCTTGATCAAATACAGGCTTTGATCAAGGTGGAATTTCTTATGTAGCATCACTTTTCAAAGCTGACTAGCCTGTATTTTAAAAATGTGTCTTTTGTACAGGTTTGTGAGCTGCATCTAAACGACAACTCCGAAAAACATCAGATCTTCCCGTGTAAGTCATCAATATTTCATGAACTTTCCGTCTTTTCACTATGTTCCTGAGGTCTGCTTCTATAGATCTTCTATAAATGCTATATGAAAGCATTTTAGAGTCACCCACCCAAATAGTTCATGGCTTCAACACAGCACCAAACATGCCTATTACTTATGGCCACAAAGGGTTGAGTCACACATGCCTCTTCATCATCTGATAACTCTCAGTTGAAAGTATGAATGGGTTGTGCCTCCGTTTGGGATGGAGGATGACTCCAGTGATTTATGACAGAATGCTGCCTCTACTGAAACGTACTGGTACAGGCTGATCAGAAAGCTCTCTCTCTCTCTCTCTGTGATGATTAATCTGTAACAGAAGATTAATGAGTGATGCAGAGGCATGAATGAACCAACTCTAAATGACAGTAATTTGTCTCAGTTAGCACTCCCCCCCCCCCACTCTCAGTTCAGCTATGGATCAAGGCCTCTACAACATACAGATTGCACAAATATGGATGTATTTTTTTAAATCCTTCTTTCTTGTTATAGTCTCACATTATTTTCCCTGTTGACCTCTATGATAAAGTCTTCGGTAACCTCCTGCTGGTCTGCATTATTTTCAGTTTCCTTCAGCTTCAAAACTCTATTGAGAAGAGGGGGAAAACAAATGAAGAGAGTTGTGTTCATAAGAAGGTATGATGCAGGAAACTGTTTTCACCCAAACATCAATTCAGCAGTCACCATGTAGTGTAATAAATGTAGATATGGATTGTTTGAAAGGAGGAGGATGGCACGATGGTGTGAGAAGCCATCATGCTTTCAATACGTGGATCTGTTGACCTTTTCAAAAAGGGTGGTAGGACCTGAATCTATAATGTGTTGGATCCATTTCCAATTCATTTCCCACTCCCAGCCAAGGGACATTTTTTTATGAGGGATAGACAATAGACCTTTATATTTTGCATGGTGCTGCTTCAGGGGGAGAAACGCTGTTCCACCAAGGGTGAGCTATTCCACCTGCTCCCCACCTGGAGACTTTAAAAGCAAGGCTGGAGCTGAAGTTTGGGAGGTGCTGCATCAGGGGAGAAACACTATTACAACCAAGTAATTTGCTGTAAATTTGTATTTAGTATACTTTTGAATATTATTGTAATATTGTTGATTAGTATATTGTTAAATATTGTTGTAGTTTCAATTTTTGTAAACCGCCCAGAGAGCTTCGGCTATTGGGCGGTATAAAAATGCAATAAATGAAATGAAAATGAATTGGAGAATAGGTTCAGTCCATAGACTGTCCAAGTTCAGCCTGGGCAACTAATCCCCCAACTGGACTGGATAACTGTTCAATCACAGCCTGGCACAGGCTCGTTTTCAGTAAACACTTACTTAATCAAATTGGGCCCCACGTGTACCATCCTTCCAGAACTGTCTGGGTGGAAAAATATCCAGTCAGGTTCCAATGAGCAACATTTCATATCCTGTATGCCATTTTTTGCCTGAAATGAGGGGACAGAAAGTTTAGGGTGTCTTGAACAAAAAGAGTAGAAAACACAAATCATGACTATGCTGAGAAGTTATATCATGATTGAATCTTGATCTTCCTGATAAAGGGGACAAAGAGGGAAACACAGAAGACAAACAAGAAACTTTTGGTTTCCCTCTTCTCACTTAGAAAGTACGCATGTAAAACAATACTCTACATTTTAATATATTACCAAAGTGTGGTCCTTCAAAGAACAAACATGGAAGGTTCCTTTTTGACTTTTCTTGTTAGGTGTAGTGATGTAATGCCAAGGGAATCCCCCAACTTGAAACGTGCTGTCCAGGGAAGACACTTCAAAAAGCAGATCTGGAGTTTCTGTGGATAGCATTGACCATTCAAAACACTATTAACATGAGAAGCCCTATAATTCCATATGTTCTTGAGTAAAGCTATGAAGACAGATCACACAGAGTGAACTTGCACTAAATGAAGATGCAGGCCTCCAGTTCAGGAGTCAACAACTAAGATGATTTGAATGCATTCCAACTTGCATTCAATTATAAGTAAGCAAAACAAACATATGAACGATTTGATAAATGACATAAGGAATCATTTCCTCCTTAAGTAATAAAAAAAGAAATTACAAATTACATAATATCAGGCTTTAGTAGTAGAAGAAAGCAATCTAAGTCATCTGGATGTATCTCCACTACAGACATAAACAGGTCTGACCATCAGTAATTCTTCCCAGAGAATCCTGGGAACTGTAGTTCTGCAAGGGCAGTGTAGTTTTCTCTAACGAATTATCAGCACCTCATACTACAGCTCCCAAGACTCTATGATAGCTAAACTGATACAAAACGGATATACAATTGAGTGCAGATAAGTTCTTTGCATACCGACTCTAAACCTTGATCAGAGAACTTTAGAAACATTTACACAACACCTACTTTTGTAAATCCCTATTTGAGCATGAAAATATCATCCTGACTAGCAATGCATTGCAAAGTTTTGGATTTCTTTAACAAATGGGAGAAATCTTAACACGTTTCTTAATATTAATGCCTATACTAACTGCTCAAAGTGAAGTGTGGTGAGGCTCAAGGGTAAAATCACATATTGCTATGGGCTTCCTTGTAGGATTCGAGTGGTGGGTTGCCATGATTCCTCCCAGATAAATTTACTCAGGAGGAACAGCAGCAACATACTATTTGAATCCCAAAGAGACTGACGCACTGCAAAAGAGACCGGGAAAGAACCCTGCAGCAATAATTCCACGCACTACCCATTTCAAGTCGATAACTGGTGTCAAGAAAAAGTAACTGGAGTGGACCATGTTGGGGAAGGCTGCCCTAAAGGAACTCTCAAAAGTTGCTGAGGAGTTCCTTTATGATGGATGCAAAATGTCTGGCTCTGTCTGGCAACCCCCCCCCCCCAAGTTCCCCAGCTGCCACCCCAAAACAAGAGGAACACAATTTCCCACTGATTAGCATTGCAGGGAGAGGAGAAGTGCCACCTCCTCTCTCCAGCGGCCTTGAAGCAACCAGCATCGCTACTTCCATGACTGTGAATGGTGCCAGGAAAGTGGTGGTGCTAGACAGGAGGAGGAGGAAGCTAAAGCAAGAGACACACTGTGGATAAAACCCTGCCTGCTTGTGTGTTTTCTCTCTCTCTCTTCTAACTTTGTAATCGAATATTAAAAAACCCTACAGGTTTTAAAGACCGTGGAGGAACTCTTGCCATGTTTTCGCCCAGAGTATTCCTTTCCCCTGGAGACTTGCACAGATGTCCTTTGAGAGACAATCTAAGGCATTTCAGCTTGGGCCAGTTTGATTTTTAATTGGTATTTTATTGGGAGTGTTTCGAGTACTGTAGCCCCTGGGTGTGGCCTTATGGAGAACCCCAGAGGGCCAGATTGAGACCTCTGGAGGGCCAGATTTAGCCCTGGCCCTGAGATTCTGCACCTCTGCTGTAACCCAACCAAAGTCACAAGGATGGGACAGGATAGCAGTGTGTATATATATGTGTACATACATATATATACACACAAGTGTGTGTGTGTTCCCATACCCTATTACCTGGGAGTATGTCCCAATGAACTCAATGGGGCTTACTTCTGAGTAGCTATGAATAGGATTGCATTATTAACAGAGTTCTATGAATATAAAAGCAACAGCTAAAATACAAATGGATTATGAAATCAGTGTTTCTGGAAGCACTGATGCTTTTTATAAAATGTGAAACCAACCAATCATGTCGATGAAACAATAAACCTGTATAAATACCTGTTATTTTAATGTTACATGGAATGCCAAAAGGGTATTTCCCCACAATCCCAACTCTGCCACTCGAGGTGTATTCATGTCCCAAATCCACCTGCTGCTCCATGAACTAAAAATAACACCAAATCTGATTATTTCTTTTGGCATATATACGAAGTTCTGTTCTAAAAATAAATAAAAGGAATTACAGTATGTATAGCATCTAAGGAAGTCTATGGAGGCTTATAATGCAGTCCTATGCATGTTTATTCAGAAGCAAATCACAGGGGGTTTGCAGGTAAGTGTGCATAGGATTGCAGCCTTTTCCCACTGGCTACAGAGTTCTCTGGCAAGAGCGGCAACAGGAGCGAGTGCCGCTCTAAGAGAGCCACTGGGATTGTTTTTTGGTAGCAATGGCTGATGGGATACCATCAGGAGAACTGTGGGGAGGAGAGAGGGAACTGTCAATCAAATGTTGCATTGCCTTTTACTCAACTCCACAGGAGCCCACAGTCACACAACAGTGGAGTTAGAACATGTTGTGGGGTGAGTGTCCTCTACAAACTCAACTATTGAGTGGAGTTTTCACATTGCATCGACTAACGTGTTGTCTGAACTGAGCCACTGCCTGTTTTAAGATTGTAAGCAACATTACTCTAAAATACCACATACATTAATGTAACTCTGCTATTACAGCTACTAAATAATAATGTCCTATTACCTGTTCAGAGATAGCCTGGAAGCTATACAGCCTGAAACGCCCTGTACTATGTGTCACAATCAGCATTGTATGAGACACTGCAGCATCTGTCATGCTGTTCCCAAAGACCTGGTTGGAGAGAAAGAAAATATCTCAATAAGCAAAGAAGTCAGTGGAACCCTCCTGCACTGCCCAGAGAGCCTTGGCTGTTGGGCAGTATAAATATGTAATAAATAAATAAAATCTGCAGCACTGGCAAGAGAAGAGGACCTGAAGGGTTTCCCATGTGAGGAACATGAGGAGCTGCCTTTAGACCAGGTCGGATTATTTGTCAAACTAGCCCGATATTGACTGGCAGCTGATCTAGACATTGCACAACTACTCCATCTTCTCTTCCTTAACAGATTTTTTTTTCTGGTAAGAAAAAATAAAACCCAGTTTAGCTTGGGAAAAAAGGAGGCTAAGTGGAGACCTGAAAGAGGTGTACAAAATTAAGCATGGTGTGGAGAATGTGGGTAGGGCGACATTTTTCTCCCTTTCCCATAGTAGTAGAACAGGGGTCATCCCATAAAGCTGATTGGTGGGAGGATCAGGAGAGATAAAAGGAAGGACTTCTTCACACAGCGCATAGTTAAACTATGGAATCTACTACCACAAGATGTAGTGATGGCCACTAGTTTGGATGGCTTTAAAAGGGGTTGGATAAATTCCTGGGGGAGATGGCTATCAATGACTACTAGTCCTGATGGCTCTGTGCTACCTCCAGTATCAAAGGCAGTAAGTCTATGTATACCAGTTGCTGGGTAACATGGGTAGGAGGGTGCTGTTGCACCATGTCCTGCTTGTGGGTCCCTGGTCAACAGCTGGCTGCCCACTGTGTGAACAGAGTGCTGGACTAGATGGATCCTTGGTCTGATCCAGCATGGCTCTTATGTTCTTAAGTTGTGTGCGTGGGGACATGAGAGGGTTACATGTGAAAAACAATGACGTCTGAACCCTCTGTTAAATTCCTTTAATGAGGCAGTGCAATTGTGCTCCCAGACTGTGGGATGGCCTGCCGGAGGAGCCTCGTCAACTTAACAGTCTATCAGCATTTAAGAAAGCTATTAAGACAGGCCTATCCAGTGTAATTTTAGGATGTTTTAAAATGATTTTAGGATGCTTTTTAAATGATTTTAGGATGTTTTAACAACGTACATTATGTTTTAATTCAGTTTTATGTATTTTATATTTACTGTTGTTCCCCGCCTCGATCAGAATGGAGAGGCGGGTAAGAATAAAATAATAATAATAATAATAATAATAATAATAATAATAATAACGACAAAAGTCTCGTCTGGAAGCAGGCTCAGGCAGAGGTCTTTCCGATCACCTGCTACCCAAGATCCTTTTCCACTGGAGATGCCCTGGGACTTTCTGCATGCAAAGCATGTGCTCTCCTGCCAGCCATGGCCCTTCTCTCTTGCCAGAAGACTGATGGTATGCCAGCATCAAAGACAATTGTACTACCGCTAATATTTCAGCAAAGTAGAACACCTGTCTGAAGTGTTCACATGGGGCATAACCATATCACAGGAATGGAATATAATAAACGGATCCCCCCTTTGTAGGTAATGAAAATAAGACTTCACAGGATATCTTAACAACCATTTTGTTATTTATAGGAGTGTGGCAATGCCAGTAATTAAGCCCTGATGAATGTGAAACCATTCATTCTTGGTGTTATTTTCCCTGTGACAAAGAGTATGTTGGGTTATTGGAATGCTCTCCCACACACTTGCCCAGATCATACCACAAAGAGCCAGCTCCATTCTATGCCTTTCGTATTATAAATCCACATTTTGCCCCAAGCAGAACTAAGTTCAGAAAAAGGTGTGAAATGAATTGTTTTCTGGTGATTGCTGTTTTACCAAAACTAATAAAGAAATATTTAAAGGAAAAGATTATGAAAAAATAGGTTCATTTGCTTGCCTCCAGATTATTTTGCAAAATGTATTTTCCTTCCAAGACTCAGGTTTCAAAATTGGAGGTAATTTATTTTTAGCTAGGTATAAATGGCACAGGAAAATAAAAGGAAGACAGTGCATGAAAACTGGGATTTGATAGAGGCAGGGCTAAGGAACTGTGATCACTTCTACCCTCTGAAGCTAGAGTTTCCACAAAGCATTGCCCACATGTTTCTGGGTGTACCAAATGGTGTACAATTATTCATCACAAGGATGTTCACTTTTGCATACACAATCTAGTCTGTACTTGTGTGCTAAATCTGCAGAAAGGTGGAAAGCATAGAGCAGACTAGATGAGACTACATAGACGTGTGATTAAAACTCCCATCTCTTTAAAAGAGAGGTGCAGAACCTTAGGCCTATGGGCCAAATCCGCCCCTCTGGGATCCACTAGATGGCCGGGCCCCTTTCCCCTGGCCCCATCCCCTTTCTCCTAACCATTGTTGGGTGATTTCTTGGATTTTGTGTGTTCTTCCCTGCCCCCACCATTCTAAGAGGTTGAAATGGCTCTCCTAAGACTTAAAGCTCCATAACACTGGGGGTTAACACACTCCCTACCGTTGTGTTTTCATTCCTCGGTTACTTCCCCTTTCAAAAGAGGAAGTACACAACAAGCAGGAGGCCCATTGAGTCCGCTGTTCTAATGGCGCTGCTTTTCCTGCACACAGCAGGAGAGAGCAGCCATTCCGAGTTTTAAAAAAATCGGACTTAATGAGGGTTTTTTTTTGCCGCGCAAGGAAGGCCAGAAGGGGCGGAAGGTGCGCAGGAGGCAGACAACATCATGTGAGGGACCTGAGCAAACTCTGTGAGTGCCCAGTAACGAGCGTGCAATAAAACTTGTAATAAATAAAAACGCTCGTCGGATGGAGCTTTTAGTTAGTGCCGGCAAGGACTTTAACATGCTGGTGTTTTGTCCCTGCCCCCTTTCCCCTTGGCCCCACCCACCATTGGAGTGCACTGACCAGAGGCTTCTTTAAAAAGTGAATTCAACCCTTGGGCTGAAAGAGGTTCAACAACCTTGCTTTAAAATATTGACAAAAAGCAACTGCCCATGAGTGCTTGTGACAATTTGAGAGTGGAGGGCTGGGAAAGCAGGAGATTAACGCTTTCTCCAAAAGTTTTTTAAAATGAAAACTCCCCCTTCCCCAAACGTCTATTTGCCCCATTAGGGAAGATATTTGTGTACTTGGAATGTATACATACAGTTCCCTAATGAGGCAAAGGACAGTTCTGGGGAGAGCAGGGAGGTGACATTCATTGTAAAAAAGGCACAGGGGGAAGAATTAAAGCCCATCCTCCAATGCTGCAGTCTCAATCTAAATCCAGCACAGCCTTGCTAATAAACCCTTGAGCAACACTTAATATAGGTTGCATCCAGTGTCGGTCCAACTTATAGTAAACCCACTGAAATGAATGGGACTTAAGTTAGATTCACTCTGGATACAATCCTATGGCATTTGATCATGGAAACATATTTTTCTCTTGGCAAGGCCCCAGTATTATTCCTCACATGTTAAAAATGCATTTATTTGAAAACTGGCTGTATTGTATGGACTAGTGGCTAAAAATATAGCCAAGTATTGAATTTTGAAATCTCTTGGTAAAGGCATAATATAAACCGAGGGGAGCCAAGAACCCAAGGTTTTTAAAAAAACAGCCAAAGATTAATGGGATGTGTACTGATCTGCAGAGATCTACTTTCTGGTACTACTAGAGAAGGGACTATCGCTAAGGCAGTAAACTTACTTTTTTGTCAAGTTCCAGCATTCCGATAAACGAAAGCGGCAGGACTCTGAATACAGCAAGAAAGAAAAGCACAGACTGCTGGACATGACTCTAAGAAGAAACACACGAAAAGTAATTACCAGATCTCCGTCTCTGTGGCAGGGCAGGAAAAATGCCAATGTGAATCCTTTCTCTTTTTCACAAACACGTCTAAAAGCTATGCATATACTTTCTTTCTTACTGACACATACATACCCTCCCTCTTACTAAAAAGGCATGGTGACACTGGGATGTTATAAGAGAGGGTTATTAGTAATAATCTTCTCTTGTAGAAACCCACCCTCGGATTGTGTTGAAAATAAACGGTGAAATGCTGGGTGAAATCCCCAAATTGTCTCGATTGAGATCAGTCTGGTGGAAAAGCGAAGAAGGCTATACTTAGGCTTCAGGCCTATGTTCCTGCCTTGTGCACACTATTCTACTACATAAGCCCAACAACAATGGAGAAGTCATCGATGTAGCTAAATTCAAAGGATTCTTAAGTATCCTCGTACTTAAAGGGCATAGTTACCTTGTAAATAAAATTGGGGAGCAACACTTCCCCAAACCTACTCTATGCAATGCCACACAGGAAGCACACGAAAAGCAGTCTTTGACTAGCCAACCACAAATACTTTACAGTCAACATACCTGCTGTGCAGCTGCTGGGAGCTTATGCTGAGCTGACTTTACGGTCATGACTTCTTGAGGAGTGTCCCAGCTCAGATATCTATCGGGAATAAAGAGTAAATCTACCATGCCTCGCCAAAGTACAATATACTTCTTTGAAAAACACACAAAACTAACCATTTGTTTTTAAAGTCCTTTAAAATGAGAAGGCTCCTACTTCTAGAATATTGGCTGAAATGTCAAATCCCTCTTCACCAAAGACTCATTGGCTGTGTTCGAACAACACAATAGTAAATGGTGGGTTAATAATCAACCATGGTGTGGATTAAGGCCAGTGTCGAGTAGACCATTAATCAACAGTGTGTTTGATTGACACATCCCCCACCCTCTTTCCTCCCCCTCTGTCCTCCCACTGGTATCCCATCAGCCATTGTGAGTTCTGCCGGCTGCTGCTTTGGTTGCTCTTGCCAGTGGACTCTGTAGTCGCTGAAAATAACCAACTCTGTGCAACGAAATAGTCAACAGTGCCCGACACACAACATGATAACCAACGGTTGTTCAAATAATCAACTCTCCATGGTGTTAGTTATTTGCATTGGTTGTTTCAGCTGAATTATCAACCGTGGTGTGAAAAAGTCCTGACAGACAACAAAATAACCAAAAGTTGACTATTTAACCCACCGTTGGTTATCGTGTTGTCTGAACCTAGTCACTGGGTTGCTCTGGGCATATCCCTTTCTCAGACCCCCTTAACCCATTCTGTAACCGGCAAGAAAAGAGACTAACATCTTCGGATTAAAGGAAATCCATTGGGAAATAATTCCTGCTGGTTAAATGAAGATAGCATTCATAAGATTGCAAGTGTTAGAGAGGCGTAAGAGTTCTGAGTTCCCCCAAAACATCCTATTAAGATAATTTTGGAGCAAGTCTTCCTTTGGACAAAAGCAGCTATCATCTCATGCAACTTCCATGGGAGTGTTGTTATCAAGCAAAAACGCCTGTCACAATCTGACGCAGGCTTACATACCAGTTCCAGAGCACACAATTTAGCAATGCGGCTAAATGATACCTACAGGAGGTACTTGCAAGTCAATGTACTTTAGATTCCAGACATGCAATCTACCCTTATGCATGTTTTATTCAGAAGCAAGTTCTGCCATGTTCAATGAGCAGTATCTCTAGTAAGTGCACCTATGATTGTGGCCTAAAGCAATAAGTCCCACTGAACTTGGAAGGACTTATTTTCTCGTAAACACGCGCAGGATTTTTGCTCCCTGCTACAACCCAAGCAGTCTTATAGTAAGCCTACCTTTATTACCTGAATTTGCAGTGAGAAGCAAGATATACTTTTTCAAGTATTTCTCCCGTACTTGCGCAGAGACGAAAAAGCCAGTTGTGAGCTGTCAGAACTGCCAGGGAAGGTTTGTAGTCTGATGGACTGGGTAGCACTTCCCCCTGTGTTAAAAGGATTTAGCTATATAAAATGTAGAGAAAGGTCAAAGAGCAAAAGTAAAACAAACAGGTTCTTACCCCAATCATCTCATTAGGACCCTCAGCCTATGGCCTTAAGCACACTTGGGGCACAATCCTATGCATGTTTATATTTATTTATTTATATATTTATTACACTTCTATACCGCCCAATAGCCAAAGCTCTCTGGACGGTTCACAAAAATTAAAAACATTCAAAGTATAAAACAACAGTATAAAACCATAATATAAAATACAATATAAAAGCTCAACCAGATAAAAACAGCAGCAATGCAAAATTACAAATTTAAAACACCAAGTTAAAATTTATTTATAGACTGTTAAAATGCTGGGAGAATAAAAAGGTCTTCACCTTTAGACAGGGAAAGGACCTACAACCCACAGCATTCTCCAGCCGGCCAACTAAGACTGCAATCCTATGCATGCTCTAGTGAAAGTAAGTCCTGTCGAAGTCAGTACAACTTACTTCTCAGAAAAAAATATACAACAGGAACTGGACTGTAAGAAAATGTCAAATTGTATAAGTGGCTGGCAGTTGCATTCCAAAACCAACTCAAACGTCGACACTTAGTTCCATACATAAAAGTTGGTTCCAACATCACCGCACGTTCTAGCATGACATTGAAGAAGAAACCAGGCTGGGGCTATACACATTTGCAGGCTGGGGGCTATGTGCCACTAGGGTGGGTTAGACAGTCAGAAGCAGGCTTGATGCTCAATGGCAGGGGTAAAGGGGGGTGGGGGCAAGGACCAACCCGAAATGTTGCGCCCCAGGGGTTGTCATTCACTCCTATGGGGAAAGTGTGATGATCTGCACTTGGGACACCATGCCTTACACTTCAGGCCCTGGGCAACTTGGCCCTCACTGGCTGAGATCCTCCTGGTGGGACAACGTGTATCTATGCACCGAAAACATGAAGACACATGACATCCACCAACATACAAGCCCTCCTTGTCACACACCCCAGCCGTCCTATTAATGCACCTTTTCTGCTGTTGCAGTGAAAAAAAATTCCGCAATAGAAACATGCTCTATTAAAGCAGCACCTAGCTACTGGAGTCTCTCTTGGATTCTCAGAGAGCATGTAACTAACTATGCTTTCCAAACCATCAACGGTTGCTTTTACAATATGGTATACATATTCAGCCTCCACAATCCTGTAAGGAGGGACACCCAGTGATGGGCTTCCTCCATGCCTGGTGTGTTTGAACCAGATGACCAGCAGATACTTGTCAACATGAAAATGGCTGGACACAACAGATCTGGCCCGTGAAGCCTCTGCTTTAAAAGATGCTGCTTGCTTTATTCCCCAAAGGTGCTCCGCAGAGATTGTTTCATTTGTTGGACTTCTAATTAAAAGGAAGAAGGAAATACTGAATGCGACACAAGGGAGTCTGGTCCTTGTTCTGTGAGCAAAGTTGTTTTGTTCAAAAAGAGTCTTACCACTGGGCATTCCAATAATAAAGCATCCTCTATTTTTTCCGTTTTAGGGCACGCTGGCATTTGATAAATTATCCTGGGCTCGGGCGTGACGCTGAGAGGAGAAAAACATGGGATTACAGTGTATCACCTTCCATTATTCAAAAAGACTTTTTAGGCATCATTATAAATCATGACCAAGTCTTCTGCTACGAGCATCTGGTTCCTTGTCCCTAATCCTTATCCAGAACATAAGATGAGCTGAATCAGACCAAGAAGGACATAAGCACAACAGCATCCTCCCACTCATGTTCCACACTAATTAGTCTAGTGGAGTTATCTCCCGTCATTGTGAGAGATTCAGGACAAATAAAAGGAAGCACTTCTTCACACAGTGCATAGTTAAATTATAGAACTCACTACCACAAGATGTAGCGATGGACACCAATTTGGATGGCTTTAAAAGGGGGTTGGATAAATTCCTGGAGGGGACAGGAATTGAAGGATTTTTTCTGTCTAAACATGCCTAGGATTGCACCCTTTGTCTTTTTCAAAACTACCCGCCCCCCCGCCGAAACATTTCAGCCTTCCCATGCAAAGAAGTTGTTCTAAACCCTCAAAACATTTGGTTGCTAGGGAAGGAGTATAACTGCAGTATTTATTTATTATTTAGCTGTTGCATTTCTATAGTGCCTTTCTGGAACCAACCAAGGTGGTTCACAAAACTGAAGAAAACATAAACTAATAAAGTTTCAGTAAAATGTTAAAAGCCAAATTGCGGTGCTGCAAAGCCTTTATCCTAATCTTCTCCCAACCTGGTGCCCTCCAGATGTGCTGGGCTACAACTCTGCTGGCAGGGGATGCTGGGAGTTGTAGTCATATAGAAACAAATGCAACTCGCTTCCAAATAAATACAGATTGGACTCTGGCTGTACAGAACTTTTGCGACCTCAATCAATTTTCTTTGCCTTTCCTTATGTGTTCTGTTTTTGTGGAAAATTAATAAAAGTATTTTAAAAAATTCTTCAAAGTTCTGAGCAGTATCCAATGAAACTATTGCGCAAGTGGACCCTCACGCCTATTCTGTTGAGCAAGTGGGACCCACCTTTTGGGCAACTCAGAGTTAACACTTCCTCTAGGAAGCCCTGACATGGGTGGAAATGCTAGTTTTTTGGATCAGGTTGGCAGAGCTCCTTTATGTGTGCTCCGCCAACCTGCCCCTTCCAGAAACAAGCATTTCCGTTCATTTCTGGTTGCCCCTGGAAGTGCTAAACCTTTGTTGTGAAAGCAGTGGGTTTCGCTTGTGTAACAGAATAGGTGGAGACACTTCGGAATCTGTGGGGAGTTAGCTCCCATTGGAGACAGCCCATTGTTAGATATCCTGTTCCTGCACAACTGTTGGGTTGCGTGTTGTATGGCAGACTCCATGAAGTTTTCCGTTAGAGATTTCATGGAGTTTATTGTTGCGTTGAGTTGATTCTTCCCACTGGGTACAGAGTTCCCTAGCAAGAGTGGCAAAAGGAAGGAGTGCTGCTCTAGGAGAGCTGCGGGGATTGGTTTTTTGCAGCAATGGCAGATGGGATACCATCGGGAGGACCAGGGGAGGAGAGAGGGCAGAGGAACTGTCAAACATCGCGATGGATTTTACTCAACTCCATAGTAGCCCAGTCACACAATGGTGGAGTTAGAACATGTTGTGTGGGGAGTTTTCACACTGTGTTGACTAATGTGCTGTCTGAACTGAGCCAAAATGTCAAAAAAAAAATCCATTCCAAAAAGAAATAAAGATTTTTTTAAAAATACACCATATAATTACCTACTCACGCAGCATCGATAATTGTCAAAATAAATCTTTCCACTTTGATAAGCAATTGGAGATGTAGAATGTGTTGTCCAAACATTCTTGAATGTTGTACTTTCCTGAAAAAAATCACAAGTGAGCTGTAAAAAGTTGCAGTTCAGGAAACATAGCCAAATGGCCACGCAAGTTAATCATTTTTATTATATTGTTGCAAATATAAAGGATATTTTCATGTTATATTAAATGTTTCTAGAAAATGAACTTTACCATTGCAATCTAAACTAATATTTTAGTTTAGTTGATGATTTCATACTACCATAAATATTCACAAAAGCAGGTCTTTTGTAAATTAAAACCAAAACCTTTGTATCTGTTACTTTTTTAAAAAAATCCCTTTGTATCTAACGTAAAAATATTTATGTTATATTTTTAATCAAATGTAAACTACCCATTCTATTCTTACATTTTTAGATCAGTTAGAATGCAATACTGTTTAGACAGAAAAAATGTCTTATAACTCTCAACATGCATGCCCAAGGGAGCTGGGCCTTGCTGGAAGTTGTAGGGCCTTGCTGGAAGCTGCACCTTGCTGGAAGTTGTAGAACTTTTTCTGTCTAAAGCATAAATAAGACTGCACCCTTATATACCTTTCCACTAGTTAGCTATCTAACTACAGATACAAATATTGTACAACAAGAATTTGAGACATAAGGACTTCATAGTTATGAATAGCCTTTCTCCGTCATGTGTACTTTTGGATTGGGGATGTTAATAGTAGCACACTTTTCCACCTTCAAATACAAAGGCAAATTACACAGACTGACAGTGCAATCCTATACATGTCTACCATAGGGCTTACACTAAGGTAATTAGGTATAGGATTGCAGCCTTAAGGCACAATCCTAGGCATCTTGAGCCAGAAGAAAGTCTGAGAACTCCCAGCATGTCCCAGCCTGCCATGCTGGAGAATTCAGGGAGTTGTATGAGTTTTTTCTGTTTAAACAAGCATAGGTGTGTTCCTTTTTTTGATTTTGAATCTCTCATGGCCTGCTTCTACAATGAGTTACCCCAAACGCAACAGCCCCTTTAAAGAGAGTCAAGAACTCATAACAAGATTACAGGGTCCTGATTCAAGTCTTTTTCATGCCCATGGGGGATAACTGGCAGTGTAAAACAGCAGTAGAGTTGCTTCCTCAGGTGGACAGAATTCACAGATCACACATAAACATTGGTTGCAATCCTATGTACATACAACTATAGTTCCAGGTAGATGTGCATAGGATTCTATCGGTTCAATCCTATGTAAACATGAAAGAGCAAAAAATAGTAAAATAAGAGACTGTGTCTCAAATTCCCTGCTCTTCTTTGTATCAAGATAAAGACCCCTTAATCTTGATTGCATTAACAATCCCTGGAAAAGATTCCTTTAATGCTGCTTCCACATTACAATTTTTTCACACGGAAAGCATATCAGTGTAAGAAACAGTACTAAATCCATACATAGATAATCACAAGTTATGCTTTACATGTGGATTTCATTCATTCTGTACAGAAGAGCCCAAGAAATTTGTAATGGACTAAGCTGTGCGACAGTATTAGGAGAGATCAGTAGCTGTTACCTGGCATACTAGCTTCCTCAGGATTCCCATGTTTTTCCTGTAAAGAACACCAGCATCTTTCATGTGAAATCCCTGCGACCTTCTGGTTAGTAAACAGCAGATATTGTGAATTTGAAATGCATCAGCGGAGGGGAGTTTTGCTGTTGCAGATGAGGAAGATGAATTGGAAAACATTTTGGTGAAACATCAAACTTCCACTTTGTTTATGGCTCATTCAGGAAGCAGAAAACAACTAAACAGAAGAAAATGCATGTTATTGTTCTGTTTCTCTAACATGGAAATCAAGGAGGCTAAGTTTCTTAATTCTAACAGTGCAGTCCTACTCACTTACCCAATTGGACTCAATGGGGCTTATGCCTGGATTGCATTGCATTGCTAGCTTGTGTATATGAATAGCAACTCAATTATCTATGCAAATAATCCCAGAGACACGCAGAAACTATCTGCTTCTGAATTTCAGCATTAGAAGAACCACACGGAGTAGTTTATTAAAATTGAAAAACCTCTTATGCAACCACCCATCAACGATCCTAACACAGCCTGAATCTTTTCTAAAGCTGAAACTCTCTGCACACTAACTTAGGAGTGTTTCTAAGTATTTCTAAGTATCTTCAAAAGTATTTCTCTTCTGAAGTAAATGCAAAGCATTTTCTGCTAATACCACACAGAGTATTTTATTAAAATTGAAAATCCTCTTATGCCACCACCCATCAACGATTCTAATGCAGCCTGAATCTTTTCTAAAGCTGAAACTCTCTGCACTCTTACTTAGGAGTAAGGTCCACTGAGCACATTGGACTTACTTCAGAGAAAGCACGCACAGGATCAGGCTGCACTATTGACACTTAATTCTAGTATATTTGTGATACGGAATAAGGTGGCTTTCGGATGCATCTCAACCGAAAGGTCTTAACAGTGCACTCCTAAGTAAGTTTACTCAGAAGCAAGTCCTGCTGAGTTCATTGGGACTTACTAGGGAGTAAGCCCGACTGAATACGGTGGGACTTACTTCTGAGTAATCACAGGTTTGCGCTGTAAGTCGTAAAGAATCCTTTCCCACACTGCATGTCAAAATAACACAAAGAACAGCAGTCGCATCTCTTCTTGCCCACCTCCGATACCCACCATGTAAGCCAAACCTCCCAGAGCAACATCACATAGAAGACGGCTACAAAATCGGTCTCCCACCGCCTCCCTAAACGCGTCTTTCCTCCGCCGCTTCGCAATGTTCGTCGGGAAAAGTAGTTTTCCTAGCTATCGATTCTAGGGAGCGCGTGTAAAACCTCGAGACTACGACTCCCGAAATGCACCGCTCTTCCCTCTGCTCTATGTGTATACTGAGGCCACGTGCATTCTCTCCACTCGCGTCATGGAGGACCGGCTGTCTAGTAGAACTTAAGCATCCTAGCAGCCGTCCAAGACCTCGTGCAGGTGTAACACCGTCACTTCACTTGCATATTTTAATTTTTTTTTTAGCAGTCGTCCACCAACTTTTTTGTTTAGTATTAATTAATTTTTTTTAAGGACGGTTGCTGGATTTGAAGAAGCACGGGAATAAGGACATCAGAAAAGATTTCTGCATTACATGGCGTGTACAGTTTGAAAGGTATGTTCACGATTGGCTTGTATTTGTTTTCAAAAGATGTTGAATAATATCACTTACCCTGAAATTATTTCATCAACTTCAAAAGTATTTCACTTCCGAAGTAAATGCAAAGCATTTTCTGCTAATAGGTGTTAAGTTAGCTTAAGATAGGATATAAGCTTTAGACCAGCTTCCCTCAACCTGGTGTCCTCCAAATGTGTCGTCGACAATTTCCAGCATACCTGGGGACTGCTTGAGAGTTATACTCAACACATCTGGAGGGCACCAGGTTGGGGAAAGCGGCTTTAGGCTAACTGACAATGCCTCGGCTGGGATAAGACCCTGATGTTTATATCTGATGAAATAGAGTTGTGTGGCACCAAGACTAACAAATTTGTGTCTGCAAAAACTTATGCCATAATAAGTTTGTAGGTCATTAAAGTACAACAAGGCTCTTTATTTTTGCAGCACTAGATTAACACAGGTACCTGCCTGGAATCTGGGGAAATGTACATTGAACAGGGAAAGCTGGGTGATTCCACTGGACTCTTAGGCTCCGTTCACACACACAAGGAGGGTGATGGTGCTTAGGGCAACTATGGAAAGGGGAAGATTAATGGAACCACTGCATATAAATAGTTGTTTATAGGGATATTGTTGTTTTTATGCTTTTAGTGGTTTTAAATTTTGTATATCTGTTTTAATGTTGATTGTTTTTAACTTTTGTAAACTGCCCAGAGAGCTTCGGCTATGGGGCGGTATATAAATGTAATAAATAAATAAATAAATAAATGGGCCTGCCACACAATGGAACCATGCAGTGGCACGTGATTCCGCTATCCAGCCACCCTCTGTAGTTAGGATGCATACCTCTGTGTGGTTAAACTGCACATCCCACCAGCCTCTAAGTGTGAATGGGCTCCTGATGGCTGCGCAGTTCCAAAAATATATTTAAAAAATAGCTATGTGACCATAGAGAAAGTCTGCGATAGCTAGAGTGTTGCCAGAAGTACAGGACACTTCAGGCTGCCATTTCTGTGGCTGCAGCCTTTTAACCTCCCAGAGCCCTTTTTAAACACAAGGGAGCCTGTCACATGTCACAATAAGCCATCCTGGGGTCTCTTAACCCTACTGCAGTACGATGGTTACCTGGGGTGATTTCATAACCATCATGGGACCATTTTTCGCCTCCCACATGACACGCTAAATCACCATTGTCCAACCCCCTTAACTATTGTAGCTTAGCGTGACATCTGAACAGGTCCTCAGTGAGAAGTTGTACACCTGTACTAATTTGCTTTTTAGTAAGATCACCTGAACTCAGTGGGCCTCACATCTAAATAAAAATGCATGAGGATGTGGCTGCATCTGGAACTTTCTTTACTTGTCACATTTATGGTACATATAAGGGCCTTGGTTCAATGGTATCTTCTGTTAAAAGGTCTCAGGAAGTAGGGCTGAAAAGTTCTCCATCCTGTTGTGAAAAACTGTTAGCAGGTTGAGTTGACAGTACAAGTTTAAACAAATCTCTTGGTCTGTGGAGAAGGGTGGTCTGCAGTTTATTTTTAAAAACGTTAAGGGCACAGTCTGGGGGAATGCTACGAGTTGTAGGACTTTTTTTCCTGTCCATGCACAGGATTGTGCCATAAGACACTGACCTTTGACACTGATGACTGCTTGTGTTCCTATTTGTGTTAGAAAATATACCTGCTGTTGTCAGAGGTTACCAGTAGGACAAGCTTTGCTATGCTTGGGTTGCCTGCACAGGTTTATTTAATTATTGAAATACCTCAGAAAACAGATTTCTTTAGATGTTGTACAGTATAATTTAAAACATCACATAATAAAATACAATCACAATTTAAACAATAAAACATCATAAAGCCAATAAACATGCCGACACAGAATAAAATGCAGTACAGATGCAAAATCTAAAACTACCAAGTACAAGAGTTAAAACCTCACAGCAGGAATTAAAATGAGAGATCCTAAACATGGACAGAGCAGCCAGCTGCCATAGGATATGTCAGAGCCTCCCTCCTGAAGCTGTACCCGTTCTATGGTTTTGGGAGGGGGGGCTCTGTGTTCTGTTCCCTTCCTCCATCTCTTTGCAGTAGCAGAAAGAACCACAACAAATGGTTCCCAAGGTTGTAAAAGCGACTTCAGACAACTTCTGGGAAGGATAAAAAGGGGCATTCTGGAGGGCAGGGAAGGGATGAGAGGCTGGGGTCCTCTGGAGCCTCTCAAGCCCCGGCCACACAAGTCCTGTGGAAGGGCTCAGAGGCGTACCTAGAGGAGAAAATTCCAAAGGAGGATGGAGAGGTGAAAATCACCTCCATTGCTCGTCCTGCCGTGCCGACAGTATACCAGTAGGATAAAGCCTGGGGGAGATTGGGGGATTCCCTCTAGCAGTCGGCAATCCAATAGGATTGTGTCCTAAAAGTACTATAAGACTTTAATAGCCTGGGAGGACTGAAAAGTTTTAGTCTGACACCAAAATAAAAAATAGCAAAATGGGATGCAGGCAAGCTTTCCTAAGGAAAGCATTACAGAGCTGGAGTGCGGGGGCACCACCCAAAAGCCCTCTCTCTTGCTGCCGTCTTCAGAATGTTAGGGCAGTTGGAGATTGGCTTCTGTGATTGGCCTTAGGGTGGGTACATATGGGAGGAGGCGTTCTGTCCAGTACTGCAGTCTGAAGTGGTGTTGAGCTTATAGATCAAGCAGCCCTCACAACTGTCCTTGCCACTAAATGATGCCTTCATAACATTAAAAAAGGCAAACAGTAATCTAAACAGTGGCATTCTTGGCTTCATAGACTGTTTGACAATATTTGGCCACTATCAATTGACCAGCATGTCAGCCCTACACCGCTCCCTCTGCAAAAAAAGCTTCCTGTAATGGTGGTGCTCTCTGCAGAAGGAGTGCTCCTTATCTTGTGTGGTCCTCACTCACAGAGGCCCTATTCACACAATCACAGGGGAAGGGAGGGTAAATTATCCATGAAGTGGGGAGTGGTAGGAAAACCACAACGCACATGCCCGCTGCACAACCATTAACCCATGGAGAGCCATGGTTTACTTATCCCTCACCACTTCGTGAATACATTCTGGGCTTCCCGCCATGGTGCCCACATATCCCCAGTTGCGGTGCAACCAGATCATGGCAGCCTTCCCAGCCACACGACCATAGGATGTGGACACAGTGGCAAGAGCATAATCAAAAGTAGTGGTCACTCTTGCCAGCAGACTCTATGGTTGCCATAATTTTTTTTTTCTGAAACAGTGATCTAACAATGGGGGTTGTGTTACACAATATGGGAACCAACAAGGATGCACACTAAGCATCTAGCAGAAATTGGGTATTGGTGCTTGATCCACTGTGGGGAAGGAATTCTCCCACCGCTCGACATGCTAACCCAATGGGGATCGCATGTTTGAGCAATCCACAGTGGGTTAGTGTGTCGTCTGGAGAGCCTTCTGAGTTCCAGTGTTGCTTTCATGGGCCTACCACCATAGCTTTGTATGTGTTTGGAACATGTGGGGGAAAGAGCATTTGGAGTATTATTCTTTCTGTGTAGATCCCTCACATTGGGAAAAGCTGGTTTAGCATGACCATCTTAGCAGGGTGGATTTGATTTAAATCAATTTGATTTAAATCATGATTTAAATCACAATTTAAGTCACTACTCAGAAAGACTCAATTTAATCATGTGAACCCCCCCCCCCCCCCAAAAGTGCAGTCTTCCTCGCTATATTTTACACAGCTCAGAGTTACCAAAGACTCATTCTTGCTGGTATGGTATAATCTTAATATTTACAACCAGATGAAGGTTTGATTTTTAGAATAGCAACTTTTGATATTAGTTTTACAGTTATATATATATAAAAATACTGATTTGGTTATACTATTAGAAACTCATCATAGATAGATAATTATGAAATTATTATGAGGTGAACTATTTCCAGTTTAATAGGTTAATCATTCATATTTGGACAACTTTTCTACTGTACTTTATTGGAAGGAGAAAAATAATCTTACAGAAACCTCTGGAAGAGCATGACATTGTGAATGGATTAATGGAATTCATTTACCAAAAATTTAAACAGCCTCATGCTTCATAATTAAAAACTAATCCTTATTTCATGATGAATAACCTTTGGACTATAATGTATCTTAAATAGAAAACTATCTTTAGATATATTTTTCCTCAAAAAGCATTTTATTAAAAAAATCCAATTTAAATTTAAAAAATCTGATTTTTTTTTAAAAAAATCATTGATTTTTATCCACCCTGCTTCTTAGTTTCTGCTCAAAGGTTTTTGACCTATTAATTTGTTCTTGAAACCACTCATACTGTCTTCTGTAACCACATCCTGTGGCAGCAGATTTCACAGATTGCGTTGTGTAACAAAACAACGTTTTTCTTTCAATGTATTGCACGGCATCCCCTATCCTTGTATTCTAAGAAAAGGTCCATGTTTGTTACCTGCAGCCCTTTACCAAATGGTTCCTAACTGTGGGTGCATGTTAGGCTCCTTCAATCCAATTAGTCAGTATTTTAAGCCTTCTATAGTATCTGGCAATTCATATACACCACAGGGCCAAACATAGATGTGATTGTGACAGACCTGTTGACATGATTCTGTCTGCTCTCAACCCACAATAATGTAGCTGGGGTGGGCAATTTAGAGTGCAGCGTTGTCATAAGGGGCAAACTGAATTCTCTTCTTAGTCTGCTCTCTCCCTGGAAGTAACCTTGTTATGAGAAAATTGGCTAAAGGGATTCTGTTCGGAATTTTTTTGGGGTTGGGCCTGTTCTGAAATGGTTACATGACGATGCTTCCTGGTGCATTGGTGAAGGTGATTTCGTAAAAACCTACTTCAGCAAACAGTTCAACTTAGAAGGCTGAATAAAAATGCTTTTGCTTCCTGGCTTCCCTTGGCAGGGAGTTCCAGATCCTGGGCACAGCCACTGAGAAGGCCCTCTCTTATGTTCCTGCCGAATGGGCCTCTGATGGTGGTGGGACAAAGAGAAGGTCCTCTCCTGAGGTTTTGAAAACCTGGGATGGGTCATATGGCAGAATGAGGTTTCTCAGTAGCCTGGTCCCAAGTTGTGTAGGGCTTTATAGGTCATAACCAGTACTTTGAATTACGTCCAGAAAGGGACTGATAACCAGCGAAGCTGTTGAATCAAGGGAACTGCATTCTCCTGAAATGGCCCCAGTAAATAGTCTGACTCCAGCATTCAAAAGTAGCCCCATATAGAGCATAGTCCAGTAGTCCAAACAGAGTGTTACTGAGGCCTCCAGAAACAGATACACTAGCCTTTGCTGTGCAAAGGCACTCCTGGCCACGGCTGAAACCTGGTATCCTGGAATACACCAAACTGCATCTAAGACAGGTTGAATCTTTTTGACTGGCCTTTTGAATTTTAAGGTGCCTTTTTAATAATGTGCTGCTTTTAATAATGTATTAGTTTAAAATGTTTTAATTAGCGATATGTATTTTATGGTGTTTGCATTTGTGTTGTACCCCGCCTTGATCCAGAGGGAGAAGCGGGTAACAAATAGATATATTATTATTATTGTTGTTATTATTCTGACCAGGAGAACCTCTGTCTTCTCTGGATTAAGCTTCAGTTAGTTTGCCCTCACCCAACCCATTACCAATATTAAATACTGATTTAGAACTTGAACAGATTTCTTGGATTTAAATAGAAAGGAGAGAAAGGCTGTGTTCAGATGTCTCTTTAAGCCACGATGAGTTAATAAACTACTCCCAGTAGCTTATTTTGAAAATAAGCTACTGTTAACTTCCACATGCTCAGACAAATAAACTACAGAGTGTAGTTTATTACTGTGCATAATCTGAGTCATCCCCCGCTGCAGTCCTCCTGCCCCAGCTGTGGCGCTGTTTCACCCATTGACCACAGCACAGCAACCTTTTTTAACAATATCCCAAAGCGAGCGGAAAGGTTAATTCAGCACTTCTAGCATCACCCCGACAATGGGTTGGTGGCTCTAAAGTGCTGGAAGTTTGCAGGATTGGGACAAAACTTCATACACAGCCTCCCTGAGCAGGGATGCACGTGAGGCCCATTGAAAACTCGAGCAAGTGAAAGACCCTTTTTGCCAAAAAAGGGGTGATGGCTAAAAATCCATGGCGATTTTCAGGAGAGGGACAAAATGTCATACACAGCATCCATTGGCAACGATGCAGACAAGGCAAAATGATAACCATGTGCAGCTGCCGCCACCTGACTGAGACGGTGTTTGACACTTGGAGAAGTGTTAGGGAAGGGTTGGGCTGCAATCAGTTGCTAAGCAGATTGTGGAAACGGAGATCTGCTGGTTAGAGGAGAGCTGCGGCAGTGGTTTTGACTGCTCTTGCCAGGAGACTCTGTGGGCCAGCAAAATAACCCATCTTGACCACCATACAACACGATAGCCCATGACGGGTTACATAGCCCACGCTGCAGACTGTGGGCTATCATGGTGGGTTATTTTGGCCAGATAAGCTATTGTGGATTAAAACACTCCCAACAGATGACATGATAACTCAGGATGGGTTAAATAAGCCATTGTGGTTTATTTAACACATTGTGGTTTATTGCAATGTCCAAACCCAGTCAGAGATAGAAAGAGAGAGTTGGGGGTCATCGGCATATAGTGGTTGCATCAAAACCCAAACTCCTGACAGCCTCTCTCAGTGGCTTTATGTATATGTTAGAAAGCTTTGGGGACAAGATAGAATCTTAAGGGACACCATAGACCAATGTCCAGGGTGTTGAACAGGACTCTGCCAGCACCACCTTCTGAACACCCCCTTCTCTGAAGGACTGGAAACACTAAAATGGGTTTTTGAAGTTCTTTCCTTTCCTGACCAGGCAGTCCAGAAGGATAGCATGGTTAATGCAATGGTATTGAAAACTGCAGGCAGGTCCAGCAGAACCAACAGAGACACTCTCCAGTTCCTAGTGAAAAGTGTTTACTGAAGTGATGAAAACAATCTGTCTCATAATCAGGCCTAAACCCAGATTGAAACGGATCTAGTTAATCTGCCTCATCCAGGAACAATAATATGTTGTTTATTTAGCAATAAAACCGTACTGTATAGGGACATGTTCAGATGATTCTGGCTGAAGTCTACAAAGCACAAAGCAGTACAAATGGTCTTGACTGTGTTATAGTATAAATCTTACACAATCCTACTTTCTGTTTAGCATAATCATTTGATCAATACCAGTTTTCATCACTCATATTCACAGCTTTCCTCCAAATTCCAGTGAAATAGCTTGTTTCTCATTCTCCTAAGTTACTTGAAGCGGTCAGGCTTTTAACCATTAAGTAGATAATATCTCTCATAAAAAGGTATTAGCTAGTGGAATACCTCCATTTTTTTTCTCCTACTATTCCTGCTAGATAATTTGACCATCTGTCTAATTATCTCATGTAGGCTTATTTCCATTTTAATTCATTTCGGGGCCATTGCAGATATTGCTCTTAACAAGAATATAACTTTTGTGAACTGGGCTTGCTCTGGATGTGATATGCGAACCTGGGACACTATATGTTGTTTGTGGGTTAAACAACCCAAAGTTAACCTCTGAATAGTTCTTTATTAACCCACAATTTGGCATGGCCTAAGTCATGGTTTATGTTCATCTTAGTTTGTTGCCTAACCATGAGTTGTCATGCAAACAAGCAAGCAAACTATGAATTGCTTTCCCTATTTCTGGTTTGTTTTTCTCCCATCCATTTTGCCAACCTTCAGAGGGGTTTCTTTTTCTGGCTGCTCTTGCTGGAAGCCTGTGTTTCAGGATGGACAGTACTGCAAACAAGTTAGGGATAAGCCATGGTTCTGAGTTCAGACATCAACAAGCCATGATTTAAACAAATCAGACTCCATAACCCAACAACAAACTATGGGTTTGTAGTTTGTGACTCGGTTCACATGTAATGACTAACAATGGTTTAATTAAACACAGTTTGTTGAATTGTGAGTTGTCATTACGTGCAAATCTAGAACTATGGGTTAATTATGGGTTGTTAACCACAATCAATCCAGAAAAGGTAACCATGGTTTGTTGTTGGGTTGTGAATTGTGGTTGGCTTAACTATGGGTTATCATTGTGGGCAAACCCAGAACTGTTAGTTGTTCATGGGTTGTTTTGCCAGTCTCAGAGGCAATGGGCAAGAACAGTTAAAAAGAAGTCTTTTTACATGCCAGTACTGCAGTGCCACAAAGGGACTGAGAAAATACAACACAATAATCCACACTCAAAGTTGAGTATAGGTTGTCTGTGGGTTGTAGAGCCATGGATTGTTGAACCATAGGTTGTTGTATTGTCTGAACCCAGTTGAACTAAAAAACCATGGTTTGTTAATCACAAGCAACCAATGAAGAGAACCCATGGTGTATTGTTTGGTTGTGTGAACTGTGTGTTGTTCATGGTTAACAAACCACAGGTTGTTATTGCAGCTGGGTTCAGACAACACAGCAACCCATGTTCAATAACAACCCACACTCAACACATACACAACCATGAGTGTGGGTAATCATGTTCTGTGAACCGAGACAAGGCAGATTTCAACAAACAATGACATGGTGTAGTGTTTTATGCGAACCCACTCACCTTTCCCACCTCATTTTGGGTTCTTGGATGGGGGAAAAACATGAGTCTGAGCGCTAGCAATAACAGAAGCTCTCAAAAGCTGGTTGCCCAACAGTTCTCGATTTGTGCGTAGGTAAAGCATAGGAACACGGGAAGCTGTCTTCTACCAACTCAGACCACTGGTTCATCTCGCTCAGTGCTGTGTGTTCTGGTAGTGGCTCTCCGTGGTCTCAGGTGGATGTCTTTCCCTTCCTCTCCTCCCTGATCGGTTTTTAACTGGCATTGCTGCGGTTGAATCTGGAACTGGCTGCCTGCAAAGTTTGTGCTCTACTACTAAGTTGTGGTCCCTCCCTTTGACCGCTCCGTTGCCAAGCCAATGAATAGTGTTTCCAATCTGGACTGGATTAAGGATCGGCATATTCGTAGTCCAATGAGGTTTTTGTCTGTTTTGGTTGTTTTACAGGTAAATGTCATGATGAGTCCCCATAATTCTTTTGGTGAATTGTTATAAATAATAGTTATCCACCAGGGATTGCAGTCGAGGGAAGAAGGAAAGAGAAGTGTTCCCTGATCATATCACTGAGGGTCTCCAGAGAAACCCACTTAGCTAGCCTAGTGGCTCAAGCAACCCCACTGCTCTAGCCTTTTTAGAGACTGCACTGTGAATATGTGTGTATAGGTAGGGAGGTATGTATTTGTGTTTTTGAACAAAACTAGAGTGACCATATGAAAAGGAGGACAGTTAAAGCTGCAGGAGCCCTGCCCTCTTTTGTATCTGGTCACTCTAACTAAAGAGGGCAGGGTTTCTGCAGCTTCAACTGTTGTGATGAAGAGGGAATTTCACCAGGTGCTGCGTGCATACAAATGACACCTACTGAAATTCCCTGTTCTATACGACTGTTAAAGATACAGAAGACCTGTCCTCCTTTCCATATAGTCACCCTAACAAAACCAGAGTAAACAGTCTTATAAAATCACAATGTAAATTATGGAAGGGCTGAATTTTATGCTAAGAAATAATTTCAGACATGCACTGTTCAAGTACTGAGCCTTTGTTTTTACAAATTCATGATAGAATTTTGGAAATAATCACCTAGAGAGAGAGAGAGAGAGAGACATGCACACACTTACACACACGTGTGAGTGTGTGTACTATTCCCCCTCCCACGTTGCCTTTGACATCTTTGCTTAAATGTCTGGAACCATAAAAAAGAGCTGTGAAAGAAATACTTTGAAGAAATGTAGAACGAGCTCCCCAGAGAGGTCCACCTGGCGCCTACACTGTATTCTTTTCATTGCCAGCTGAAGACCTTTTTATTTTCTCAGTATTTTAACATCTATATTTAAACTTTGCTGTTTTAATTCTGTATTTTAATCCTATATCAATTTCTGCTGTGTGATTCTATCCTGGTTGTGCTTTTTATATTGTATTTTGTATTTGGGTTTTTAGCTTGTTGGATGTTTCATTATGTTCCTAATGGTTTAAATTTTTGTGAACCGCCCAGAGAGCTTCGGCTATTGGCCGGTATAAAAATGTAATAAATAAATAAATAAATAAAATAAATAAAATAAATAAATAAAAAATGGGGTGAGAAATGTCCAGCAGAAGAACAATGTATTACCACAGCAGCAGAATGTTTCTTCTGTGACCAATATTTTTTATTATTTTTCTAAAGGCACAATGCTTGAAGCCTCTTAATTTTGTGTGTATATATGTGCCTCTTTCTCTGGAAGCCTTCCTATTAAAGCAAACAATCAAAACAATCTGATATGAATGTACTGTGTGTATCACAGTCTCTTTGTCTCTAGCAAATGCTTAGTATTGCACATTTTGCTTCTTGCCCAGCAAATTTCTCATTAGTCACAACTGCAGTGGAGAAATTTATTATATGAGGGTAACTCCAGAGGCATTCCTGGGCCTTCATAAGTTCACTTAACTCACCTGCATTGGGGGAGTGGGAGAAAGCATTTTACTAAGCTTGTAATAGGATCATATAGATCTATATCAAGTTGGAGTTTTAAAAACACCAACAGTGAGTTGCATTTGACAAATAAATCCAGTTTAATGTAAAAATGTGGGATTTTGTTTGTTTATACAACTATGGCATGCATGGTTCTCCTTCCCCATCCCATTTTATCCTTGCAATAACACTGTTAGGTAGGTTAAATAGAGAAATAGTGGCAGGCCCAAAGTCTGATTAGGAACATAGGGAGTTGCCTTATACTGGCTCAGACCTTGTTATTATCTATGCCATGAGTAGGCAACCTAGTGTTCTCCTGATGTTTTGGACTACAGCTCCTATAATCCCCAGCCATTGGTCATGCTGTTGGGGGTTGTAGTCTAAAATATCTGGAGGGCACCAGCAAGGCTGGCATCAAAGGTTTGGTTGGGCACCTGCCCAGGACCCACACCCCAGCAGGGGCGCACTGACAAGAGCCCCCTGGAGTTGCGCCTTCTTTGCACCATTGCGATTGGGGCTCCTGAAGTGCTTGCCAGCATGGGAACATGCCGTCCCTGGGTGGGGCATTGCCAGTTGCAGTGCCCCATGTGTTGCTGATCCATCTGGAGATCGCCTCGAGGGGATAGAAGGAGCCCCTTCCATCCCTTCGAGGGGATCCCCAAATGGAGTGTGGAAGGGCAGAGAATGCCTCCTGCAGCTGGACATGAAAAATCCAACCATGGCAGGCACCCATCTGACGAGATCGGACCTACACGCAAGGTTCAGCACTGGATGGCCCTTCGGCTGAGGTGAAAGGGGAGGAGAGCCAACGCGCAAGGATCAGAGCTACTCATGACAGGAGCAGCAAGGAACCTTGTGCATCACTCTGTTGCCCCAATCTCCATGGCAACAGGGCAGAGGGCAGCTCTAGAAACACTGTACCCTGCCCTGTTGCCATGGAGATCACTGAGAAGGATGCCTCTCCAGTACGAGGCAATCCTTTTTCCCGGCAGCACCTCTTCTGCGCTGCTGTCAGGAGAAAGGATCGCCTTGCACTGGAGATGATCCCCTCCCAGTGATGCATCCTTCTCAGTGATCTCCGTGGCAGCAAGGCAGGGGGCAGCGTTTCTAGAGCTGTGCCCTGCCCTGTTGCCATGGCAGCAACTGAGGGCGCGTCAGCGCCTAGCCACGTCATGGGATGATGTGGCTCGTCGTTTGACATCACATTTGCCAGAGTGGAGACGCAGAAGCAGGAGGCTTGGGGCCAGTCTCCTCATGTGTCAGGGCCCTCGATTTGCGCTCCAGCGTAGGACCACTCGCTGACAACCACAGGCGCTGTGTCTCCCCTGACTGGTGCCACGGTTGCCTAGCAATGGCAGCAGATTAATCCCTTCTCCTGTCAACAGGAGTGAAGGCTCCATCGGGACTTCTTCCTAGGCTCCTGTTGACAGGAGATGGGATTCATCCACCGCTGGGAGTCTCATCTGTCCTCTGCTTTCTGCTCCTCCCCGCATAATGGCGGCACCGGTAAGGTAAGCAGTAAGCAGCACCACCATTCAATGGGGAAGGCCTACCAATGGTGGTGGGGAGAGACGACAACTCCACGGAGAGGAGGCATTCTTTACCATGGAGCGGCACTTCTATGTCACCCAAAGGCGTGCATGGATTAGCCGTCTGTGGAATGGACTATTTCCTCTCTGTTGGCTAAAGTGTTGTCCGAACGCAGCTATGGAGTCTGAGGTAGTACTCATTGGTGGTGGGGAATTACCTGTATTCAGACTCCAAAGGGATACATGTAACTATCCTCCTCCCCTGCCCGCCCACACCAAATACTTAGAGGACTTCTTGGAGGAAATATACACAGTCTACTTACTTGTCGTTGACATGCTATAGCAGGGTTTCCAATGCGGTGCCCATGGGTACCACCAATGGCACATGCACATTTCTACATTCCCTGCACTTTAAAAAAAAGGGGTTTTTCATAAAAAAAGAAAAAGAAAAAAAATTAGAGTTCCAGGTTCTCCTTCCTGTACCTGAATTTCCCGCTGTTCAGCAGACAGGAAGGGAAAGCGAGGCAAAGGGGTAGAGTGGGGGAGGGGAGAAAGTGAGGTAAAGAGGTATGCAGGAGAGAAATAGCAAGGGGTGAGGCTGGGACGGAGAGAGAGCAAAAGGGGAATGGTCTGGGTAGATGAAAGAAGATTGAGTGGGCCGGGAAGCAACTTTTTCCATTTCCCCCCCACCCTCTCTCTCAGCTTCTAGCCTCACTATCTCTCTCTTCCTCATCTTGACTAGCTATGCTGCCATGGCAGCCATGTTGTGACCAGCCACATCCTCCATGGAACCATTTTGTGGCGGTGCCCACAGCAGTTTCTCAAATTCCCAAAATGTGCTCACAGGTCCAAAAAAATTTGGGGACCCTGGGCTATAGTATAGCAGCAGCTATCGGACGGTATCCATTGCTGGCAATCCGCCCTTCTGTGAACGTCGTTCACTTGTCCCATGCGGGAAATGGTGGTATGGGCTAGCTTCTCATTGTGCTAGTGATTGTTCCTGCTAGTGCAGTGGCTGCACTACATACTCCCAATACTCTCCTTTGGTTTACTCATTCTTGATCACTGTCCAAGCATCAGTTTGCAGCATTGCCCCCTCCTCTGGTTTTTCAGGTTGTAAAGGAGAAATACCTGTTCAGAGATGTTGCTGATGTATTTGCAAGTGTTCTATCCTCCTATGATGCACTGCTCACATGAGTAGACCTCCTGGGTGAGTTTGTTGCAGTCGATTGCCTTGTCTTCTGCAAGAGTGGTCTGTAAATTGAAATAGATCTTTCTTCAATTACTGCACTGCAGGAAACCTCTCAGTTATCAGATAGCGACCCAGAGTAGTTCTGGAGCAATATTTGTTCACAAAAATAAACTTTGCTATACTAGTTGCTCATCGTGCTGCCCTACTGTGTTAAACTTGTTGAGATGGTCATCGCAGGTGGCAGTTTGGGAGAATTATTAAAGAGTGGGCAATTGCCCTTTAATTAATGAAATGTACTATAGTCTTACTGTGTGTACAAGCTGGTATTTGAATATTCCACCTCTGGTACCAAATGCATGCAGCTGCACATTGAAAAGGGAAATCCTAATATCTTCATTGGCAATTCAGTGATAGGGTACTTTTTGAAAATTAATTAAAACCACAGGAAAGGGCACAGAAAACCCACTTAACACTGATGTTGCCACAGAACAGGCAGGAATTCTTATAGGTAACTGAATTAATAAAAGTTACAGGAAATCTGTTATTTTTAATTAATTTTGTTTTCAGGTTTTTTTTTGTTGACATGCTGTGGATTAAAAGATTCGCTGCTCCGTATCTGAGGAATGGCAAGATACCCCAGAGATTCCAGAGCAACAGACGACCAACCACTCCTCTGGGCTCACGTATTTTGTTGGATCCGGATAAAGTTTTTGATCATAACATGTGGTAAGTTTAAAGTGCCTTGCTACAGCATCAGCCGTTGGACTTTTAATGTAGGTGGGGGGCGTTGGTGAAGATACAACACTCAACAGGCCCCGCGATCTAGAAAGTAACAATTTACTATATCTTTACTATAAAAAGCTTTTACTGTGTGGCATTTGCATGCCTTCAGAGCCCAGAGGCTCTAATCTCCCTAAGTAGGCTTTGAAGTTCGTCAGGAGATACCGGTTATATTTCAACCCAGTGTAGATGCTATTTGCATGTTTTTGCTAGTCACCAATGAAAGATGGAACCTGAGATGCAAATAAAATGTGTTAAATCTATTCTTCACCAGATCATTTGGAGCAGCCTTCCCGAACCTGGTTCCCTGCAAGTCATTTGGACTCACAACTCTCGTCGTGATGGAAGTCTAACCAAACTGACAGGCAACCAGGTTGGGGAAAGCTTATTTAGAGAGACAAACAACTGCTACTCAGGAGGAGGAAAAACGCGGGGTAGAAATGTAATAATAAATATGAATAAATAATTAAATGCTGTTTAAAGTCAAACCGCATTTGCTGCAGCAACGGCACTCCACTGCAAGCTAGTGGGCTGAGGTAGCAGCAGTAACTACAGCCGGCAGGGTGCGGATATGGTAGTGCAGCAGCAACAATGATCATAGAATCATAGAATAGTAGAGTTGGAAGGGGCCTATAAGGCCATTGAGTCCAACCCCCTCGATGGGTACAATCTGCCATCCCTTCCAATCCACCATCTCAGACACAAAGTTCATTCTGGCCCATGATGGGGCAAGACCTCTGGCATGAGCAATCTGTCCCTTCCCTGGGTGGAGAAGGAGGGAGAAAAGAGGATGGCAGGAAGAGAGGCAGGGAGGAAAAGGCAGCTTCTCCCTCTCTTCTTTATCTCTCTGTCCGTCACTGACATGTGATCCGCAACAGTTTACACTCAAAGGAATGCAGCTCTCCGCAGAAAAAAAGCTTTCCCTTTCCTGATCTATTATGTCATGAGGAGTCAAGGAAATTGCTCCCATGTTTTACTCAAGAGGTTCCTGTCTCAGCTTTCCTTACCTGCAACAAAATCTTCAGAAGTTCTAAAATGTGTGAGGAGAATACAAAAAGATATAAGAGGCAGGATATAATGTACGTAATAATAAAATATTTAAAGTAAACTGTTCACCTAGGTAGTGATGTCATTGATAGTAAGCCCTTCCTTTGTACTCTCCTCACACATTTTTGAACTTTTGAAGCTCTTTTTGCAGAGTAGGGGTGAAAAAACCATCTTTTTATACAAGTGTCTGCATTCTATTGAGTCTAGAATTCAGGGTACACTTAAGTGGCTTAAAGGGGACCCTCTTGTGATCCTGTGTGGATTCAAAGAAGGACCCCTTTTTGAAAATTGACTCATCTCATAACCTGCTACCTCAGAGATAGAGAGAGAGAGAGAGATGCCTTAGCTAGACCTAAGGATTATCCCATGCAAATGTAGGGGTCATCCCTGCCTGCTCCCGGGATCCCCTGTGTGTCATTTGGATGCACAGGGATGATCCCGGGACAATCCTGGGATATAGGCCTGGTCTAGCCATGGCCAGAGAGAGAGAGAGAGATTGAGATTAATAAAGTACCTCTGTATGTGAAAGGATAGCTTTCTCACACACAAACACACATGTATACACACACGTACACACAGTCATTCACATCTAACTGCTAAGTTTTTGACATGAATGTGATTTTAATGAGTGTATGCTATCTGGGCACTGGTTTCCATATGAAAATCAAGACATTGCAATCTTGTGAGGGAACTGTACCATCTCAGATAGTTGACATTTGAATAGGCTTTTTTTTATCATTTTAAGCAATTATGCTGACATATGTGCCCTGAAATTCCAGTGTAATCTTCGCTTTTGTGGAGGTGTGCCATCATAACAATTCTAAATGCTTGTTTGCTTCTGTGGCAAGCCTTAACCATTAAACTGTTAGCTGCTTTGAATTCCTAGAACTGAAATTCCTGGGGAATAACTTACATTGCTCAGCATTTTCCACTTTGTTTTGGCATAATACTGTGGTGTGGCACTGGCTCTAATAATCCTTTACTCTAGCCTGGCTGACATTTGAACACCCGTTATTTGACTAGAGAGATTTAAATCTTTATCCCTCTCAAATCCATCTGTTGCACTCTGTAATTAAAAGCTCCACGCCACTCACCTCTGGATGCTGTTTTTGCTTGTGTTTAGTGGTCCACTAACACATGGGAGTAATTTCAATGTTTCTTTCCTTTTTTCTTTTTTTAAAAGCCAAATGCAATATTCTTTTATCACATTACTCCATATTACTATTAAGTACATTTCTGTACATAGCTGTATGGCATGATTTCACTCAGCAAGAGACCAGATTTTTATAGCTTATCAATCTGTGGAGAAATGGTGACCACGTAGGGTAGCTGGCATGTAACATGCCAATGTATCATTTCAGCATAATGAATCACCGTTATGCAGGAATCCCACAGTACAAAAACGGATTATGAGCTCACAGCTTGCTCTCTCTCTCTCTCTCTCTCTCTCTCTCTCTCTCTCTCTCTCTCTATATATATATATTCAAGATGACAAACTATATAACGGATGCAGCCCTGCACTTTCCATCATTGCAGACGAAAGAATGGGCAGAGAGGAAGTCTGTGAAATGTCCCACAGAGAAAGCAACAAAAAGACAACATACCACAGAGACATTCAGATGCTCAAGCACTACCAGGGACTGTGAGGAGAGGGCATTACCAAGAGCTGTCAGCACAGAGCCTGCTGGAACACTCAACAAAGCAAAAGAATGGAACATAAGAATGGTGGGAGTTCCAGAGTGCATCAAGGCCTACTTTTTTTTTTTTTTTAAGTATCTAGAATATACAATGCAGTTGATTACATGTGGTGCTTAAGGGAGGGAAGAAAAGAAAAGGCCTTGGAAGCTTTTAAAAATAAAAAGCATATCCCCCCCTTTGCAAATAGCTTTTCCTCTCTCTTTTTTTTTGCAGGGACCACATGCAGTGGTCACAGGAAGAAGAGGAAAAAGCCAGAGAAAAAAACTTAGAGAATTCACTCGTAAGAGTCCTGTCAGAGCTGCAAGGTAAAATTTCCTTTAAAAAGTAAATGGTACAATACAGCCCTTCTTCTGTTTACATGCTAATTCTTAATGCCATGGTCTCTTTGTTTTCCTATATTTTGAATTAACAATGACAGATATTACCTTGGTTCACTACTAGCTTGCAATTTTAATATTTCATTCGGCCCTGACCTCCAGACATGGTCTCATCTGCTCTCTGTTTGTTGTGCATTGACCTTTGGGGTGATCATAGAAAGTGCATTGTTGTTACAAAAATGTAATGTAAATTTTTATTTGATTTTATAAAGCTCTGCTGATGATGTACTTTTCTGTAGAATTCATAGGTATTGGCCTAATACTGGAATCGTCACACCAACAAAACCAATGAAAAGCCATCTTAATTCTTTCGAGGCAATTTCATATTGCTGCTCGTAAAATCATTTATGCTGTTGTCATTCTGGCAAATCATTTGGGGTAGCAACAGCAATAGAACCTAGGGTAACTGGGAATATGCAAAAAATAGCATGTGGTACTGCCCTTCTGGATGCCTTAATTCATGGAAAAGAGAAGGGATTTAGCACAGCATTCAAAAATATAATTCTAAATATAAGTCTAAAGAGGCAGGTTCCAGGGAGGACTGTACTACAAAGCACCATTTTGGGGGGCAGAAAAACAATATAGAATTTATGTTAATAATAAATAATAAATAATTATTTGTTGTTACTTAACATTTATACCCTAACGTTCAGCTCAAATTTTCAAAGTTTTAGCATTTGAACTCCAATTCAAAAGCGAAAACATTAATTAAGATATAGTACAACCAGGAGACAAAACTTGAACAGGCTTTAGTTCTTGTCCCAAAGGCATGGTGGAAAAGGCTTTTTCAAGGCTTTTTGAAAAGGGCCTTTGGATTTAGTAGTCAATCTCTTGAGAGATGGTGAGATTCTGTAACACAGGATATGGTACTGAACCTCCCCCCCACCCCCCGTTCATATTTTTATTTTATTCTATTCATTTATAACATTCCCGTCCTTCAGTTCAACTGGCAACCCCAAGGTGGCTTACAGTTATAAGGCAAACCAATAAAAACACAACACAAATGCAGTACCCAGTTGGAGTCCATCTTACTTCTGACAGCTGTGGGTCTCTGGGCAGGGCCTAATCTCCAGAGTTGACCATGTTGGAGTAGATATCCTGGACCTGAGCCATATAGGGCTTTAAAGGTTAATTTCCGCACCTTCAGTTTTGCTGTAACATTAAATTATAACCCATCCTTTAACATCGGTGCAGTGTGTTCCCATCAATGAGCTCCAGGCAGAAGCGGAGCCGTCGTGTTTGGGATCAGCTGAAGTGTTTAAATGATCTTGAAAGGGCCATATAGTTCAGTGGTAGAGGACATTGTGTGTTGTATGGAGAAAGTCCCAGGTTCAGTCCCTAGCATTCCTGTTTCTTTGTTTGTTGGTTATTGAATTAAACATTTATACCTCACTTTTCTTTACAAAATAAACCTAAAGTAGCTTCACACACACACCCAAATAGTAAAACATACAAAATACAAGTAAGACTATTTAGGTTATTATAAACAAAGATCAGGTAGCACTGATCAGGCCAGAATGACCACTGACTGAGACCATTGAGCACCACTGCCCATCAGAGTAGATGGTACAAGGCTAGATGGATAGTTTGACTGTACGATGTTCCTGTGTCTTCAAGGGCAACCTCACGTGGGGCACTTAATGGCAGTCAAGCCTAGACGTTTCCTAAGCAGTGGTAGGAGGGAGTGCAGCTGGCAGACTAAACCTGTGGAGAAAGGCACTCCTGGCTGCAGCTTACACTTGAGCATTCAGGAGCATTCCCAGAATGTGAGCGTATTCTTTTGGAAGGAGCATGATTTCACACAGAACAATCATTTTCATAACTTCATGGTCAGTGGGCTACATACCACAAACCACATGTCTTGTCTGGATTGATTGAGCTTTATTGAATGATAATATAATTGCATCTTTTTGGCTCTAACTTGTTATGTGCCTGACTCTTAGAAGAATCCTCAGGTTTTTTCCTTCTCTTCCAATACTTTAAATATTGTTTATTCTTAAATTTTTACCCTATCTTTCAACCAAAATGTGGCTCTGAAAGTAGCTTAAAAATATAAAGTACTGACTAAAGTGCAGTGAAATAACAATTAAAAATTAACTCTTAACAACAGGTAATGAAATTACAGCTACAGCTTGTGCACATTCTCCCTTTAAATCTCACTAATCTGTTTACACTACCTACATACACACACATGCACACACACTTCAAGTAATACTTTGAGCCTGTTATAAATTCTTTTCCTATCTGCTGTTATCTAGGTTCACTGTGGGGGACTTAAGAGAAAAGCATGAGTCTGAAATCCTATGCACACTTACTTTGGAGTATGTCCCATTGACCTGAACGACTTCTGAGTAGATCATCATAGGATTGCACTATTATTGGAAGAAAAACAGATCCAGCTTGAAAAGAAAATCTGCACATTGAAAAGCTCCACGTTCTAGCAAAGTTATCCCCAAATTTTGCACAAATTGACCCTATAGCTGACCATCAAACAATTAAAAATACTTTTGTGATATTTTGATACCTGATAATATTCAATATGTTCATTTAAAATATCACTATGGTACTATTTAATATACCAGGCAGCTTTTCCCTCCAAAATGAGAATAGGCTTAAATCCATAGAGTTTTAAATATATTCTCCAAGATTACCAATCAAAATTGACAAGTGAGGATGGGAAAGTGCATAAATCTTTATGGGAATACTACTTCAGTCTGCATAATATCTTAATATATGCCAGCTTGCTTCATTAGCAAATTGTAATGGAGTACATGGACAATTAAATTCTATCTGATGAATTATATACCTCCATGATGAATTATATACCTCCTTGTTTCGGAGATTTTACACTGGATGTTCCATTGATTTTGTGGCTACTGCCCAAAATGGCAGCAGCGTGTTTAATTCTCCCTTCTCCCTCTGTAATCTCTCATGCCTTAACCATGTCACAAAGGCTGTGTTCAGAAGACACATTAAACCACGGCTTTAACCATGGTGAACAAAGCAAAAAACCTTATTCGCCAAGGTTAAAGCCGTGGTTTAAGGTGTCATCCGAACACAGCCAAAGTTATGTGTGCCTCCTCGGCCCCATTCCACATTGTTAGCTGCCACTGATGGCTGGGTTGGGAAGGGAAAAAAGTATAACATTGTGATATCAGGTCATGAGTAAATCATACTAGATGATTAGGAGAGGAAGGGGTTGGGGCAAATGAAACACATACTGTACAAGGCTGCCATTTTGTAAATCTGCCTAGAGCTGAAAACAATTTGATACTTTGTGATCTTAAGAGCCAGTGTAATAGTTTGACTGATTAAGAATATTGGGTCCAGATGAGGCAAACCTGATTTGAAATGCCTCATCAGCAATGGGATGACCTTGGGTTGCTTTGCAGCAGACTTCCTGAACCGGGTGCTTTCCAGATAGGCTGGGGCATATTGGGAGCTGTAGCTTTACACTATAAAACTGCTATAGTGACTGTACATCTTGCTGTTTCCCTTAATTCATTGAGCAAACCCCATTTCCCCAATTTCCCCCTGGCCAATGAAGTTTGATGTACATATTCAAAGTTTACTTTTCATATAACCTTTCCACTTAAATTCTAAAATAGGAAAAAGTACAAACTTGCAAATGACATTCTTCCTAGTCTTTTAAAGATTAATTGAAACATTGTTAGCATTCACTGGAAATTAAATAATCAGTGTGCAAGCAGTAGCCTATTGCTAAGATATATTCAACTCGAAGAACCATTCTTTTTATCCCACAGTGAATGCCTGTATGTTTAAAATAGGAATAGGTGAGGATTGCCAATAATATTTCCTCCAAAAGCTTCATCTTCTTTCTGCATGTGGCAGCACATTTTGACCTATTTATTGTTAACAATGAGCCAGGCTGAAACTAATGAGCAGGTTATTTTAGGACCTTAGAAATCACTGTAAAAAGCAATAAATAAAAGACAGCATTTCTCCGAAGTCTTGCAATATTACCAAAAAGGAAAACTGTGAAGGACCTTGGTACAGAAAGGAAGAAGCAGAATGACTAAACTGACAGACTTTCAAGCACTTTGTGTGCTTATTAGCATGGGCAGCAAGGGCTTCTCAGGCATGCTTATTTGGCAAGGAGTAGCTCCTTTTTTAAAAGGAAGGTAAACAACCTGGTTTGCATGTAATGGACGAACCCTGGTTAGTTTGGGCTATGTGGGAGTGAGTGAGCACGCTGCCTCCTGACCACTCGCCACTTCTGCTTTGTTTCCAGCCTGGGTTGTGCTCCATGATGGTTGAGGAAGAAATAACCCAGAGTTTTAACCCAATAATAAACCATTAGCACATAATGCTACACCATGGTTTATGTTAACCATGGTTTGTTGCTTTAGCCCTGATGTGGGCCTGTTTGTACGTCACAACAGCCTACTATGAGTCAATGCTGGCACCTGGCTTACTGTGGCTTGTTGTGTGGTACAAACCCAAGTAGCAGGATTGGAAAATCCTCAAAAAATCCATGCCTTGTTTTAGGGTTATTTGAAGATTGTCTAGCTCTCAAGCAACCTGGATCCATACAGCATGGCAAGCCGGGTGCCTGTGGGCAACATGCAGAAATGGCACTCGTGGGTGCCCGGACAAAACAACTGCTTCATCGAGAAATAAACTCACAGTGAGCTGTAGTGATGTGCGAACAGGCCCAATTTATGCTTTGGAAAACAAACCATGGTTAACATAAGCCATGGCTTAGAATTATGTGCAAATGTTGCCAATATAATGTAAATCACTTTTATCACAGGCAATCAAAAATCCAGATTACCTGTTGCCTGCATGCTCACTTGTTTCTCCTGTAGGCAATGTTTAGTTTTAACTATTATTTTTTTCATTCTTTTATGTCGGCTATGTTTTTATGTGTATGTGTGTGTTGTTGTTTTTTAAACTAGGCAAGTACGAGAGCGAAGCTAGTAAAAAGCTTCTTCTGTGCATGGAAATAATTTCAGCACTTGTTATGATTACTCTGTAGCTGATGACGAAAGGGGCAAGTGCTTTGGAAAACAGTTTCCTGGCAGTGATGCTGCTTACCGAATATTAGAGGTACAGTAGGCCTTAATTCTGCATCTAGTGCTCTATTTTGGGGGGGTTTGGTGGTGAAGAATATGGCTAAAGGTTATGATTTTCAGCTTTGATCAAAAGTGTTAATTTTAATCAAGTACACATTCTCTCCTTAACTTCAACTGCTATTTAACTTCAACTGCTCTTTAAAACCCAATGAGGTCTGCTTACCTAATCTTATTCAAGTCTCGTTGAACATCCTAAATGTCATTATTTTTGTTCTGAATAAGTCTTTGGGATGTGATAAAGTAGCAGCATTTTAGTAAGATCTCATTCAAATCTTTTGAAAATATGTGCTTCT
Source organism: Elgaria multicarinata webbii (assembly GCF_023053635.1). Taxonomy (NCBI): domain Eukaryota; kingdom Metazoa; phylum Chordata; class Lepidosauria; order Squamata; family Anguidae; genus Elgaria; species Elgaria multicarinata. The sequence continues at coordinate 43,022,192 of NC_086172.1, forward strand.
TTTATGCCTAAAATATATGCTTCTCTGTTAAGGCTAAGTATGGGTTTTGTATGTCATTTTCTGTATGTCTATTCACTTTAATACATTTTAAAAAGAGATAAAGCAGGAGCTTTTTAGAAGAAATCCATAATTTTTTGAGTGGCTACGGTAAGTAAAGTAACTTCTTGACATGTGAAACAAGTTGAAGCCTTTCTCCTCAAAACGTTGCGCTTAGGCAATGATAGGAGGGGAACTGTTTTATTTTTGGTTTTGGTAGTTGTAGTTGTTTTGTTACCTTTTATTATTTATTTATTAATTTATTACATTTTTATACCGCCCAATAGCCGAAGCTCTCTGGGCAGTTCACAAAAATTAAAACCATAATAAAACAACCAACAGTCTAAAAACTCAAGTACAAAATATAGTATAAAATGCCCAATATATGTATTTTAACTGGTTTTTATAGATTTTTTTGTGTAAATTGCTAAAGATTTATTAAGGAGCAAATAAGTGTTATAAATTTTGAAATTGGTAGGAAGATAAATTTTAATGTGTTCCTAAGTTTTTTTGCATCTTTTTTTTTTTTACTTCCAGGTTGGTTGTGGTGCTGGAAACAGTGTTTTTCCCATTTTGAAAGCTATTCGGTAAGCCATTCCAGAGCTAAAAGTAATACAATAATCCTGTGAGAACAGCTGGTTTGCCATAACCTGTGTTAAGGAGTTTCACTGTCTGTGATAGTAGTGTACTTGCTCAGCTGATCTTACAGCAATAAGGGCACATCTCCATCAGTAAGATTTTTCTCTTCTCCGAGGCATTTACAGCATTTAACAACATATGCTGAGTTTTTTAACTGACCCCAGAATAGTTGTTTTTAAATGGATATTGTCTGTTTTTGTTTGTATTTTATACTTTTTATGGTTTTCCATTTTGTATATTTCTTTTTAATGTTCACTATTTTTAATTTTGTAAACTGCCCAGAGAGCTTCGGCTATGGGGCGGTATATAAATGTAAATAATAATAATAATAATAATAATAATAATAATATGAAGAAAGCTGATTCTTCTGATTGAGTCAACTACTAATGAAGATGTAATCTCTGGTGTGTTTTTGATCCTGCACAGTAGTGCTGAGCACCAGTTCTTGACACACACACAGATGACCAGAAGGTCCTCTGACAGTAGTCTGGTTCATACCAGAATGTTGATCTCCTGTCATTTGTTCAGCACGATGATTCACAGTTGAATGTGTAAAGTAGTTCCATTGTGTTCTGAGGTGTGGTGAAGCAGTATGAAAACTCTGTCTGTGGTGTTTGCTATGTGGTGGTTAATTGAGCTTACCTCTTGATGTTACAGTCCCCAAGTGATGAACATGCCACAGTCAATGTTCAGAGAGAATATAAATGGTGAATAGTTGTCAGTTATGATTCCTCGCCTAAGTGTGAGCTGCCAGGGAAGAGAGAGATTGCTCTTGTTAGAGATATGAATTTATTGTATGCAGAGGGAGTGAAATTAGTCTGAGGGCTGCATTGGGCCAGCTTAGCATGAATTTAGGCCAAGGACTGCAGGTTGCCTACCCCTGTAATAAAAGCATACTTTCCTTCCCCCCTGCAAAGATATTCAACTTCTATTGAAAAGGCATCCATTGTGCTAAACCCATGTGAAGCACAGATGGTATTCCTGCAATTAGACTTCCACATTTATTTCAGTGGATAATGGACTCTGCCAGGATTCTTGTCCCTCTGTTGAAAGAGAGATATTGTGAGCTAATAGTGTATCTGGATGGAATTCTCTTGTCCATTGAACTAAATCTTCATGGGCCAGTTTGCATGTAAGATGGCAAATTGCAAGTTACATTGCATGTAATGGTGGCAAATTTGCTCTGTTGTGTGCCCAGTGTGTGTTGCCACCATTTTGGAAATACAACTTCTGATCAGCCTAATTGGATGGAGGTTATTTCATGACATCTGAACCTGGAAACTATGGATTGATTATAGGTTAAACAACTCACAGTTAACCTACAATTAATTCTTAAGTTATCTCTGGGTTGTTTACCCCATGATTAACTTATAGTGTCTGGGTTTGCATATCACTCCGATTGGGCTGATTGGAGGTTGCATATTCAAAATGACAGTAGTACACACTGGGCATAATGCCAGGCATGAGGTTAATTAACCCAAGATTTGCCACTGTTATATGCAAACCAGGTCTGCAACTTGTTTTCTCACTCCAGTAATTTAGGCGTGTGGCCTCTCTAAGAGTATTATTTATCCATCTTAAGCTATTACCTGATTTGCATGTAACAACAACCCAGAGTACGCATTGAGTATGGATTGTTGTTGAATTGTGGGTTTACATTATGTGCAAACCCTGCAGTATGGCTTAAATGTGGGTTGTTAACGACAAACAAGTTCACAACCCATGGGTTGTCCTTCTGTGTTATTCGTGGTTAACAACCCATAGTTAAATCATACTGCAGGATTTGCACATAATGACATCCCACAATTCAACAACAACCCATACTCAACCTGTACTCTGGATTATTGTTATGTGTAAACCTGGTCAATGTGATTTAAGATTATAATCTTCAAACTGCTTAGTATGCTTTCACACAGAGACATGTTTATCATTTGATGTAGGGAGAGGTCATAACTCTGTAGTGGTACACCTGCTGTACATTCAGAAGGTTGCAGATTCAGTGTCTGGATCCTCCAGTACAAAGAGATGGGAAAGACCCTTCTCTGGCTGAGACCCTGGCGAACAGCTGTCAGTCAGGGTAGGCATTACTGGACTAGATGGGTGAGTGATCTGATTCAGTATAAGGTGGCTTGAAGTGGTGACTTGTTTCCATGCCCCTTCAAAAACACTAGCCTGGTTCACAAGAAACTACAACCCAGACTATGGGTTGAATTGTGGTTTGTTGTTGAATCACGGGTTGTTATGGAATCATGGGTTGTCATTATGTGTGAACCCTGCACTATAGCTTAAGAATGGGTTGTTAACTACGAATAACCCAGGAAGACAATCAATGGTTTGTTTTTGGGTTGTGATATCTGGGTTGTTCATGGTTAACAACCCATAAGTCAACCACAGTGCAACCCATGATTCAACAACAACCTACTCTTGGTTGTCATTATGTGCAAACCACGTTGCCGTTTCTCTCTGGAGTTAGTTCACACATTCAGCTGCAAGTCATCAAGTGGTGAGATATGAAGTGGTATATATGCATGTGTGAACCAGCCCTCTGTCCATTGGAGTGCCGTCCATTGTACTTGCTGCAAATCAAAAAATGTGATTGATGATGCTGGTGGCTCTTAAAGAGTGTGACTAGAAAACCAGATCAAAATATCTTACCTCTATTTCAGCATTTCTTCATTCAGGTAAACAGCTTATTCTTTAAAATGCTTCTTTCTTTTCTTTATTTATTTACAATGTTTGTATACCGCTCCACTTCTAAGATTTTGGAGCAGTGAACCACAGATAGAATTATTATTATTATTATTATTATTATTATTATTATTTCTATTTTTAAAAGAAAAATGCACAATCAGCCATGTTAATTACTAGAAGTATTTATTGGAGCTGGGGAGTGCTACTTTATGTTCCTGGCATGCCTGGTGATCATTCAGAGCTGCCTCTGTAGCAGATGTAGGATTGAGGTGAGGCAGAAGGTTCCGTTGTGTTGAAGCCAGCCTGCATTTTTCATTCTTGGGTACAATTAAAATGACAAAATCTGCACTGGTTCCACATTGCCTTGAGATACTAATGAGTGAAAATGAAAGGTCATCCCTACCCGCATCCCCTTCCTGCATTACATTCTGGTCAGTATTTCCAAGTGTAATTTTGTCACAGAACAGACATCGCATTAGCATTAGTAGTCAAATTTATTGTTATAGCCAATTGCCATTCCAGTGTAATCACAAAACAAAATGTGTGTGTGTGTGTGTGTGTGTGTGTGTGTGTGTGTCTGTTTGAAATTAATCCAGCAATAGAAGTGTAGCATTCCAGAAATACAACTCACTGAAACTAAAAAACATTTAAGTTACGGGATCTCCTTAGCAGTTCACACTATGGTGGCCCAGGAAAAAATGCTTTTACCTTTCTTGCTGGTTCAGACATGACATAGCAGGGGAGCAGTGCCAAAATCATTCCCCAGCCAAGATACGTTGCCCCCTCCTTCACCCTTTCCTTGTGCTTTAGTCTGCCCTTGTTCCTCCTGTTTCCCTTTTTCCCAAGAACCAATTGACATAATGGATTATATATCTGCAGATTTATTATCAGTGGAAATTCGTTCACAGAAGCAATTAGGGGACTAATATTTATTTTTTCTTTTTCTCCCCCTAAGCGATAACTCTAGTGTTTTTCTATATTGCTGCGATTTTGCTTCAGGAGCAGTGGAGCTGATAAAGGTATTTTTACATCTAGTGTTCATTTTGCAGAGAGCACAGCATCCTCTCTGGCTCTTGGGTTGAGCAGTAGTACAGCAGGCATCTTTAAGACACCAAGCCCAAGGAGTGCAACAGCTTAGAATGCATTTCTCGTTCTCCTTAAACTTCATTACTGTACAGAGATGCCTCCCCCAACACATCTGGAAGGCATCTCTGTACAGAGAACAGATAAAGTGCTATGAAGCAGCACCTCTGGGATGTCTGACTCTTGCAGTCGCCTGGCCTAGGGGAGCTGCATAAAGCCCTAAATGGCTTTGGGCTTAGATACCTGAAGGGCCATCTTCTCCCATGCATTCTTCCCTTTGTACATTGTTCAGCATTGGAGGTCATGCTATGTGTCCAGCTGCTGACACTTGGCACTTGGCATTGAGGGACCGGGCCTTTATTGTCATGGCACCAATGCTTTGGAATGCCCTCCCCAGGAAAGCCACCTGGCCTCATTGTTAAGTGACTTCTGCTGCCAGGCTAAAAGATGGCCTTTTCTGGAGGCCTTTTGTGGATGGTTGCTTTTTGCTGGCTCCTTCTGTTTCTCTAGTGCTCTTGCTTGCAGTAGACTGTTTCTTTTCTTGGAAGAAAAGCAAGATACACACTTTTGAAAAATTCATAAAAATACGCAATGTGTAGAATGTTGCTTATCACTTGGAGCATCTTCACACACACACACACACACACACACACATATATATATATATATATATAGAGAGAGAGAGAGAGAGAGAGAGAGAGAGGCATCATAGGTGATGGTTGATGACATTTCATTCCCACCTTTTCTCTTGGGAGCTCAGGGAAGTGTACTTCGTTTGTGTTCTCTCTCTCTCTCTCTCTCTCTCTCTCTCTCTCTCTCTCTCTCTCTCTCGTTTATATGCAGAGGGAGGGGAAAGTGAGCTTGAGATTGCTCTCATGGCTCACCGATTGTGGATCCTGAACTTCCAGAACAAACATTTTACAACAAGGCTGCACAACTGGTTTTGCTCTTGCCATAAAGGAAGGAAATAACACACATGGCAGGCCTTTAGCTCAAGGACGGCTCTTTGCAGGGGCATCACTTTGCTCAGTCATAGGGCATATTCCTTGTATGCAGAATATCCCAGCTTCATTCCTGGGCATCTCCAGGTAGGGTTAGGAAATAATTCCTCCCTGAAGCACTGGAGAACCCCTGCCAGTCAGTGACTGGGTTCACACAGCACACTAACCTACATGCGGTGGTTGAATGTGGCCTGTTGTTGAACTGCGGGTTGTTTGTTGAAGAGTAGGTTAATATTTTGTCTGAACATTTTCTGCAGTGTGGCTTATTTTCCTCAAACAAGACACCTTGAGAATCCACGGTTTGTTGTTCGTTTGTTCAGGGTGGTTAATAACCCACCCTGTGGAAGAGGTCTTGGATTCAGACAACACGCAAACTCACGGTTCAATAACAACCTATGGTTCAACAATAAGCTATGCTCAACCACTAAGTATGGGTTAGCGTATTGTGTGAACAGCCCCAATGTGTTAGCAATACTGGGCTAGATGGACCAATGGTCTGACTCAGCATAAGGCATGTTCCTGGTGAAAGTTAATCACAGACGACAGGGAATTTCACTTGAGGGAGCAAAGAGCAGATAGAGGCTGTAGTAGCATGAGAGAAGAGTTTGTAGTGGCAAGAGGACTCTGCCATGTTAATATTTTCCCCTTAGAATGCTTGCTGTTAGTTTGTAAAGGCTGCTCAAAGAGTGAACCAGAATATGGTGGCAGTTTTGCCTATTTGGTAGGTGTCTGTAAAATAAATTTGCTTATTCTGGTAAAAAAAAACCTTTTTTTTTTTTTAACTACAAGCTCTTCTATTCAAGAAGCATTCATAAAGGAGTCTGGTATTCCAGGTTTCTAACAAGAGGTAGCAAACTGCACAGAAGTACCTTATTGCACATGGGGAACCTGGTTGCTCCTCTTCTAGTCTTTATTGGTACCATCAGGTTTGTACCATCAGTAGAATGAAGTGGGTACAGCTTTTTCAGGGCTGTACCACTTCAGGAGGCAGGTGGCAGGTTAGAAAGCGTTGCCTTATACCACATCAGGCCATCGGTCTATCTAGCTCAGTATTGTCTATGCTGGAAGTGGGCATCTTGTGACTTTCCAGATGTTTTGGCCTGCAACTCCTGTTATTGGCTATGCTGGCTAGGGCTTATGGGAGTTGTAGGTCAAAACATAAGAACATACGAAGTGCCATGCTGGATCAGACCAAGGGTCCATCTAGTCCAGCACTTTATTCACACAGTGGCCAACCAGCTGTTGACCAGGGACCAACAAAGCAGGACATGGTGCAACAGCACCCTCCCACCCATGTTCCCCAGCAACTAGTGCACACAGGCTTACTGTCTCAAATGCTGGAGATAGCACACAACCATCAGGGCTAGTAGCCATTGATAGCCTTCACCTCCAGGAATTTATCCAACCACTTTTTAAAGCCATCCAAATTGGTGGACATCACTTCATACTGTGGTAGTGAATTCCATAATTTAACATTTGGAAGGTCAGTCTGGAGTTTGTTCCTGCATTGCATGGATATGTTGGAGATTGAACCTGGGGCGTTCTGCATGCAAAACAGGTTCTCTACTACTGAGCTGAATCCCTTGTGTATGGTGTATGCCCACAACCTCTCTGCCTGTAGATAATGAGCATGCTCAGGGAAGGGGTACAGCACATCACCTGCAACCTTAAGTGGCAGAATAATCCAAGCTTGTATTTGATTCTTCTGTGTTTTTTTGTATAAACTGATCCTTAGAAACATTTGACAAAACTATATCATGATTTATTTATTTTTAAAATAATAATAATAATAATAATAATAATAATAATAATAATAATAATAATAATCTATTTCATAGGGAGTTTTCTAACCAGTTCAGATTTTTCTGTTTGGTCTTTTCTTGCCCCTCCCCCCCTTACAGTCACACTTGTTCTTCAACGCTTCCTGGTGTTTTGCCTTTGTTCACAACGTGTGTGATGATGCCTCACCCTACCCTTTCCCAGACGAGAGCCTGGATGTTGTTCTTCTTGTCTTTGTCCTCTCTTCGATTCATCCTGACAGGTAAATGAAGACTGAAAGAGGAGGAGGGCAAGAACAAATGCGGTCAATCTCTCTCTCTCTCTCTTTCTCTCATGAATGCTTTTGAGGGTTAAGACCGATGATAAACAACCTTAAATTCTCTTGCGTACAGGCCATTTTAAATCCCACAGCTCTCTTGTCCATAATGGTGAGCAGGACAAAACAGGGCTTCATTAGTGAGCCTTCAGATGCCCTCAGAAGGCACGTCTGTGACAAGATGTGTACTTACAGCAGACGGTGGGTGTCTTCTTTTTTTAAACACCCATCCCCACCCAACAGCCACCAAATTGCCACCGTTGTGCTCCAAGGATATTCTCAGCTTTGTTCTCCAAACAGCTGAGCTATCTGATCTGCTTTTGCAGAGAGATTCTATTTCCCACATAGCATATATCTTCCTGTTTGTTCAGAGGCAAGCCCGTGACTCATGGGCAAAAGACAGGTTTGCCAAGCCTGGCTAAGGACTGTGAGCAAGATATATTTCCCCATCACCTTCTCGTAAGCCATGAACATCCAAGATGTCTGTGGATATTTTCACCACTAAACTTTCAAGCAGGGTTCAGGAAGCTGTGCCTGATGGGATATCATTTGACTCCAACTCCCATCATCCTTGATAATTGGCCATGCTGGCTGTATCTGATGGGAGACGGAATCCAATGACATCTGGAAGGGGACAGCTTCCCCTACCCTGTTTTAGAACTTGTCTTGTTCTCCTCACCTCTATTTCATGCTACACGCACTTACTTCTGAGATTAGGTTACATTGAACTCAGTGAGCCTGTTCAGACAGCACATTAAGCCACAGCTAGGCTGCTAACCCTTTTGCAAAAAATGGTTAGTGAACCTGTTTAAACTGTGATTATGTAGCCACCATGGCTAGAAATGGTTCACACAATATGCTAAGTCATGGTTCACACGACGCAGCTAAGCCATAATGTTTAGCTCAAAATGCTTAACCACTGTGGCTTAGTGTGTTGTCTGAATGAAGTCACTGAGACTTACTTCTGAGTAGGCAAGCACAGACTCTAAATGGCTATGACGAACATCTCATTCATAAATATATCACGTAGGAGTATCTTCTACTGTTCCAAGTAAGTATCCTAAGCTTAGTTTAGATCTTTGTATGTCAAGGTCACTGGTCTCTCTGCATTGACTGTAACACAGTACTATTTTGACTCCCAAGGTTAGTGCACCATCTCATACATGTTTAGACAGGAAAAAGTCCAACAACTCCCAGCATTTCCCAGCCAACATTTTTTCTGTCTAAGCCTGCATAGGATTGCACCCTTAAAGTTCAAAAAAGTATAGCCTTCAATGAAAATGAGCTGGGTGCCTAAAGAGTCCTCAATTTGAGGGAGGGGGAGTGCAAAGATTTTTTACAGTGGGGGTTCTACAAACAAAGAGCCTTGCTTGTCATAGAAGTTCCTCAAATGCAAGAAATTTAATTCAACTTTTAAATGTTTCAATAAATAAAAAGCCTACCAATTAGAAAACCAGTTATGGCTAAAGCAATACAATTTTCAGCCAAGTGCCAAAAAGCAGGGGAATTATGAACACTAGCCTTAACACCACATCCTCCCTAAAGAGGCAGAAAGTACAAGTGAAATGGAGAATATGATATGCAGAGGTGACTGTGAGGTTGTGAAAAATTCATGGTGAACTACTTAGGGCCACCTATTTCTTCTTTTTTTAGAGCAACCCTTGCCCAACCTGGTGCCCTTCAGACTACAAGGCCCATCATCCCTCACCATTGGCTATGCTGGCTAGGGCTGATGGGTGTTGTAGGCCAAAACATGAGCCACAAGTTGTCTAGAGCTGTTCTGCAGTATCCTCTTTCCCAGAATTAGGATACAATATATATGACCCAGCAAAGAAGCCCAAAATTGATACACTACTTTAAATAGACTTTCTCAAACGAAATGGGGAAGACAGGTGATGAATCTTCAATACCTAATCAAAATAGTTCTGCAGATTCCAAAATTACTTTTCAATATATGACATAGGGTGGGTTTGTTGTTGTTGTTAATTGAATGTCAGATATATGGTGTTGAGGAATTAACAGGGAAAATTCTTTATGTGGTCAGCACTGTGTGATGAAAGTTGTGTTAAGATCATTTTAAAAACTAATGATGGGACTGAGTTTTGTGTTCCGAATAACATGCTATGACAGCACTGAGTTTTTGTGTGGTGATGCATTTCCTCCTTTTTGGTGTTGTGCAAGTGGCCACCTTATTCAAGAAGGAAGGAGACCGTGGTGTCAGTTCTGTCTTTTTTATTATTATTAAGTGGAGAGAGCAATCCCAAGGTCTCTGGGAGAGCGTCCCAAGGAGAGTGCACAGCATCGTTTGGAGTCCTCCTCCCGAGACCATAGACACTGATATGTCCTTGGGAGAGGGACTCTGAGTTCTCATCCCCTGCCCCACAAAGAACCATACGGGCTGCTTCCCGAGATCACAAATGCGGCCTCAGAGGGAGGGAAAGGGGATGTTCTGATGGCAGGGAGGGGAGAGGCAAGACCAGGAAACAAGAAATCCTATGGCCTTTCCAGCCCTGGCCCAGCTTCCAGCAGTACACCTTCTTATTTATTTATTGCATTCCTATAGTACCCAATAGCTGAAGTCCTCTGGTTGGTTCACACACAAAAAATCAGTCTTTATGGCTTTCTTAAATGCTAAAAGACTGTTAAGTTGACAAATCTCCTCCGGCAGGCCATTCCACAATTAAAACCATAAATACAATATAAAATATAATATGGAAGCTTAAAACCACAATACAAAAGTACAACCAGAACAAAACCGAGCAGCAATACAGAGATTTAAAATACAGATTTAAAATGCACTTTTAAAACAGCAGAGGTAAAAAACTAGGATAGTAATTTGTCAAAATATTGGGAAAATAAGAGTATAACGGAGGTGAACCTCTCTAAGGAGCTCATTCCATAGCTGGGGGTGACACAACCGAGAAGGTCCTCCTCTTGGTAGCCACCTGCCTCACTTCCTGGGCTGAGAGGCCCTCCTGGAGGAAAATTTTGTGAAAGGAGAATGGAGAGGCAAAAGTCGCCTCTGATGCTCCTTCCACCCTGCTAGTATCAGCCTGGCAGAGCGTTGGATACCCAGAAACCTCTTGAGATCGGAGGCTTCCTTACATGGAGAATTCTCTAAAACACTTTGGTACATGCATTTTGTCTTTAGTATGCAAGTTGTAACTTTATAAAATTCCACATGCAGTGGGCAGGATTAAAATGCTATAAAGAAAGTTATACATATGTAAAAAATGGATCCTTGCCCTCAAAGAGCTTACCAAATAAATATTGACAATAGGGGATGACAAGAGAAGGAGGAGAGAGGAGGAACAGATGAGGTTAGCAAGAGTGGATGTGAGAAAATACAATTAATGCTGGATTTTCAGCTAGGAAAGAGGATTAAAAGGGGGGAAGGTTTAAGAAACCCACCTGACTTCCAAGTCTTCATTGGAATTCAGAGGTTCTGTGTACAGAGATTCCTTCCTCGGACAAGGACACACTACTAAATTCTTTCTCCATTATACATTTACCAGTTTTTATACATCGTACACGAGCACTCTTGTTTTGTTTAAATATAACAGTGGTCTGAGGGTTCTCCCCTGACCTCCAATACTCTTAGCATAGATTTTTACGTGTCACAAGAGAATTGCCCCAATAGATAGAAGTAGAGATGGTGGTTTCTCACTCTTTGATGCTTCTGCAAATGACCCAAATAGGAAGCTGCCAATTGTAGGCTGTTGGTTGCTGGCTGAGGATTGCCAGTCTGGAGAGTGGCATCGAACCAACAGTTACCAAACCTATTGCTAAATACATTAAAAAAAAAACCTTATGGAAAATTTTCTGCTGTTAATTTTATTTCTTGATGGCTAGTTTTAGCTCTTTGTGTTTTCGTCTTTGCTGCTTATTTTAAGCTGGTTGGCAATGAGTTTTCATGATCGGATATTGCTTTTTATGCTCCTTATAGTTTGTGAGTGGCTTTGAGCGACTCCTTTTCCAGAGGGGGGAAAGCAGGGCATCGGTTCCTTCAGAAAAATACAATCCTGCTTGCTTGTGTCAGCCATTTTGAAAGGCTAACCCTAAGTAGGCCAATGACTGAATCCCCACAGGGATTGTTTGGAAACAAGAAATAACTCATTGTTTTATGGTTTTTTGCAGGGAGGAGACTGTTCTCAGGGTTAAAGCAAGGACTAGGCCTTGGTGCTGATGTCCAGGGCTCCTACAGCCCCTTCCCCCAATGACCATCCAGAGGTGAGGGGAGCTGGGGCAAGCAGGCCTTCCATCATCACCTGAGCCAACTTGGGGATTCCGGGGCCCACCAGGTGTAGCTTGCCGCAGCATCCTTTCTCCTTTTGGAACATTTTCGAGTCCATGGTTACAGATGCTCACTTTATTATTTGTACTTTAAAAGTATATGAAGCATTTTCTACAAGAAAATGGTGCTTATTCCCAAGTAATTGTATTTAGGATTCGAGTAGCCGAAGCAAACTTCATTATACCCCTGTAATCATGATAGCTCTATGATTTAAATGGATTTAAAATGCCCAGCTGCACGTTCTCTTGTTTTTTGGCGAACAGGTTTTTGTTTCATTTGCTCTAACGTATCGGCAATGTGGATATGTACGAGCATGGAATGCTGGGGCGGGGAGAAGAGAAATGTTAGCACGTGCCTCACAACTGAGGTGATACAACGTGGCCCTCTAAAGCAGCTCCAGCACCCCCAGCCATAAGATCATCAAGTCCAGAGTCCAAAATGACTTATCAGCGGTTCTCTGTTTTTCACAGGATCCAAAAAGTTATCAATAGACTGGCCAGGTTATTGGAACCTGGAGGGCTAATGCTCTTTTGAGATTACGGAAGATACGATGCTTCACAGCTACGTTTCAAAAAAGGTACACTCAAGGAGATAATGGCTTTGTTTGTTTACTTGTGAGTCATCAATGGGACTAACGTAATCTTCCCTTGTTTTGTGTTGTTTGTTCCTCATAGGCAGCTGCTTGTCGGAGAACTTCTATGTAAGAGGCGATGGTACCAGAGCTTATTTTTTCACAAAAGGTATGGGACAGGGTAGGGATGAGGACACTGCACCATGGCAGGATGATGCTAGGATGCCTAGAGCAAGAGAGTAGTGGAGGGAAGGGTGGTTTTTTTTCTGGTTTATTAGTTGCAGAGAACAAGCTTTCCTACCAACCCTACTTTGGTGCTGGAGCTTTGGCTGTTTAGGGTCAAACTTACCATGAAGCAGGAGATCCATGATTGGAACTCTCAGTGACCTGGTTTTGCACGATCACGGCTGCCCTGCAGTTTGTTTAAGGCACGGCGAGCGATGGCATATGCCAGGCGCGTTTTGAATATTCAAGCCCCAGTTTGTCGTGTCATGTGAAGCTGGGTGGCGGGGCTTGTGTGTGTGTTAAACAACAGGCCCATTGCCTTCACAATGAGAGCCAGTGTGGTGTAGGGGCTAAAGTGTTGGACTGGGAATCAGGAGATCTGGGTTCTATCTGGGTTCTGCTTATACATTTCCGACCCCAATTCAAGGTGCTGTTTTTAACCTATAAAGCTCTACATGGCTTGGGACTGCAATACCTGATGGAACGCCTCTCCCGACATGAACCTACCCATACACTGCGCTCAACATCTAAGGTCTTCGAGTGCCTACTCCGAGGGAAGCTCGGAGGATGGCAACAAGGGAGAGGGCCTTCTCGGTGGTGGCCCCCCGACTGGAATGATCTCCCCAATGAGGCTCGCCTGGTCAAGACTTTTCTCTTCTCCAAGGCATTTTAACATTTTAACAGCATTTAACAATGTTAAGTTTGTTTTTAACGGACCCCAGAATTGTTGTTTTTAAATGGATACTGTTTTTATATTGTTTTTATGTTTCTGATGGTTTTTTAAATCTTGTATTAATGTTTACTATTTTTAACTGTTGTAAACCGCCCAGAGAGCTTCAGCTGTGGGGCGGTATATAAATCCGTTAACCCTTTTGCAGAAAATGATTAGTGAGCGTGTTTAAACTGGTTATGAATGGTTCACACAACACGCTGAGACATGGTTCACATGACATGCTAAGCCATAATGTTTAGCTCAAAATGCTTGACCATCGTGGCTTAGCATGTTATCTGAACAGGGTCACAGTTTCAGAAAAGCTGCAAAAAGATTTGTGACACCTTAAAGACTAACACATTTTGAATGGCACACACTTCCGTGGACTTTTGTTTCACCTGATTAGAAAAGCAGAGTCTCTTGAAATGCGATAAAATGTGTTTGCAATAAAAAATAAAGCAAACTTTGGATGCACCACTCTATGTTTCTATCAAGAATGCTGCAGTGGGTGGGCAGAAAGTAGATCTTCAGATTTTGGGACTTCCAACTTCCAGAAGCTCCTGCCAGGCTGGCCAAAAGTTAGGAATGCTGGGAGTTGAAGTCCAAAACATCTGGAGACCTCCCTTCTGCCCACCCCTGAAGTAAATAATTCCTTTTTCTCCCTGTGTGTTAATTAAAATTGAAGCTCATCTACTTTTTGGTAGAGGTGTTATCTCTGGTTTTTTGTTTTATTTTGTTTTGTTTTCTGGTTTTGTTTTGCTAACTTCTATTGAACCTCCTCTGCAAGGAGTCTGGACAGGTAGCAATACCTCCCCAAAACGCTTTATAGAATAATTATTTTGAAAGACAAACATACAAAATATATTAGAAACAAATGTGCCGCTTAAGATAATGTGCTACTTTTATCTTTGGACATTAGTGCCTTCTTGTATAACAATGGTTTGCATCATTACTTTAACCTAAATACATGGGGAGTTGTTGTTATTGTTGTTGTAGTTACAGAAACGTCTTCCTACCTCACTATCACCCAAATGTGACCCTGAAGACCAGTTTGAATGGAAAAAAAAATGTAGATAACACCCCATACTTACTGGAATGTACAGTTTTGAGAGAAACATCTATATTGGGGATGGGGAGTATTCTCTCTTTAGAGTCCAGCTGTTGCATTTACAAATGGTTTGTGGCAGGTGCTGCCTCAACCCAGCGGCTCATTGAAAACAGTTTTCCATTTCCATGTAGAGGTGTAGAATTTTGATGTGCAGGCCCTCATCTTGACAGCCTCCATCACTATGCTCCCAAGGACAGTCCAATCATGCAGGCGGCTGTGCTGATCCATTTCAACAAACCAGTTTGAGCAGTTTCCATCTACACCATGAGCAAGCCTTTAAAAAAAAGGCTTCCAGACCAGACCACCCCCAAATCCTTTGCATTAGAACAGAGAAGGCTGTATCGTTGCTGGGAAAATGCATCACACTACGTCCCAGCTACTGTGAGGAGTGTAGCTAAGCTCAGAAGGAACAGGGAATTTTAAGATGGGTGGCAGATGACATCAGCGATCCTGCTAATAAAAAAGTGCTGGTGCTTCCTCTCTGCGGATCCTGGCTCCACAGCACCACTGCTTCCACGTCATGTTCCCTCAGGTTGTGTTGTACTCTGTTGGTTCTTCCGGCTATGTGCACCCTTCAAGTCTTGGGTGTGGCATGTGGGCATCAGCCTAGTCAGGGGAGAGGCGAATGATGTGCGCGAGACCATGCTGGATCAGACCAAGGGTCCATCTAGTCCTGCACTCTGTTCACACAGTGGCCAACCAGCCATCAGCCAGGGATGAACAAGCAGGACATGGTGCAACAGGACCCCCCACCCATGTTCCCCAGCAACTGGTGTACACAGGCTTACTGCCTCCAATACTGGAGATAGCACACAACCATCAGGGCTAGTAGCCATTGATAGCCTTCACCTCCAGGAATTTATCCAACCCCCTTTTAAAGCCATCCAAATTGGTGGCAATCACTACATATTGTGGTAGTGAGTTCCATAACTTAACTATGCACTGTGTGAAGAAATACTTCCTTTTATTTGTCCGAATCTCCCACCGATCAGCTTCATGGGATGTCTCTGGGGTTCTAGTACTTTGAGAGAGGGAGAAAAATGTCTCCCTATCCATATTCTCCATTCCATGCATAATTTTGTCAAGCCCCTGTCTGAGCTCCTGTCATGCTAATTGATTATTTGGGACACTGAATTAGCAGAGGTTTTTTTTTTTAAAAAAACCCAGTCCTTCAAAGGGCTATTTTTTTGGTTTATGAGATGTGACCAAACTCACATTTGCTTCCCATACTATTTGGTGCTAACTGAACACTTTGGAAAGTGGGGCGGGGGGGTGATATCTGCTAGAGTGCTTTCAACTTCAGTGTGACCGATGAATTTTGTACACCACCAGGCATGAGATTCTAAAATGAAATTCATGTGGTGCCATGAAAGGTTTCCCCTTCCCCCTTCTAGGGGGCTGTTTCTGCTACTTGGCTGTCGGCACAGTGAGGGACAGCTTATTCCATCCCTCATGATGTGATGTAGGATTCTTCTTTATATAGCTATCATACGGCTGCGAGGGCAGAAATGGCTACTGTAAGCGAAATCTTGTATTATGAATTTTATTATTATCATTATTATTATTATTAATTTATATAGCACCATCAATGTACATGGTGCTGTACAGAGTAAAACAGTAAATTTTAGTGTATCAGACCGCCTTATGAAGTGGTATTATTATTATTATTTATTTATATAGCACCATCAATGTACATGGTGCTACTGCTGCATTGTGTGTGAAGGGTTGTAACGCACTGAGAGCCAATTTAGTGCAGTGGTTAGAATGTTGGACTGGGATTTGGGATGTCTAGGTTCTAGTCTCCACTCGGCTGTGAAGCTCCCAGACACACTAACCCACCTCACAGGGCTGTTGTGAGGATAAAGTGGAGAGGAGGAGGACCATGTAAACTGCCTTTGGTTCCTTGCATGAGGGAAAAAGGCAGGATAGAAATGTAATGAAATAATAAACACTCAACCTTAAACTGGCTAGGCAGAACTATGCACCTTGGACCTGTTGTTCTTTAAATCCCTGGAAAAGCGCTTACGTTTTACCTCAGGGATCGGCCAGTGCTCTACTGCACTGGAGTTGGGGCATCGGAGTGCCCAGCGAGGTACTTGTGGTCTCATTTCCACCCCTTCTGTGGGAAATGTCTTTCCTTCACCAGAAGTTCACCCTGTGAGGTAGGTTCAATGGCACCATTGCCTGCTTCTCCGCAGCTGTTGCAAGGTGTAGGAGTTAAGTCTCACATGTTTGAGCAAAGGAACACATTCTTTTCTTGCACTGGTATTGGACCTCTTGCTCCCAGTTGTTGCTTTTACCTTTATTTACGTTACGTTTCTATCCCACCCTACCCTCACGGAACTCATGGTGGCAGACATGGTTCTCCTTGCCCCTCCCCAATTTTATCTTCACAACAACCCTGTGAAGTAGGTTAGGGTGAGAGGTAGTGACTGGCCCAAGCTCACCCAGTGAACCTCTTTGGTGAGTAGGGATTTGAACGCAGGTCTCCCAGTATTTTTTGGAACAAGGTAAGAAAAGCAAACCCTTCTTAAAATCCATGACTAATCTCTTACGGTTTTTATGCATTTATGCGTTAGTAGTATTTGGTGTTGATCTGTATCTGTGTATAGTTTGATTAGTGCAGCCTTGCTTTTTATTTCCTATTCTACAGATGAAATACATAAAATTTTCTCTTCGGCTGGCTTAAGTGAAGTGCAGAATCTGCTTGATCGACGTCTGCAAGTAAACAGGAAGAAACAAGTGAAGATGAATCGTGTCTGGATACAAAGCAAGTTCCAGAAGCAACTACAGCTGCCTCGAAGCAGGCAAGAAGATGCTCAAGATAACCACGGCTCTTAGTTTGAGCAGGCATTTTAATGGCTGAATAACCAGAAAGACTTTTGAATGGAGCTTTTTTCTTACTATCTCATCATATGATGGTACAAATTGGCCGCAATCCAGAAATAAAAAGTATGATCAGGTCTTCACACCCATTAAAGATTTTGACTTTTTTTAAAAAAAAAACACACCCTACTGTGCTGACAACCTATTTCTGAAACCGGGGGTGGTTGTGATGGTGCCATTTCAAAACAAATCTGATGTTGACAAGATAAGGAAGATTTTTAAGGAACATCTCTGCCCATATGAACTTGCTGTTGCCTTGATTGTCTACTGAAAGTCTCCTTCAGGTGCTTCCTTTATTTGGAGCTATGTTAAAACGGCCTTTTCACTGGTGGCATCCCTGCTATGGAACATCCTCCCAAGAGAGGCCTGCTTGGCACCAGTGTTGTAATCCTTTTGAAGCCAAGCAAAAACATTTTTGCTTTAATTTGTCATAAGTTGATTTTCTGGATTTTATTCATAGGTTTGTTGTATTTTTGTTCGATTGTACACTGCCCTGAAATCCTAAAATAGGATGAACATGTTTTAATGAATTGGCGTATTTGGTAAAATGTGAAAGATGGGCTACACATAGTTTATAGTGACTGGAATACATTTTTGGTCTTTGGGAACACAGCATTTTAATCAAAAAAATTCTTTGATATATACTTCTGAGAAGTATGAAGTAGAAGATGATTGAATATAATAGTTTCTACTGTACATAAGTATGGAACAACAGATTTTTAAGAAATATTAATACAAATTTGGAAAAAAAATGCTGTAGCATGTTTATTATTTTATATAGCATCATGTTCATGGTACTTTACTACAGAATAGCAAACTAAGGTCCCTGACCATGAGGAGCTTACAGTTTAAATTTCGAGTAAAAATGAAAGCAAGGGAAATCGGGAAATCTTGAGTTTTCCTTTACTATGTAGAGTTTTGCTCTATTTTGAACATACACTGTGGCCTGTACCTTCTAACTCTGGGTGGTGTCCAACATCATCCAGGTGTACCTCTTGCACTACTGGACTTCCCTTTCCTCTGCACGCACAGCCAAATGTACAATGGAGAGAACACAGCAGGAAGCTAGGTTCAGCATAAGTTTCAGTGAATTAGAGTACAAAGATTGATTCCACTTCTAAATGGACTCTTCTAAGTTATTGTGGCCTGGATTACCTTGATTCAGATGTTAAATTCATGAGACTTACTGGTCTTTGTCCGCACCTGAACTCTAAGTTATTCATGCTAAGAAGCCAAACCACAGTCCAGCTTTATAGGGCTATATTGGCTCCTTTTGTCACCTAGGGCTCATCCACACAGATGTTTTGCCCCTGGATTGCTTTGGAGTGGCAGCATGTGATCTACATGACGCAGCCGCCACTCTGAATCAATCCAGGGGCAAAGCCCCGAAGCTTCGCACTAAAGAAGTCGGGGATTTACCCCGACTTTTTAAGATTGGAGCATGGCTCCACACCTCTACGGAGCCTTGTTAAGGAAAAATAAATAAAATTTAAAGGGGGGTTGGAAATCCCGCCAGGGAGGGAGCACCCATTCCTCCCCCCTTGTCCCCCCCCCCAGTTAGCTGTAAATGTGATCCTTCGCATTTACAGCACACACACAGCCCAAAAAACACGTCAGCCTCATTTTCCCATTAAACCCCCCACTAACTAGCACGGATGCTCCCAGGCACCCCCGGACCAGTCTCGTGAGCGCTCGGGTGGACGGGTGCGGTGGCGGCAGCACCTGGAAACCCTCAACTGTGCTCCTTCCCATGTAGATGCTGGGAAGGAGCGTCAATGTGGCTGCGCCCCAGCTTGTGCCACCGGGCGCAGCACTATTGGAGTCGAACAGACAAGGACCTGATCACTTCTGCTGGTGAAGCTGTAGTACCACCTCTGTCCATCTGATGTGATGGCGCTGCAGAACAACAGCTCCTTCCACTTGCAAGCTACCATGGTGGCAGAGGGCTTGAGCCCAACCTCCAGGCATCATGCACTATCAGGTACTCCTTTCGGCGCCTCCTGAAAACATCTTTATTCCATGAAGCCTTTCCTTAATATGCAGCCTTGGAATTCTGTTTTTGCTTTTTAAAAATTTTGTTTTAGCTGTTTTATTCTGTTTTTATTTCCATTTTATCTTGTACACCGCTCCGAAATTTTTCAATGGGGAGCGGTATATAAATATTCTAAATAAATAAATAAATAAATAATACAGTGAGAATACTAGGACCACTTAGATTTTTTCGCTGTGCTTTGGAAGACTGTTTACTTAATTTACTTAATGAATGGTTTTGAAATGCATCTAGGGATATTCTGCTCCCTGAGCAAGTTTACTATTTGATGCCCCTCTTTGTACTAAAATGTTGTTGGTTGAACCATAATTAAATGCTGGGATTTCAATATTGATTAAACACCACCCCATAAAGAGAAACCATGTGTAAATTGGCAGTGTTCTGCTTATTTGGGAATGGAAAGGAGGTGGAAGTGTCTAGTTTGTTTTCTTCCAGAAACTGAAGGAGACGACACAAGTTGCTGGGAAGAATAAAGGAGCCTCCAATACTTTCTGATACTAGGCAGTATTTTATTTATGAAGGAAGCTTCAGAATAACCAAGAAAATGATATGGGACATGTCTTTAGGATGAATATACTTAGAATGCAAATTGTATTCAGTGGTGATCATTTTATGTTCCAAATCTCACATTAAATCTATATAATATATACAGTATGGTTTTCTCACTCTCGCATTTATTGTACATTTCAATCCAAGTGTTACCAGCCACACATTGTCTTCTTTTGTGGATATTGATGGCACAAATGCATGTTGGAATATTTTCTTAGAATATAGCTGTATAATCCACCTTAGAATATAACTATATATATATATATATTCAACTCCCATGGGTGGACCAGTCCCCCAGACACCCCAGAACACGTTGCGGGCTTTCCTGTTGCTACTGAAATTACTGCTGCTGGACCATCTCCAAAACTGGGGTGATAGCAAAAAAAAAGTGTTGGGAAGCATGGGAAGTCTGCACCTTGTTGAGGAGCAAAATTGCAACAAGGCGCACATTCTTATTTATTTATTTAAAACATTTGTATCCCGCCCTATATCATTAAGATCTCAGGGCAGCGTACAGATAAAAGCATACAGTATAAAACAATAAATATGCACAGTTAAAAACAAATTAAACCATCAACCAAGTTAAAACAATATATAATTTTAAAACAGTTAAAACAATGTGCCATCTTAGTGAATTTAACCATCCAAGTCTTCGTTAAAAAGCCATGTTTTTACATGCCTTAATTTTTACAAAGGAAAATTGCAACTTTTGCGGTGGTAGCAGTGGTGGGTGGGGGAGCCAGGAGGGTCCATACAGGCCACTCCTGGTTTAAAGAATATCATTCCAAATGCAGGTGTGCAGAATTTGTCTTGACAAGGCTTTAAGAGCTCCTGAAGAACCAGTTGCCTCAATTTTGTTTCCACAGCCACTTCTCCAGAATAGAACAAGGGTAGCTCCTGTAGCAGTTTTGCTTTACAAGAACCCTGCAAAGCGGTTTAAGCTAACACTAGTGATTACCTAATGCTGACCCTGTTCAGACGACACCCTAAGCCACGATGGTTAAGCATTTTGAGCTAAACATTATGGCTTAGTATGTCATATGAACCTTTCCTAACCATGGTGGCCACACAACCACAGTTTAAACATGCTCACTAACCACTTGCTGCAAAAGAGTTAGTGACCTAACCATAGTTTAGTGTGTTGTCTGAACAGGCCTGCTATCTAGTGAACCTTGGACTTGAGTTTCCACAATTCAAACCCAATACTAATCACTTCAACATTGTGGTCTATGAATGTTGTGTGTCTAGGAAAGATGTCACATGATGTCATTTGTTTGCAAGCCAATGGCCACTAATAAACCAATACAAAATTACAAAATGTATAACAAGAATAAAACATAGGAGTAATTAAACATATAAAAAGGAGCTCAATGAATCTGAACTAAAATATTCACCTAGGCTTTTATGCCAAAGAATCATATTTACAATTAACTAGGACAACAGTTAGAGCTTTAGCACAATTTGTTTAGGCCGTTATGGCAACCTACTGGATCGTTTGACTATTTTGATCACACAGTAGGTAACATGTATTTCTTAAGGTACATTCATGTTGCAACACACATAAAATATTCTAGGGTGACCAACTGTCAGGATTTCCCCGGATTTGTCCTGGTTTTTGTTCTTTCCATGGTGTCGGGGGATTTTCTATAATTTTCAATAATGTCCTGGAATGACACACCTTCCCCTTTAAGGCTGCTATTAGCATGGCAGGAGGGAATGACATGCTTTCTTGAGGCACATCATTCCCCCACCCCGAGCTCCAATTGAGGTCTTAAAGGGGAAAGTGGGTCATTCGTGGACATTATAGAAAAGGCCCCAACTGGATTGGATGGTGGTGGTGCAGAATGAAATCCTTTCCCCTCCTCCACTCCAATCGGGTTCTTTAAGGTGGCGGGGGAATAACGTACTTTCTGCAGGACTCAGAAAGCTGCTTCCCCACACACACACTAGGTGTCCTCTTTTTTGGTTTCCCAAATATGGTCACCCTAAAATATTCCCAAGAAGTTTTGAACAGGGTAATGTTTATCATCATCACCATGATCTCTCTTTTCTTGTGGTAGCTTTTTCTAGACGGACATGACAGGCTTTGCCTAGTTATGCTGTGTGTTTTTTTTAATGATTCAGGAATTTCCTGACTATTGAACATGTTTTAAGTATGACTGTTCTCTGGATGTATTTTGGTAGGCCCAGTTTCTGAAGGCTTTCTGTGTAGTTTTTTGATGTGATGCCAGTGACTGATGTGATTAATGGAATCATTGTGACCTTTTCCTGTTGCCATAGTTCTTTAACACAAAAAGCCAGTGGTGTATATTTTTCTCTCTTTAACCTTTGCTTTTCTACATTTTTGTCATTAGGTATTACTATATTGATGAGGTAAATGTGTTTTTTGTCTATAACTTATGTCTGGCCTGTTGCAAGGTATTGTCT
Source organism: Elgaria multicarinata webbii (assembly GCF_023053635.1). Lineage (NCBI taxonomy): Eukaryota > Metazoa > Chordata > Lepidosauria > Squamata > Anguidae > Elgaria > Elgaria multicarinata. The sequence goes on from NC_086172.1 coordinate 43,044,559, forward strand.
TGTCTGTATGAATTGTTCTGTCCCAGTATATTTTATGATCTGCATTTTCCAAGATTGTTTCGGGTGAGTATGTATAGTATGGTTTGATGAGGTTGAATTTGATGGCCAGTTGTTAGTGAATTATTTTTCCAGCTGTATTGTGTCAATCCATATAGTCCATTCCTGCCAGAATTTTACTTCCTCCTGTTACATGGTCTATTGTTTATTGGAATTGATGACATTTCTTACATAAATCTGTGTTATACTGTATGAAGTATTTTTGGTAGTTCTTGGTTGTTGTAACTTGATCCTGTATGCTATTAGGAATCCTTCTGTTTGAGGAAATAGCCTGCCTTTCCTAAGCCATTCATACAATTGTTGTTTGTTTATTTGTTGGTTCTGTATTATGTTATAGTGCTTCCCATGTAGTTCTTTTTGTGTCCATTTTTCTTCTTTCCCTGGAAGGGTGAGTGGTCATATACACCTAGGCCTTTATACACCTGGGTCTTCATTTTGTAGTGCTAGGTTGAGTGGGTTGTAATTTTTATCTGCTTTTACTATGGCTTTATGAATGGGGGTGTTTTTAGTGTAAAAGAATTCTCTGAGTCATTTTATCTGTTTAGCATGAATTGTGTTAATGTCCAGCAGACCTCTTCCTTCTTCTTTCCTGCTGATGTTGGGATGGAGCATGCAGTGTTTTGTGAGTTCGGTATGATTGAGTCTGTTTATTTCTTCAAGTTCAATGTGTGACTAATGTATGATTCAAACTGCTGATATTAACATTTAAAACCCTAAACGGCTTGGGGCCAGGCTATCTGAAGGAACGCCTCCTCCCGTATGTACCTGCCCGGACCCTAAGGTCATCCTCAGGGGTCCTTCTCCACAAGCCCCTGCCAAAGGAAGTGAGGCAGGTGGCTACCAGGAGAAGGGCCTTCTCTGCTGTGGCACCCCGGCTGTGGAATGAGCTCCCTAAGGAGGTTCACTTGGCACCTACATTATATGCTTTTAGACACCAGGTGAAGACCTTTTTATTCTCCCAGCATTTTAACAGTCTATAAATAAATTTTAACTTGGTGTTTTAAATTTGTAATTTTGCATTGCTGCTGTTTTTATCTGGTTGAGCTTTTATGTTGTATTTTATATTATAGTTTTATACTGTAGTTTTATACTTTGAATGTTTTTAATTTTTGTGACCCGCCCAGAGAGCTCCAGCTGTTGGGCGGTATAGAAATATGATAAATAAGTAAATAAATGATTCCGAATGAGTATGTGAGGATGGGTATTGCATAGGTGTTGATGGCTTTGAAAATATTTTTAAGCTGAGTTTGGATTTGAGGATTCGTGATAGGCAGATTTTATATTGCTTTCCTAGTTGAGTTTTTACTAAGGGGTAGTTGGTTTTTGTGTTTTGTTGGAATCCTAAATATTTGTATATTTCATTTTCTTCCATGTTATCTAATATTTCATTATTTAGCGTTTCTTCTGTTTCTGCTTCTTTCCATTTCACTCTTTCTATGTGTATCAACTTGCATTTTCCTATCCCGAATTCAATTTTCATGTCTGTCGTCAGTTCTTCAGTGATTCGCAGGAGGGCTTTTATCTATGTCAATGTTGAAGCATAGATTTTGATGTCATCCATGTATAGGAGATGACTCATTCTGTGCTTCACTACTTTTTGGTGTTTTATGTCGATGCCATAGGTGTTGTTGTTAAGGGTGTTGGATAGTGGATTGAGATGATGATGATGATGATGATGATGATGATGATGATGATGATTTCTATCCTGCCTTTTTTCCTCTTGCAAGGAACCCTAGGTGGCATACATGGTTGTCCTCCTCTTCATTTTATCCTCACAACAACCCTGTGAGGTAGGTTAGGCTGAGAGTCAGTATTGCCCAATGTCACCCAGCGACCTTCATGGTTGGATGGGTACTAGAACCTGGATCTCCCAAGTCCCAGTCCAACACTCTAACCACTACATCATACACCCAATCTATGAAAGAGGAGTCATGTGGACTTGAACACTTGATTTTTCCAGATATGAGTTTTCACACTAAAGTATTGATTCCAACTTTGCAATTATTGGATTTGGCACCAATGTGTTACTTTCACTGTTTCTATAAGGATACAAACCTGTTTGCCTGAAACGTGAGATTTATGCTGCAGAGAGGATGTTATGAATAAGCATAGCAAGAAAAAGTGATGGGTGCAGACTGTGGCCTCTGATGGATGATCATGCATGATGTTACTGCAGGAAATGTGGTAGATCGAGAGACAAGACACAGCACGTCCTGTGGTGGTTCTGGTTTTTGTATACGCCTTCATCTGAGTGTCAACACACAAACTCCTCAGCAAGATTTACAAGTCTTTCATTTCTCTGAGACATTTTAACTGTTACTGAGCTGTAGACATACTCAGTTCCATGGAAAGGATACTTCAGTCAAAATAAGGATATGATTAGAAAATAAGATATAGAGTTAGAATAAGAATAGGGTGGACTTTGTTTCTGTCAGTGTTTTTTGGGGGGCAGAAACTGGATTGCATTGAATACAACTTGTACACTTTAGTAACTGGCCATGTGGGTTGGGATGGTGGGGTTTGTAGTCCAAACAGGGATGGTGCTCAACCTGTTCTAGATGAGGTTGCACTCTCCCTGAAGAAGCAAGTTCGTAGCTCGGGGGTTCTCCTGGAGTCATCTTTGTCACTTGAAGCTCAGGTGGCCTCAGTGGCATGATAGCCTTCTACTACCAGCTTTGGTGTGTGGCCCAACTACGCCCCTATCTGGACAAGGATAACCTGGCTTCAGTCGCTTATGCTCTGGTAATCTCCAAACTTGATTGCTGCAATGCACTCTATGTGGGGTTGCCTTTAAAGGCAGTTCGGAAGCTGCAGCTTGCGCAAAATGCGGCAGCCATATTGAAAACAAGAATAAGAAAGTCTGGACATATAACACTGATTCTGGCCCACTTGGACTGGCTGCCTGTGTGTTTCTGAGCCTGATTCAAGGTGTTGGTGTTGACCTATAAAGCCTTACATGGCTTGGGAGTGCAATACATGATGGAACACATCTCCCGGAATGAACCTCTCCATACACAGCGCTCATCATCTAAGGCCCTCCTCCAGGTGCCTCCTCCGAAGGAGGCTCAGAGGATGGGTCTTCCTGGTGACATCTCCCCATTATGGAATGAACTCCCCAACGAGGCCTGCCGGGTGCCAACATTGTTATCTTTTCGGTACCTGTACTCTCAGGTATTTGACAAAATATAAGGTTTCTTAATCAGGTTATAAGATTTCTTACTGTAATTGAGTATTGTTGACAATTAAAAGTGTGTGTGTGTGCTGTCTGTTTGTGTACAATATTGTATTTTTAAGTTTTTAATCTCTGTAAACCTCCTAGAGAGCTTTGGCTATTGGGCAGTAGGGAAATATAATAAATGAAATGAAACACACCTGGAAGGCAACAAGGTGGGGAAGGCTGCTGTTTAGAGTTCAAGGGCATAACTTCTGTCATCGCTCAGAAGCTAATATTTGGGCTGAGGATAGTTATTAGGATAGTTCTCCTGGAGACACCTTTCACCCAGTGGTGCAGCTAGGTAATTTAGGAGTGAATAGTTGTAAGTGGCAGGGTGGGTGGTGCTTTAGACGGCCTTGTGTCAGTTGTGAAGCACACAACTAGCATTTATCTTTGATGCACACAGACATGCACGTAAGACATGCACACAGACACAGTTCCATGCTTTACAACTGCTTCTATACTCAGATGTTAGAGCAAAACAACAACGATACGATAGTTTGCCAAGCCAGATTAAAAAAAGAAATACTTTTGAGCATGTGCTGTTTCACATTTTAACCACACTTGGATCATGGCATCATCATGATTAGAGGGATAAAAAACTGTTGGCTTCTGCGGCTAAACACATGGACTTGAGAATATGCACCGTTTTGCTGGAGAAAGAGATAATATATTTTTTTAAGTAAAAATAACAAACTGAGCATCTATAGCCATGTACATGGCTGCCTGCCTGCCTGCCTATATATATATGTATGTATATATATATGAAAACTTCTTCAGACAGTGCATAGTTAAACTATGAAATTCGCTACTCATGTAGTGATGGCCACCAATTTGGATGGCTTTAAAGGGGGATTAGGCAAATTCCTGGAGGAGAAGGTTATCAGCGTCTACTAGTCCTGATGGCTATGTGCTACCTCTAGTATCAGAGGCAGTAAGCCTATATACACCAGTTGCTGGGGAATATGGGCAGGAGGGTGCTGTTGCACTTTTGTCCTACTTGTGGGTTCCTGGTTGACAGCTGGTCGGCCACTGTGCAAACAGAATGGTGGACTAGATGGACCCTTGGTCTGATCCAGCAGGGCTCTTCTTATATTCTTATGATGCTGTAATGACCAGTGTCAGCCGTGGTGCCTCAATATGCCCATGCCAGCCCCGGTGTTAACATTAGTGCTGTTTGCTGCAGCCTCCATCACTTGCAACGGCCTAGGTGGCCATTTGCGTAGGGAGGCCCTGCGCCCTGGACTTTGATCTTGAGAGCTAACCCTAGCTGCACCACTGCTTCTGTTGGGACTCAACATGCTGAAAGTAGGATGGTTAATTAAATGTGAGATGTCACTTCTGAACTATAGGTGCATTTGAAAAATCCATTTGTGCTCTGCGTGTATTCACTGTGGCACTTAGTGTTGTCATTCCTAGCAAAGCAGAATGGTCGGCCTGAGCATACACCCACTTTTAACACGGAAGCAGAGCGCCTTGTGTAAAATGTTTCTATTAATATCAATATTGTACTCTGAAAGATGGGGTGGTGGTGGGATCTTATCTGAACGCTGAGTCCCAGGTGTCCTTTTTAAATCACAAAGCTAAGCTAACAAAGGTACAGGCAGATCTAATTTTTCCAGATATCTTGGGAAATATTTGGATCATTAGAAGCCCAGATAAAAGGCAGTACTGTTGCAAGTGGGAGTACTACCCTGGAATTGGGAGAAGAATGTGGGTTTTGATGACTAGGAGACCACTTATTGAAGATTTTCTGTAATTGAAAAACAGAAAAGAAAATTATTATATAAAAACACAGTTGCCATCTTTATATAACCATGTGTAGGTATAATTTGGAGCCCTGCAAAATGACTCTGGTTACACCAGGATTGATGTTGGTTTAAAGGGGAGAAAGGGAGCTGGAATAGCTTTCCTTATTTATTTTTTCTTTCCTGAACCTTTTAGAACTTTTAATAAGCAAAGGGTCAGCTGAAAATGAAGACTGAGCATTTGTTCTACATGGAAATAAACCAATCATAACTTTGTATCCCTGATAAACAAACTATACTTGTTATGTGTGAACAAAAATTTGTAGATTGAAAGGATACCAAGCTACAGCTACCAAAGTGTGAAATTATGTTTATTTTTAAACTCGAGCTCTTTCTCACAGGGAGGAAAGCAAGTAACATTGGCAAAAAAGTCTGGCCTTGATTTTTATAAAGGTTCATTAGAAATCAATAGCTGTTTCCAACAGGAGCCTTTGATTAAACTTTGATGGTTGGTTTTTTTCAGCTAGTTTTTAAAAGCAAATGGGAGCAAAAAAATACACACATATATAACCGGATGCAAAATACAGCCATGATGAAAAGCAGTAGAATATTGTACTTTTTCAAGACGTTTAACAAACTAGCCTGTTTTCGTACAACTAGTCGGCTACTGCTACAGCAGGGGTGGAAAATGTGTGGCCTTCCAGACGTGTTGGACTGCAATTCCCATTGAGCTTCACCATCGGCTATGCTGGCTACAGCACAAATGACTCTTCTTTGTAGGGTGGCCATATGGAAAGGAGGACCGGGCTCCTGTATCTTTAACAGTTGTATAGAAAAGAGAATTTCAGCAGGTGTCATTTGTATGCATGCAGCACCTGGTGAAATTCCGTCTTCATTACAACAGTTAAAGCTGCAGGAGCCCTGCCCTCTTTTGTATCTGGTCAAGAGGGCAGGGCTCCTGCAGATTTAACTCTTGTGATGAAGAGGGAATTTCATCAGGTGCTGCATGCATACAAACAGCATCTGCTGAAATTCTCTTTTCTATACAACTGTCAAAGATATAGGAGCCCTGTCCTCCTCTCCATATGCTCACCCTATACTACTTTATGAACCACTGACCAGTGCAAATAAAGGATGGTGAGTTATATAAGAATGAGACAGTTTAGCTTCTGGTTAAGACTAGTGTTCTCAGAGGGAAATGTTCTTTCACCTGTTTCAAACATAAAATACAGCCTTTTCTTACTACAGTAGTAAAATGCCATTAGTCATACTAATTCAATTCCAATCCAGGTAGGAAATGGTTCTCCTTATAGTTGCATAGAATGCCCTCCGCACGCACAAATGTAGCTTGCTTCCTGTTTAGACACGGATGGCCATTCAGTCTCCTATTCATCATGCACAACTGAACTGTCATTAATGATCTGTGTGATGACAAGTGCAGTTATGTAATACAATATAATTCCATTTTACTTGCATGTATTTTATAGGCATGTGCTCCGCTCCGATTAGAAGCGTAGAAGCAGTAGCGAATTGGCCTGCTCCGCCTTGTCCAGAGGCGGAGTAGAAGCGGACCGCGGACCCCTAGAAGCAAGGCGAAGAGAAGCGCCCATTTTTCGGAACTCCTCTTTCAGGCGGACCGCTCCGGTCGCCATCTTGAAACATTTCGCCCATAGGATTGCATTGCGGAAAACAATCGGGGATAACTGGGTTGTTTTTTAAGCTATCGTTCTGAAAATTCTTGTGCTCAGAGAGTCGTGGATGGGGGTCATTTTGAGACTACTCTCACCTCTCTGTGTCGTGCGGGTCGCGTGCTAGAATTTTTTAAAAAATCGGTTAAACAAACATTACAAACAGGGACAGTGCGGGTCAAACGGCGGTTTTCGCCCATAGGATTGCATTGCGGAAAACAATCGGGGATAACGGTTGTTTTTTAAGCTATCATTCTGAAAATTCTTGTGCTCAGAGAGTCGTGGATGGGGGTCATTTTGAGACTACTCTCAACTTTCTGCGTCCTGTGGTTCACGTGCAATATTTTTTAAAAAAATCGGGTACATTTACAATACAAACGATAGGGTAAACCGGCTGCGGCGTGGCGGGGTTTATTTGAAGCGATGACAGGCACATTCAACTCCCAATCCTGATGAGAATTGATCTCCTCATGAAGCATCCTCCAATCCCAGCGTTCAAGGGGGGGGGGACTAAGGCAGAGTCATCCTGAAATCTTTGAGCTCTCAGCGTCTTGTGGGTTTGGCGTTCGTTGGGAGAGGGTCTACTTAGCTAGCTGCTGCTGTGTACTTTGGAGATAGATTAGGATTTTAGCTTGGCGCGTGTGTTTGTTTGCGTCTTTCTGACTTTTTGCTTAGTTTGCTCTGTGTTTTTCCCTTACTTTGATTTAATATAAACTTTATTTTTAAATTTTGGAGTGTGTGTTTGTTTGTTTGGTTCGTTTCCCCCCTCCCCTCTCTTAAAGCTTGATTGTGTGCACTGCTTTTGTGAAGTGCAACAGCCACAGATTGAGCATTTTGGGGAAAGCATACACACACTTCTTGTCCCATTTCCCTACATTTAGTAATATTCTTAAACATATTATTATATTCTTATACATGGACACATGGATAAGCTATCATGGTGCCGAGTTTGAGGTTTCTAACGTGCAAATTGACGGAGCTATCGAAAGGGGTGTGAATTAGGGTTATGGGTGGTGCAAGGGGTCTGAATGGGGTGCCCGATTTTCATAAATTCCCCAAAAATCAGGGGATGATGGGATTGCCTTGAAACTTGGCGTGCGTGTGTATACGTCCATGAGGTGTCATGGTGCCAAACGTGAGGTTTCTAACTTGAACAGAAAAAAAGTTGTTTACTTTTTTAGCTTTCAATGCAACCCTATGGGGGGGGAAAACGGAGCTCCGATCCGGATCCGGAGCTCCGAGCGGAGCGGAAATGGGCGGAGCGGGGGTGGGGCGAAGCGGCCCAATCCGAAAATCGCGGATCTGGAAGTGAAGCGGAGCGGGGGGTCCATGCACACCCCTAGTATTTTAATTGTTCATAACAAAAGATAAGGAAACTATTTATTTATTTAGCACCATCCATCTGCATGATGTCTTACAAAATAAAGCTTATTGTTTTAAATTACATCATTATAGCAATGAAAACATCACATACATGTGTGGCTGCATTAATTGTGAACATTATAATTCCAAAAACACACTGAGAGCCAGTGTGGTGTAGCGGTTAGAGTGTCGGACTGGGACTCGGGAGACCCAGGTTCTAATAACCACTCAGCCATCACTGACCCTCAGCCTAACCTACCTCACAGGGTTGTTGTGAGGCTAAAGTGGAGAGGAGGTAGACCTTGTAAGTCGCCTTGGGTTCCTTGCAAGGAAGAAAAGCATGATACAGTGCAATAATAAATGAAAAATGAAAAGCAATACTAATTTCTCACCAAACCTATTATCTATTTGTTTCCCCTCATGCACCTGTACATAATCAGTTAATTTAACCACTGAGGTAATATTCTATATTTTATATAACTGCTCCCCATTATGTTTCATGCTTGAGCTAAAGCCATTCTGACCACAGTAAAAAAAGTGGATAATCATTGCTACTCATTTCACAGTAAAAAAAAAAAAAAAGTGGATAATCAACCTCAACCTCAACTACTTCATGCAAGGATCCAGATTCTTCTAGTATATGATGACCTGTAATTTCTTCAAAGTGATACCAAATTAAAGGCAAGTATTACAAGGTTGCAACATTTGGACAGCTCCGAAATAGATGAACTGCAACTAGTTGCATACATATTTTAGTCTGTTATATCAGGCAATAGCTATGCTGGTTGGGGAATTTGTGAGTGGCCGGCCAACACTTCAGAAGGAGCACCAGCTTGGTGAAGGCCGTGTGGTATTGCAATATTATCTATTTTACATTTCCCTAACAAACGGGGGTTTATCTCAAAATGCACCGACTGTATAAAAATGTCTAACGCACTACATAGAAACTTGATTCTACTGTTCATAGTAAATTGGACTTACAGCCATTGGTTTTCATGTCATCTTCCATAAGTGTCAGGATTCCGTTTGGATGACATGTAAGCAAAAGAGTCGATGTTTCATGTGCACAAGAAAATGATCCTGGTTTCCTTCAAACACTTTGTCAAAACCCACCTTTTTCTATGAAGCCTTTGGCACAACCTCCTAATCCCTAACACTGTCCCAAGACCTTTTGTTGCCTGAAGCCCAAACAGCATCCACCCCACCCCACCCCACCCCACCCCGCTCAGCCAGGACCAACACTTTAAAAAGCCTTGTTGGTTCAAGTACCAATTCCCATCTTCATCTGTCCCTCCCTCATGGTGCCACCTGAAGCAGGTTGTGTCGTTCTGTTGCATGGCAGGGCTGGTCTTGCCCATATCTAACCCAACTGTATCTAAAATAATTACATCTTCTATCCCTGCCTCTATTTCCTTCCTCTGTTATCTCCCTGGTGAATGTAGGTTTCTGGATTGTAAGGCCCTTAGGGCAGGGACTTTTCTTCTATGTACATAGGTGTATATACACTAATAATAATAAACATGACAACATTTATAACACCATTTAGAGATAAGCAAAAAAAACAGACACAAACCCCTACCAGTTCCAATTTGTACTTAATTTTAAAGTCAGATCAATTTTCTAGATGAGTTCAGTTATCCCTCCCAAAATGAATCTAGAAAATTGGAATATTAGGTCCTGCCACATACTAATTATTTCATCAGTGTGGGCCAGGCCCTAGATGCCCAAAAGCCGGGGAAGGCCTGTTTAACTCAGTTCCGGCTCTACAATGTCCATGTGGAGACATTGTGTGCAGTAAGGTCACTCTTTGCTCCAGGTTTGCTCAAAAGTATTAATTGGTGATGCAGTGACATTTTACTTTACGCTCCCTTCTCCTCCCCTTCTCCCTACATGGTGAGACATTACTGAAGAAAAACTCTTCACATCACAGTTTGTAAAATTGAAGCTGATAAAAGTCTGGAATAATATAGCAACAGCAGGATGATACAGAAACTCCCTTCGCGCGCACCCCCCAACCTGTACTCTTTCCATGTTCTCATTAGACAGCAAAAAAGGAGCCTATAAAGCAACGCAAATCATGCCTGAATAATTAGCATTTAGAGACTGGTCCTTTCTGTTTAATTGGGTTTACCGCATCCATTTTAGATGTCGGCAATTGCTGCATGGATTGAGCATCCACAGTACTTTCCCCTAAATGAAAGAGTAACCCTTGGAAACTAGTTGGCATGTCATACATTTTCTGTGTAGTATAATAGGGTAGTCGTGCAGGACTTTGAACTGAATGCGACACATTTTCTTAGACATTCACTGCTGGTTGTAATGACTGCCTAGCCTGACTGGGGATTCCAGGCAGGTTCCAAATTGTATAAAGATATTAATGTATTTCCAGTCAAGATAAGAGGGACGGTATCATTTGTTCGGCATTCAAAACACAACATTTTTAAATTCTGCAGGTGACATTCTGACAATTAGGGCCTGCGTCGGCAATTGCTATGGAAAGCTTAGATGACACACCGTCAGGAAGCTAGAACTTTATTGTCTCTCTGACAAGAACAGGACAGACACAGGAAACTCCTGACTCCACCCAGATATAACCAAGTCCAGTACCACGTAGTTACTAAATCATATAATGTCACTGGTCTTGGCCTTCTTTACATCTGTGAATGTATGGGACAATACCCACTCTATACTTTCAGTCTGAGTGCTGAATCCGTTTTGGAGAAGCTTTCAAGAGCCATATTCCTGGGCCATATTCCAGCCATGGGCAGCCGAAAGCCAAGGGGATAAGGGCAAAGCAAAGGTAGCAGGGGCAAAGGCACCCCCGCCCCAAATACCAGCATCTTTTAGCTTAAAGCTCTTAATGCCAGTAACTAAGTCTTAGGGAGAGGGCCTTTTCAGTGGTGGCCCCCCAATTGTGGAATTATCTCCTTGGTGAGGCTCACCTGGTGCCAACATTGTTATCTTTTCGGCGCCAGGTCAAGACTTTTCTCTTCTCCCAGGCAGTTAACAACATGTGCTGAGTTTGTTTGTCTTTTACTGACCCCAGAATAGTTGTTTTAAAAGGATATTGTTGGTTTTATGCTTTTGATGGATTTAAATTTTGTATATTTGTTTTTAATGTTCACTCTTTTTAACTTTTGTAAACCGCCCAGAGAGCTTCAGTTATGGGGCAGTATATAAATGTAATAAATAAATAAATTTCAACTTTTTACAATGGGGGAAATGCTCAATAGCCAGGAAACCATCAAAACATTGGTGATTGGGACGAAAGGGGATAGGGCCAGGGAAGGAGCTGTGGCCAGATATTGGGCCTCTGAGAGTCTGAGGTCCTGCACCCCTGCTGTATGCAGTTGTAACGCTGTACAGTGTAGCCCTTTGATGGAATGCCAGGCTCAATCCATTTTGATCTTGACGACCCACTGTAGCAAGAGTTTGATGGGACTGTGGAGGGTTTCCCCACTTTTCCTACCAGCAACCCGGTGGGGTGGTGGAAAACTATGGGACCTTGCTTCATACAGTAATGAGATGGGTGGGGGAGAAAAGTGCTGACCCCAAACTAATGTGCAATGCCTCCAGCCCATCAGGACCCCTGTTCCTTTAAAAGAAGGGGAAGGGGGAGAAGTGAACAACTTATAAAACAAGAACTAGGATTTTTTTTTAACAAGGAAGGGGAACAGGGAAGAGGAAGCAAAACAAACATTCAAATTAATAAATGATTTTAAGTCAGGTTCTAAAATGATAAAATGAAAGGAGGAGAGTCCAGTGATTATATAGCTCACAAAGATAGATGGTTTCTCAAAATCTGTCTCATACTGTGCAGTCCAGTACTTTGGGTAGCTGTACTAAGCTTCAGTTACTGGCAGTTGGTTGTAAGTTCAACTGGCTGAAAGGCAGAATGCTAATACTGCTCCACTGTTCCTTGATTTTTCTCTCCTCGAGACTCCTCAGGAGTCCAGAATCTTCCTTTAAAAATCTCTGTTTCTTTCTCTCTCTTCCTCCTCTCTTCTCTTTACAGTCAGAATCAAAATCAGGATTTTTTAAAAAAAGGTTGAGTTGCTGGCATTCCACCAAAGGGCTACACTGGTCAAGGTTACAGGAGGATCTTCCAAGTTTCTTGTCTTGGGGGCAAGAGGGAGCAGGAGTCACTATCAACTGCAAAGCTATCTGTTGATTATGGAAGTCTGCCACCTAGTGAGTGAAGGTGGCACTGCAGGCATCAATGCACAGACATATTTAAATTAATTAAAATGGACTGATGTGTTTTAAAGCCAAATATCCCAAGGTGTACACCCCTAGGGACCCCTTAGTATGTATGCCAAGTTTCAGGAGACTAGGTTTCATGGTCTTGGATCTATGGCACACACAGAGAGTTCCTGTTTTTATCATTCAAAATCAGGAGTTATTTGTTCATCCCTTTTTGTCTGCCTTCCTGTTGATTGATTCTCATGAAACATATTTCATTGGAAAGCTCTTGACATGCAGATTCCATAAATAACAATGTTTTTCACTACAATGTAGAGAGTTTATTCATGCCCATAAAGCTTTAAAAAAAGAATTAGGCTATCTTCTATAACAATGTACTATAAAAGCAGGGTGGATAAAAATCAATGATTTAAAAAAAAATCAAAAAATTGGATTTTTTAAATTTAAATTGGATTTTTTTATTTAAATAAATTGGATTTTTTTTAATAAAACGCTTTTTGAGGAAAAATATATCTAAAGATAGTTTTCTATTTAAGATACATTATAGTCCAAAGGTTATTCATCATGAAATAAGGATTAGTTTTTAATTATGTAGCATGAGGCTGTTTAAATTTTTTGGTAAATGAATTCCATTAATCCATTCACAATGTCATGCTCTTCCAGAGGTTTCTGTAAGATTATTTTTCTCCTTCCAATAAAGTACAGCAAAAAAGTTGTCCAAATATGAATGATTAACCTATTAAACTGGAGATAGTTCAACTCGCAATAATTTCATAATTATCTGTCTATGATGTGTTTCTAATAGTATAACCAAATCAGTATTTTTTTGATATAACTGTAAAACTACTCTGAAAAGTTGTTATTCTAAAAATGAAACCTTCATCTGGTTGTAAATATTAAGATTATACCAGCAAGAACGAGTCTTTGGTAACTCTGAGTTGTGTAAAATATAGCAAGGAAGAGTGCACTTTTTTTTGGGAGGGGGAGTCACATGATTAAATCAAGTCTTTCTGAGTAGTGATTTAAATCGTGATTTAAATCAAATTGAATTAAATCAAATCCGCCCTGCTATAAAGGTTTATTTTTAATATCAAAGAATCTCAAGTATAATTAAACATAATTAATTGTAAATTGGAGCAAAATGAAATATGAACACACAGAAAAGTCTCTGTACACCTTTATAAACACAGGTGCAGGCCAAAGGACAATGATATGCCAGTAACATACGGCCTGTAAACAAATTATTAAGGGATTAAGAGACACCTACATTTAAAAGTAACCCAGTCAAAGTTTAGTTATTGCTCAGAAAAGAAGTCACTAGCTGTTAAATTTAACAAAATAACATTTAAAAGTCTCTGCACACTTTTAGTTAAGTTAATTTTTTTATTAGATTTGATGTTTCTCCCCAAACTGTGTTCACTGGGAACAAACTGGTTATTATAAAAGTTAAACAGCACTCTGAGTTGTACCCAGAAACAGACTGGTAGCCAGAGAGGCTGTTCTAACAACTATCCCCATTCAGTAATCTGACCACAGCATTCGGGACCAGATGAAGTTTCTGAACACTTTTAAAGGTAGCCACGTATAGAGTGTGTTATAGTAGTCCAAATGGGATGTAAGTAAAGCATGTATCACTGTGGCCAGATCAGACATCTCCAGGAATGGGTGCAGTTGTCCCACTGGCCTCAGCTGTGCAAATGCAGTCCTGGCCATCATCAAAACCTGGGCATCTAACTGCAAACTTGAGTCTTTAGGGAAGTGTAATCCCATTCCTTGGATGATCTGTCTTTTGACTAACCAGGAGCACCTCTGTCTTGTCTGGATTAAGCTTCAGTTTGTTCTCCTTCATCCAGTCTATTAGTGGCATCAGATACTCATTTAGAACTAGTACAGCTTTCTTGGATTTAGATGGAAAGAACAGATAGAGTTGGGTGTCATCTGCAGCAAACTCCAAAACTCTCTCCGAAGTTTCAACCTCTCTCCGAGGTTTCTTGTATATGTTAAATAGCATGGGGGACAAGATGGAAGCCTGAGGGACACATAGGCCAACAGCAAGGGTGTCGTACCGTTCCCCCAGAAACACTTTTTGAGTGTGCCCTTCCAAGAAGGTCTGGAGCCACTATAGAACATTGCCTCGAAGTCCCATCCCAAAGTGAAGCTTCAGAAGGATATCATAGTCAACAGTATCAAAAGCCACTGAGAGGTCCAGCAGAATAAAAAAAGACACACTCTCCATGTCCAATTCCCAGCATAGGACATCCACCAAGATGACCAAGGCAGTCTCTGTCCCAAAATCAGATTTGAAGACAGATTGAAATAGACCTAGATAATCCACCTCATCCAGAAACCCTTAGAGCTGAGATGCCACTACACTGCCCAGAACCTTGCCCAAGAATGGAATATTGGAGACTGGCTGGAAATTATCCAATATGGTGGGAATAGAACTGTTATCTGCCAAACAATAATCTAATAGCATTCAATGAAGATGCCCAGGAACTGTATCCTGTTTCCTTTAGTTTATAATATTGAAAACTAGAGTAGTGATTAATGTTCATGCCAATTCATTCATTTATTATTTGCGTTGTTCTTATCTCCCCAGTACTTTTATGGACACAAGACTTTGGTTATGCTATAGAACAGGTAGATGCTTAATAAGAGGTTTAATACATGAAAAATATTATTTGTCCTTTGTACATCATTGTGTGTGTATATATGATATGATTATGCAAATATATATTTTGGTCATCTTCCTAATCAAGGTTGAATCTAAAATACGATATATTTAAAGAGCGACACTTCATGTTAGTTGATGTATTCTTCTACTGCAAAGTTGTATAATTAGCTTTTTCCTCCCTACTTGCCCTGGGGGAAAATGTTGAGTCAATATGTATATACTTCTCTCAAATTAAATGATTTCACAACACTTTTAAAAGAGCTTATCTCCTAATTTCCTTCCTGCTTTTCTGGCACTACGAATCTTTGTTCTGACAGTATAATTTCTCTGCATTATATTGCAGATTTGGTCTGAGATGGTGGGGGAAAGAATGCCTTGTCCATAGCCAACTGGTAAGTTTATGGATGAAGTGAGACGAGGACTTCCTGGCTTTACTCTACATCAGAGGTAGGCGGAAGATAGATCTAGATCTACTAGTAGATCTCTGGGTGATTTGCAGTAGATCGGCAAAGATTCCTGACTCCCAATAGTTTAACAATAGAAGTGAAAGCATGACTTTAGCCCTTTCCTAAATTATACTAGTGAAATGAGGAATGTTTGGGGGTAACTAAGCATGGATTTTTTGTTTGGAAGGATTGTGAGTTCCATAGAGTTCTGGTACTGATATTTCTAGAGGCAGAATTCTTTCATTCTAAATGAGCCTTTTGCACCAGGCTCCAGTTGAGGGATCCCTGGGTTCTAGTAAAACACAAAGTAGATCCCACAAGCCTGAAGTCTGCGCACCTCTGCATTGCACTACACCACTCCAGCATTTTACAATAATTTCTACTGAACAAAGCTGTGTTAGCAAAGCCCTATTGCATTTACTTGTTTTATAGACAACATTGTTGTCAAGTACATATGTAATAAAACATAAATATTGAATTAGGACTTCATTGGGTGCTGTGGTGTATATAGAACTATTTGGCTTTAGTTGTTAATTTTTATGTTATTGTGTTTATCGTTGCTTTATTGTTTTTTGCAGTAATAAATTTTGCTGTACACCACTGTGGGAAGATTTACTCTAAAAGGCAGCTTATGCATTTTTGAAATAAATAAATAATGTGCTTTAGACCTTATGCAGACTGTCCAATATATGCATGGAACAGGGAGGGGGGGCAGCCTTGGTGCGCTGATGTTCACACATTGGGCATCATGTTTGCAGAGAGTGGCCAAAACTCATTGGCTGGAGTCATGAGATCTGTACATTCCATTGTCTGCAGTGTGCGAAAATGCACAGACGCTGTGCAAATGTGATGTCCAACATGGACATCAAGCACAATGAAGGGACAAGGCGATCACAATTCTCCCACTCCCTCCATGTTAGAATATCGCCACGGGCGTTTTGTCTTTGGAAATTGCATCATTCTGTATCTTCTTAATAGCTGTGTAGATAGAAAGAATCGTAGTGCAGTGGCAGAAACCTTGCTTTGCACACAGAATGTCCCAAGTTTGATCCCTGGCATCTTCAAGTATGGTAGGAAAAACTCCTGCCTGAAATGCTGGGAAGCCACTGCCAGTCAGTGTCAACCATACTGGGATGAATGGTCTGACTCAGTATAAAGCAGCTTCCTATGCTCCCTTGTAGAAGAGGGAATTTTGGCAGCTGCAGTGGCACTTTCTGAAATCTATCTAACTAACATGAATCTAAAACAGTTTCTAGGCTTTCTTTAAAGGTAGAATGCTCTTTTCCAAACAAATTTTCAAGATATAACAGGACCATCCTCCTTTCCATCTGATCCTCCTGCTAGAGAAATTAACAATTTAGTGGATATAACTCGGATAATAAAAGCACAGGCGATTACCAGACTCATTTTCACCGTGTGGGGTGTCTGTTTACATTAAGGCTTTCATTTAGGCAAACTTACCAAGGTTTGCCTCTGGTACAGGCAGGTAAGAATAAGTGCTCTGGACTGCAAAAAAAAATAAAAATCCTTGCCTTCATAGACATAATATCTACTGTAGGTGTGTCATGTGATTGGCATCATACAAGCAATAGAATAAAAAGATTGTTTGCCCGAGGGACTCTTCATACATTACTATTTTAGATATATAAGCGGGATGTTTTAAGTATACCTAAAATGTGCTCACGTTACAATTAGGTGTTTTTGAAATGTATATTATCACTTCTCATAAAGCTAAGATTGGCTGCGGCCTTCTGCTAGGTATTGTGTACTCTCAATAACAAGCTCATATTTGTCACTGTGTAATTTGTGAAATGGCCCTGAATGTAGCAGAAATGTTGTTTTATTTTTGAAGTTTTTGCAGCATTTTACATGCAAGACAGTTTATTCTTCTTGGGCTTTTGTGATTCTTTCATTCTAGCACTGTTATTACACCTCAGGTGTTATTAACTCTTGACAGGTGTGTTTATGTGAACAAGTACCAGAGCACTTATTATCAATCCAGTTATTAGCTATTCCCTTAGGAGAGCATCTTTGGTCTCTTATGCACACAGTGATAAGTATTAATCGCCATGCATGGATGCAAAAAATAACTAGACATAAGTACATCATCAACAAGAAACTGGGATGGGGGAGGGGGTACTATTGGTGTGTCTTTTCCTATAGATTCTTTATTAAGTTTAAGACAGGCACCATCCTGAATTATTTTTAAAAATACAACAGATTATGGTTTTGCATAACCTTCTGTTTCTTAAAGGTCAGCAGTGCTATTGCAACCCAATTTTCTTATTCATTCATCTTTAATTAACACTATGCCCTCCAATCTCTGTCATATAGCCTCTTGCTATCTAGGGGGTTGTCTATACGACTTCTTTACCCCGACGTAAATGTGCAGGTTCGCATTTCAGGACACATGAAGCAGCCGCCCATTTGCCACAGAGCCGGGTTTTTAAACCGATAACGCGCATATTCGTAGTTGCGATTTATCACGACTTTTGCATCAATGTCCGAGTTTGCACTGCATTATACTTATGTGTCCTTGGGGGAGTTAAATCGAATTTTGACATGTGGGCGTAACTTTGAGGGCAGGATAAAGTGATTGGCCGATTTCCCACCTTCCCACCTATCACATCCTCTGGCTGCCTTGTTCCTTCCCGCTGTTTTCCTGTTGAACTATATGAATCTGCGGAGTTTCACAGATGGATCTTTAAAAATGTAAACAAAGAGGAGGGAACGGGCAGCGAGAGGGAGGAGACGTGTTCAGTCTCCCTGCTTGCGTCCTCATCTGCTGCCTCATTCCTTTCCTCACTCGGTTTTCATCCTATATGGGGAACGGGCAGATACAGCTTTTGAAAGTAAAACAAAGAAGGGGGAATGGGCAGTGAGAGAGAGGAGTCATGTTCAGTCCTCCTCTAGCGTCCTCCTCTGCTGCCTTGTTCCTTTTGGCCCTCAGTTTTCCTCTTCTATGAATCTGCGGAGCTCCGCAAATAAAATTTATAGCTTTGGTTGTCTCTACTCCATACCATCATATGTGCGCATGTGCACATTAATAACTGCACTACAAAAAAAATTCAGGAGATAAATCGCTGTTGCTGCTGCCGTGTGACACTCTTTGCATAGATTCGAATCTATGAAAATCCAGGTTTATATTCATTGAGGAGCAATCCCATTGTCGTATGGGGGGGGGGCAGAACTCTTCACCTTTAAAATTCAGAAATATATGAAATGTCAGTAATATACTGAATTTAGGAAGGGCTGGCATCAAAGTTAAGTAACATAGGGCACTTGCTGGGGGCCCACTGACAAGAGCCTGCTGGAACTGCACAATTGCAACCTGCTTGTTCACCTGCCTCTCCCTCTGGTCCAAACAACGGCAACGATGAGAAGGAGGAGCAGTAGATGCCACTGCTTGCTTGCTCACTGGCGCTCTGCCTGGGGGCATCTGTACGGCCCCACTTCTGCTACTGATTCCCTCCAAAACTCACAGCATCACTGCTGTGATAGTGTTACATGGCAAGAGTGAGCGTGGGCTATCCAGCCAGGAAAATTCACAGTGCTGTTGCCACATGGTGGTAATGCGCAGCAAATATCAGGTGACTGACCATTTTCCACAGCATTGTAGTTTTGAAAGCCTGCAGCTATGCATCTGTGCAGCTACAGTTCATTGAATTTATGTGTTATATAAAATAATTGTCCTTACTTCCGTTTCAGAATCAGACTTCAATGGTGAACATTACTATAACATGCTTAACCTGAACTGAAGACACTACTGACAAACACACACACAAACAACTGTGGTGGCATCAGAGCAATGTAAAAAATCGTGGTAAAATGGGACATTGAAAATGCGCACCATCATGGGGAATAATACAATGTGGCTGTGAATTGGTGGCTGCATCAAATAAACAATAGAGCACAACTATACAGCCATGATGGAGTGTATACAGTGTATAGACAACCCCCCCTGTCTAGTAAGCCAGTGGTAGCAATGATGAAAAAGACGAGGAGGAGCAAGAGCAGCTGGTGACAATGGTGGTGAGAAGGCCAACTCAAGGGAGTTGTCTTGACCAAGGGTCCACAAAAACCTCGAGCCAGAACTGAACTTAGATAGTCATTTATTTCCAGCCCTGACCCAAGACATTTTACTGCTGATGTGGAGCCCAGTTAATGCAATCTCACCACCACCACTTTAAAAAGTCTTGCTGTACCATTCAGACAACCAATTTCTGCCTTCATCTTCCTGCCTTTGTATATCCTACCTTCCTGCACCCTCCATCTAGCCCACCTGAATTGGGTCACTTCACTCTGCTGCATGGCAGATCCAAGCCTGTTTGTTTCTATGCCACTTATGAAGCTAGGGTGGAATCCTAGCACCATTGCAAAGGCACCAGATGTGAACTGGTGACAGCACTAGCCACCTATTTTCCAATCCTGTTTATCATTGTGCAGTTGTTGTATACCAACCTTCCCCAATCTGTCACACTCCAGACGTTTGGGTCTTCAACTCCCATCAGCCCCAGCCAGCATGGCGAACATGTAATAAGCCTGTGTCCTGGCTGTACCATTTCAGATTGTAGATAAGGGGTTGTATCCAATGGGCTGTATCCAATGTTAGTCTAATGACCCAGGACTTCTCTACACCAGGTTCTTATCTTACAACTTTACCAGGGCTTCTGCTTCTGGATTCTATGTGGGATTAAGATCAGCCCTTTTCACACACTTCCCCCACTTTCCCCCAAGGATTTCCTTCTATTGCAAATTCTGTACGTTTCATTATATAGCCTTTACTGTTGATTTTATACTGTTGTTTTTTATGTTTTTGATGGTTTTAAATTTTGTATATTTTTAATGTTTACTGTTTTTAACTTTTGTAAACCGCCCTGAGAGCTTCGGCTATGGGGTGGTATATAAATGCAATAAATAAATAAATAAAAATTAGATGCTGTGTATAGCTGTGTTTAATGCGCAACTCTGTAATTAAGTGGATGGATTACAAATAAAGCCCTAGAAATGCTCACAAGGCATAGGAGAGGCCCTAGAGATTGACAACATCATGTAAAGGACCCATAAACTTCTTTAAATAACTTATCTTGATCGCAGGATAAAAGCATGGTGTGGAGAAGCCAGCTGAATGACCTACCATACAAAAATTGACTTCATCTAAATTCAATCAGAGTAAAAAAAACAGTGGCTGTGGCATGCTGGGTAAGGCAAAGTATTTTACATAGCAAGAGGTTAACAATAAGAGCTGTATGAAAGAAAGACAAGGGGGAAGAGAGTTAATTAAAGATGAAGGTGTCAGAAAACTGGGTTGACATAGCACTGTTTAGACTTTAAAGAAATAGGTTATGCAAAACCATTATCTTTTGTAAAGTGTTACAATTATGTTACTGCAAAGTGTATGGATGCTTATAGACAGAGAACACCTAGCAATAACAATCAAAAGGCATTGTCCAGCTATTCCACCTTTCCCTCCTAGACAGCTTTTTTTCTCTACACCAGACTTTTATCCTGCAATCGGGATTGGTTACTCACAGAAGTTTGTGGGTCCTTTACATGACGTTGTCAATCTCCAGGGCTTCTCCTGTGCTTTGTGACCATGTTTGTGACTTTATTTGTAATGGGGAAAATGCACTATTTAAAAATGGTAGTTTGAATCCCTCCATGTAATTACAGAGTTGTGCATTAACTTCAACTATACCACAGCATCTAGTGGTTGTATAATGAAACATATGGGATCATTGCATCAGTCCAATCTAGTAGAGCTAGCCAGCTTCTTCTTAAAAAAGTCTCTGTGGTCTTCAATACATATGAAACAAAATATTTTTCTTTGAATCAGAATGTTAAATCTACAGAAGTAGTACATATGGAAGCTAAGGCAACTTTCCATTGATTAGGCTGTATAGAGGATTTCAATTCCCTATTTCATTCCTCTCTAACATACTGAGTATCCATTTTGTTACATTCCAAAAGATATGTATAAACAGCTATTGGAGGTCCAATTGTTTATGGCCCTATTTAGTATTTGGCTTTGTTTGTACTGGAACCCAGACATTGAAAGTTACCAGGCCTGGATCCCTTTATCTCCCAATTTCACTTTTGCTGTTCACAAAGCCTTCTTTCATGTACTATCTGCTAACTTACACTTCCGTCTCCCCTAGACTTTACACACCTGTCCACCACAACCTAGTTGACCATTTGTCCTATTTTACAGATGATAATTCTCTATCTGAAGGGCTGCCAGAGGACAGTCCAAGATAAAGAAAAAGAGCCGTAAGAAGGGAGAGTCTGTGAGGGGTCTTGAAATTGCCCATCAACAGTGAGCACCTGGACAGCAGACTGAGCAGCAAACACGTAGGTTACATGGTCACAGTCTTCCTGACAATGGTCAGACATACTGTATTTTTTATTTAAATTATAATTATTTCTAAATTTGGATTTATACACATAAATAAGCACATGCAGATTTTATGCAAATCTGTACCCTTTTTGTCCATTCTTTTACTGCTGCATTTCTTCTTTGGGGGTGTCACATGACTGGTAACCCTACTCCTGCTTCCTCTCAGATTGCATCCCTCCTGTCCATCCCTCTCAGATTGCATCCCTCCTGTCCATCCCCATCTATTCCATTTTTGCCTGTTAAAAGTACATGCCAGGAAGCGAACAGTTGAGTCTTCTTTAGCTATTATGAATGATTTCCCACAAACCTCCATAACATGGACAATTAAAGAGGAGGGGTCCCTAAACTTTTGGGGTTAGTGGTCATATTTAGAATGTTGAGAGTGTGTTATGGACCCTTTCACAAAATGGCTGTCATGAAGGGTGATTGCCCCTAAAATGGCTGTACCCAGAACTGCAACTGGTAAGTCTACAACAAGCAGGATAATAATAACACTTTGAAAGGGGTTTGAAAACGGTATATAGAATGTGTCATAGGACCCAATACCATTGGTTATAAAGCAGTAGTGTAGATCTTGCCGAAAAGAAAAGTAACTTGACCAAGAATCTAAGTACAAGGTGGAGATGTGGCCTGAGCTCCAAAACAGAACTGTAGAGCAAAACTTTGCTTTGCAGCATGGCCATACAAAATATTTTTTTTAAATCTTAAGAAATATAATAAGAATCACGAGCGGCAGGCAGCCTGCTGGGCACTGAGAGATGTCCCAGTATGCCTATGGGCACTATTTTAGAGACCCCGGTAAGAATAGTGAATTTGCTGAGAGCTTGCTGAGCTTGGCTTCAGTAAGTTGTCTTGACTGACATAAGTAATAATATGGTCTTTTTTATGTTTACAAATTATACCTTAGTTTCATTACTAGGAAAAGGATACACACAGTTGCTGTACAGTAACTAAAAAACACTGCTCTGAACTGTTCTAGAACCTGATTTCTGGAAAGGAAATAAGAGTAATTTCACAGAATGAACCACATTTAGTTCAAAGCTAGCATGGAGATGCAAGAGACAAATTAAACCAAAAAAGATATGCCCTGTTGGCAGAGAGAAATCAACTTGGGCTGTAGCCCTTTGTAGAATCTCAATGTGCCAATATCCAAAGTTGACCAGAATACTTATTCATATAAAGTTTCTGTTACACAAATCATTAAAAGCAGATTTTTTTATTTCCCCTCTGGAAAAATCTACTGTTTGTGGCCACAGATCTTATGTTTTGAATTAGAATTCCTCTCTTTTACTGTCGTCTTGTCTCCCTACATCCCAGTAAGTACAAAGCCAAGATAAAAGGCCAATGTGTTTGTGTGTGTGTGTGTGTGTATGTGTGTATGCACAATTGCACCTTTTTATATACTTCCCAATTTCGGCAGCAAGCTAAATTAGGATTTAATTGTTAGTTGGAATACTTGGGGGGGGGGCAGAAATGTTTTGCACCATAGACAATCAAACACTTGACATTCCAAAGCCCAGCTATAAGAAAGAAGAAATGTTATGAAATATTCATGGATTCGATTGCCTAGATAAAAACAGTGCCAAATTAAGTTGATGAAAGCTAAGGAATAATACACCCAATGTTTAAGAGTTGGGTGGAAACAAGTTTTAAAAAAACAGACTGAACACCAAATCACCGCTGTGTTGATTTTTCTTTCCCCATGAAAACGCTTCATTGGGAAGAAAGGGTGAGCCTGATGTTACAGGCAAGCCAAGATACACATGCCACAGTTTGAGAAGTTCTGATACATAATGGAAATTACACACATGGAGCTTTAACATTTCCAGGCTTCCATACTGCAGACTCATTTCAAAATTCAAGCAGATCAATGTTTGATCTGTTTTGTTTTATTTTGGACAATTCCATGATCCATGTTTTAGTCACTGTTACACATTCTCTTCAAAAAATAATTAGTTTCCCAAACATTTTGACATTTTTGTTGTGTTTTTGTGTTATACACCACCACCCCAGGTGACTGCTGCATTAGAGTGCTGTGGATGATGGTGTGGTAGTTGAATCAAGTGAGAGACAGACTGGAAATGCACAACTTCAGTGTACAACTGGAACACAGGAAGCAACTGCCTGGACATGCCCTAGAAAATTGGAAAAAGTCCCGCTGATGTAAGATCTGGATCGTATCCCTGATCACCTTTTGACAGCTTGCACAGAAACATGTAGCTCAATATATGCAAGTTTGCTTTGTACTGAGCCCAAGTAAATGCATTGGGACTTGCTCCCAGGTTACAGTGTTGGACTGGGACTCGGGAGACCCAGATCGCGAGATCGTCCCCGTTGTCTGCACGTGACGCGCGATGTTCAGGGGAAAAAAAGGATGTTGCGCCCGCCATTTTGTTTGTTTTTGTAAGGGAGATGGAGCGCACGAGCGCTCATGTGTAAAACTGTACTTTTTTAAAAATAATTTCTCCATTCAACCCCACCCCACCCCTGATGGGCACAGAGCTCCTGAACCCCTTAAGGACACAGTTTGTCCTTAAGGAGCCAGGACAAACTGACACCTGCCCACACGTTCCATGGTCTCAGGATCATCTCGAGACTGTGGAAAAAGCAGGCTGGAAGTGTAGGGCGAGATCCCTGGGAAAGGGAGGGATCATGCCTCCCTGCTCCCGGGATCCCCTGTGCATCATGTGGACGCACAGGGACGATCCCAGGGTGATCCTCAGGATATCGCCCCATCTAGCTATGCCCTCAGTCTAACCTGCCTCACAAGGCTGTTGTGTGGATAAAATGTAGAGGAGGAGATCATGTACACACCACCTTGGGCTCCTTGGAGGAAAAGAGGGATATAATTGTAACAAATAAATAAGTGCGCTTAGCATTGCAGCTTTTAGTATATGTTGTAGTAGTAGTAGTAAAGCTTTATTGTTTCAACCAGTGGTTACAACATGCATAATAAAAACAATGCTAAAACAAATCATACATTCTGCAAGGTCATAAATTTTGCTCTATACATTTGGGCTGTAAGAGCAAAGTTGGCCAATGCCAATACGACAGTCTTGTTATTGCATGTAAACAAAAAGTATATTCTTTCTGAATCGGACCAGCTGGACTTATTATCACAAAAACAATCTAAATTTTTAGAACAAATTTGAGAATAGATAGGGCAGCAGAACAAATAGCGAGGCAGATCTTCCACTTTGCCACTACGGCAAGGTCAGAGTCTCGAGGCATAAGGAATTTTATTAAAACGCCCTTCTAGCACTGCTGTTTTCATTTGTTGCATCTTTAATCATGCAAGGGCTGATCTAAGATGAGGATTAGAAATGAGAGTCAGGTAGCGTTCACATCCAAATTTAAGCTTAGTCTCTGCAAACGAAGGTGCTATCTTATTACTTGAGACTGCACAGAGATCCATTTGAAACACTATTGAAACACTATAGACCCTCTCCTTAAAGACCTCTTTGCTGTGAGCTAAATTCAAAGTAGTAAAGTATTGAGAAGAAAAACCATAATAATGAATTTGAGGAATCGGTTTCTGAAACCAAGATGATGTATGTGATGAATTGACTCTCATTTGCTCTAAAAGTCACAATTTAGGTAATCTGGTTGGAGGGGGAAAATAAGTCTTGAGCCAGTAGTTAAAGGAAACTGTCCTTTCTTCTCTATGCTGATGACCTGATTCTCATTTCACATACCCAGATTGGTTTACGTAGATTACTATCAGCATTGGCTGAATATCCCCCCTCCACATACACACACACACACACACACACACACACACACACATTACTGTCTATCAACTATGAAAAACCAAAGTCATGGTCTTTGGACACAGATCTCCATTACACAAATGGAGAATAAATACCCATCCTATCGAGCAAGTATCATTGTATCGCTATCTAGGTGTTATTTTTTTCAGCTTCAGGAGGCTGGGATGCCCATTTTAAATCCTTGAAATTAAAGACAAACCAGCAATTAAATGGACTATTGAAGTTCTGGAGCACAAGGGGAAGTTACCAAATCCACCCAGTGCTAACCTTGTTGAAACCAAAACTTATCCCTCAGTTTGTGTATGAAAAGGTTATGGGTCTAACACTCACCCACATCTTATTTTCCCATTGTAGAACATTTTTATTCCACCTAGCCTCCACCACAGAATTCAAGACAGCATGTATGGAGTTTTCAGACAGTCTCTCATCCAGCCATTGACCAGGCCTGATGTTGCTTAGCTTCAACCAGGTTGCTACCTCAGGTGCCTTCACCCTTGAAGAACAGTGAGCTGCTGGTGGAATAGTTGTCTGTCAGGTTCAGGTCAGTCAAACCACCCACTTCCATGGCAAATGAAAACAAAACAAACAGATTACAACATGACAAACATGGGGTAATTTAGCATACTTCTTACCACTAATAGCTTATATAGTAACTGTATAAATTCCATGGATGAAGCTTTTTTTATATAGTTATGTACTGTTTGACAGATGGACAGCATAAAACTAAAGTAAGGGCAGCAGTAAGGCATCTATAACGAGCATCACCCGTGGTTTACTTACATTATTGTGAGCTAATGGTGTGGGTGTGGGTGTGTTTACTCCTTTTTCTGTGTTCATTGATCTTTGACATAAGTGTGTGTGTGTGTGTGTGTTAGACTCTAAATCCTCCAGGGCTTCTTCCAATTGAGATTATGAGCCCTGCGGAACTAAGGACATTATCAACTGCTTCCAAGGTTTCTGACTGGGGACCAGCTGAATACAACCAATATCTGTCAGACTATGTTCCTGCTAAGAAGTACTTCACATATTAGGAAGCCTGGTGATTTCTGTTACAGGGCTTACTACTGACATAGGTGGATGTACAGAAGTTATTCAATAAAAATTTCAATAAATCTTAACTCTTTACAAATTAAGATCTTGTTTTAAGATTCATTTATCATTTATGGAGAAATTGCTCTAACGTATAAATAATAAATAAATAACCAATAATAAATAAATAAAATACGTTTGAGACAATGGGCAGTATCCAATGCTGCACAAGTGGAAATGACTGCTAGTGCAACGGGAAGCTAGCTCTTAACAGCGCAACCAGAAACTAGCCCAAACTAGCACTTCCAGAACAGGGCAAGTCAATGGAGCTCCCAGAAGGCTTCTGGTTTTGTCCCATTCCAGAAACGGTAGCTTGAGCTAGTTTCTGGGGTTGCACTATGAAGCACTATCTTCGTGTTGTTTCCGGTAGAACAATATGATTGGCAGTGGCAGATTGTCAATGCTGGATGCTGCCCTATGCCCACACATATGGGCACCTACACGTAAGTCCTATTAATATCACTTGCGCTTTTGCACTAATAACTGGGTGAAGAGTTGCTGCCAATCACACCAATGGTAAGTTTCATAAAGCTTGGCTGTACATGCATACAAACACACACACATAGCTCCAAGCAGGGACTCCCCATTTGTTTTAATGTTAGGGACAGATCTGTATGTGCAGTGGGAAGAGGATACCTTCGTAGTGCAATCCGTAACACTGGAGTAAATGGGGAAACCTCAGCTTGAAGTGGAGCTCCAAGTATAATTCAAGACTCCAGCAAGCACAATGTAACTGCTGGATTATATAGTTTGCATTTTAGAGTAAGAATAAGCCCATAATGTAAATTCTTATATAAGTGAACTGTATAGTTGTCAATCTCCAGTACAGTTATTTTCTGCTGAGTTCCATGAATAAAAATTGTTCTGTTCAGCTGACGTGGAGAAAGGCTTGAGGTAGTTCCCCAGTAGCTTAACACAATAGCCTGTTGGTAGAAAAAATGCAGCAGAACCAGTGGTCTAGACTGGTAGAGAACAGTGAGGCTTACTATGCTACAGAGGGCCAATGGTACACTGTACGTTTGGGGGTAGCTGTACATTCGGGGATGCAGAGCGTGTAACAATATTACCAGGAAATAACAGTAATCTTGAATTTCCATCAATAAAAATGACTTTGGGCACTTCTAGGCAAGGCTTTTATCACAGCCCTGTCCTGCCTCATTCACTGCATTTCAGGGGGTCCAGACAGTATCATCTTCATTTGTAACCCCTGTCCCATGTTTTCTTGCTGCTTTTTCCATCTATTTTTCCATACCAGAAAATATCTGTTAAGGAGGAAAAGACAGAATAGCTATACAATGCCTTTTGACTGGTAGCGTGAGGAGCCCTGCATCTGGAAGCAATCTTTATTTATATCGGAAGAGGGTCCTATACTAGAATAAATGCACAGCTTACATTTGGTATTTTATTATTTACTAGCTGTACCCTGCCACGCGTTGCTGTGGCTCAGTCTGGTTAAATTGAAAAGAAAAGACAAAGCGGATGTTTCTAATATGTTTAATTTCACAATGCTTGTGGATATACAATATTTTTAGTTGTTCCATTGTCTGTGTAGATATAGAGATTGTCTGGTTTGCCGACTCTAGAACACGCAACATATAATTGTCCATGTGAGAAGCAATCTGTGTCTAGATCTAAACCGCACAATTCTAAAGATTGGCCCTGAGCTTTGTTGATGGTGATTGCAAACGCCAATCGAATTGGGAATTGCAATCTCTTAAATTGAAATGGCATATCTGTTGGAATCATAGGAATGTGAGGAATGAGGACATCTTCACCTTTGAAAGGTCCTGTCAAGATTGATCTCCGACTATAACAATTGCCACTTCATCTATAGTTGGAGCATTGAATCTTCGCACATGTTCTCCAGCAGGTGTTTTGTCAGCATGAATAACAATCTTGTGTGTATCAGATGGCATCATGTCAATTGCTGTTTTGAACAAATGTACTAAATTGTTTTTTTCGTGAAGTAGCTGTTGCAGTTTTGAAACGATGGTCCTTTTTATGCCGGTATAAATTCCGCAGCGTGCATTCAATTCATCATTGCCATCACCAATGAAATACATTTGTAGGAATTTATGTTGACTATCTTGAAACGGAAGGAGGGAGCTGGCTTTATGATAAATTTGTCCTTTGACTTTGAAAGTTGGCATAAATGGAGCTGTGATGATTTCTGCGCCGAACGATGTCATTAGGAAGCATGAGTTGTATTTCCTGATGTTAGATAGGAAATGCTTTGTTTCTGCGGTATATCTGGCAAGCAAAGTTTGTAATGGTTCTGGTGGTTCTCCAAGTTGAGGCAGTTTAATTTTTCCAGCAGCGCAACACATTCCTTTTGTTTCTCCATTAAATTTAAGAGCCTTGCAATAAGGACACACTTCAGTCATAGTGCCGATGAGAACATGCCGCCTCAAACTATAATCATCAGCTGGGTTGTACCGGAATGCAAGGCGATTGTAATCGTGTGATTGTTTACCACGGAGTCGTGTTTGACGCTGATGTGCTGTTTCTCGTTGACGTCTTTCAGCCACTCTCAGCCTGTCGCGTTCATTCTGTTGAGAACAAAGCAGATCTGAAGCTGTAGAACGCGATTGCCGTGCTCGCAATCGTGCATCCTCAAGTCTGGCTGAACGTTGCTTGGCTGGTTCCTTGGCACGTATTTGAGGCATTCTTTTTCTTTTTTTCTCGTTTGCTGATGCCGGTTCTTCCTCAGTCTGATTTGCAATTTCTCGTCGCAGTGCTTCCGCTCTGCGAGTACGACGACCTAAGTGTGATCTTCTGCAAGGCATTATTTGGATGAAGTAAAGCAAATTGTTTTTAAAAAAGGATGTTTTTACGGTGAGGAGGTTAGCGGAAACTCCTGGCAGTTACCTTTCTTCAGAACGTGTAACTGTCACAGGTGTGACATCTATATTCACTCAGCCAATTGTGAGAGAACATGGAAATAATAGAGAAGGCAGAGGCAGCGGATTGGCCTACTGGTTGGCGATGTCACAATGATCAGCAGGACTGGTTTTGAGGAGGCCTATTTCTTCGATTTTAAGACAAACCTTTGACCCCCGTATAGAACATAGTTACATAACAACGCTCGCGTATTCGAATGCAACGTTGTGTCAAAATTTCAAAGCAATCGGTGAAGAACTTTCGGAGATATAACGTCTGTTTCGAACGAACATTTACATTTTTATTTATATAGATAGATGAAGAAATACTTTATTTACAGTAGGTTATTAGACATGATCTGTCAATAAAGAACTGTGGGGCTTGTAGGACTAATTATGTTGTTAGAATTCAGCTATTTGGGGGGCTGTCGGTCATGTATGACCAAATTAACCCCGGAATAACCTGTCTCTATCCGTGCTCATAACTTCAATCAGTGTAGGCTGAATATATAGAGAAGAGGAGCAGATTTGTTCCCACTGGTCCCACCCTGATCTCTGGACGTTCTGCTGCACTGTTGTTGTTAGATCGTTAAACCACCCTTCACCCAAAGATATTTTGGCAGTGTAGAAAACAAAACTCCAAAATCATCATATAATTCTACGATGAAAACAAAACAAGAACGCCATCATAAAAGAAATTAAAAGGCAGTAAAATATAAAAGGACAAACTAAAATGCTAGCTAAAATGTCCTGACAAACAAAAAACATTCACCTAGGCACCAAAAAGATAGTAAAGTCATAGGCAGTCACATTTCTATTTGGAGGGAGTTTAACAGACAGAGAGTGTCATCACACGGGGGTGGGTGGGTATGTGTTTCCCTACTGTTGCTTCTCCACCCCTGCTTTTGTCCCTCATTACTTCCTCTTTCTTTCCAGAGGGGATAGAGGAAGTAAACAAACACCGCGTGGCCCATTCAGGGACTGTTTTTATCACACCACTTTTCCTG
The DNA here is from genome assembly GCF_023053635.1 of Elgaria multicarinata webbii. Lineage (NCBI taxonomy): Eukaryota > Metazoa > Chordata > Lepidosauria > Squamata > Anguidae > Elgaria > Elgaria multicarinata. Next base: position 43,075,093 of record NC_086172.1, read on the forward strand.
AACACAGCAAGAGGTCACAGTGCATTCCTTTAAAAAAATGGATTAAAAGGGGTCTACTTTGTGATGGAAAAAAGAATGGAAGGAACAGGAGGTGTGCGGGAGGCAGACAACATTGTCTAAAGAATGTGTGCACATCCATAAGTGGGTGGTAGTGAGCTTACGATAAAATGCTTGTCTTATAAATCTTAGAGAAGGCTCTCTCCCTTGTTAACACATAACTTATGGAAGGTACTTTGAGAGGACCTTCTCCAGCAGGCAGGTATAGGGTACTTTCAGAAGTTTGGGTCCCAAGCCGTTTGGAGCTTTAAAGGTCAAAGCAGCTTCATGAATTGGGCTTAGAAGCAAATAGGTAACCAGTGCAGCTCTCTTAGAATTAGTGTAATATGATCCCCTCTGGTTGCAGCTATTAACATTCTACAAGCTGCATCTGCACTAATTGAAACTTCCTGGTCATCTTTGGGGCTAGTCCAACGTATAACACATTATAGTAATCCAATTGGGAAGTTACCAGAGCACGGGACATCATGGCCCAATTATCCTTATCCAGGAATGGTTGTAGCTCATGGACCAGACAAAGCTGGTAAAAGGGCACTCCTGGCTATCATGCATGGACTTTTCTGCTTGAATGGAAATTCTAGGAAAGACAGGGTTCCTGTCTGGGTGTATAGAGCCTATGCACATAGAGTTATATGTGTATAGGGCTTTGTTCAGACATCTTTGTTCAGACATCCTAGATATATTTTTGCTGAAGAAAGTCTTGTTGATTTTTTTTTTAGCCTATTTTCAAGTAAGCATTGCTTAGCGTTGCACCCTTATTTTCATTTCCAGTTAGGTATAATGGAGCTCTATAATTCGTATGTTAAAAGTGCCTTCAGTTCAAGTAACCGCTGTTCAAGAAAAGCAGACGTGCATAACCTCTTTCAAGTTGAGGGCTGAATTCCATTTCAGAGAAGCTTTTGGAGCCACATTCCAGTGGTGGGCGGGAGACAAAAGGCAAACAGGGTAGAGTTGGAAATACAAAAAAATAATAATACCAGCATAGTTTAGTTTAATGCCTTTCTGCCAGTAACTAAGCCTTAGGACAGGTATTTTATTCTCTTAGAATGGGGGGAAAAACTGCACCAAACCATCGATGGTTATGGGAAAGAGGGTGGGGCCAGTTTGGGATCTCTGGAGGGCCAGATTGAGATCCCAGGAGGACCAAATTTGGCCCTTACGTTCAGCACCCTTTTAGTAATGGGTGGGTGGAAGAGCAAGCTACTTACCAAGGAGGACCCTCGTTGCCCTTCAGCCTTTATCTAGCACCACCTAATAGGGCTACATTCTCCTTCATAATGCTATCAGTCTGACATATTCCACATTAATATAGATAGGTTGATGCCAAGAATGAAATGAGGGAAAGGGGAAGGGGAAGCCTCAGACCTAACTATCATCTTGCTCAACGAGAAGCAGGATGGAACTGAAGAATCTACTCATAAAAATCATAAAATGGGCCATCCTGGATCAGATCAAAGGTATATCTAGTCAAGCATTGTGTTCCCACAGACACCATCCAGATGCCTTTGGGACAGCGATAGGTTTACATGCATACAACAGCACCCTTCTGCTTGTGTTCCTCAGCAACTGGTATTCAGAGGCATACTGCCTGTGATACCTGAGGTAGTACATAGTAATCATGATTAGCAGCCAGTAATACCATTGTCCTCCATTACTTTTCTAATTTCCTTTTGAAACGATCCAAGTTGTGGCCATCATGATAATGTATTCCATACTACGCACTGAATGAAGAAGTACTTCCTTTGGCTGTGATTAGGAATCTCCCACTATTCAGATTCATTAGATGATTACAGGTCTTAGTATGATGAGAGAGGGAGAACAACTTCTCCTTATCCATGTTCTCCACACCATGCATAATGCTATTCATCTCTATCATGTCCCTTGTTAGCCACACTAAAAAGAAAAGCTAAATTGCCCCCTACATTGTAACCTTTCCTCATAGAGGAGTTGCTCAAGTCCTCTGATCATTTTGGTTGCTCTTTTCTGCATCTTTAAAGCCTTTCTGAAGAAGAGCTAGAAAGGGAGGATTGGATTAGGTTTGACTTGCTTTGACTCCAGCAAGATGGGAACTAACCAGTCACTCCCTTTCATTCCCATCCCCCCCCACTGCCGGATATGGTGGGGTGGAGAGTAAAGTGTAACTCAGAAAACTAACAACACACACACACACACACACACACACACACACACGGACTGTCAATTGTGTGTGATCCAATACATCCACTTCTGGGTTATGTATCATGAAATGGCAACTCTTTTGTACGTCATTGCTTGCTGATGATGTTTCGTAGTGGGCAGTATTTTCTAAGGTATTTTTTCAACAGTCTATTCTGATTGGTGTCTAGGACCCATCTATTTGAATGGCAGCTAGAGAAAGAGTTTGGAGATACAATGTGGTTAGCAAGAAAGAAACAGTCTTTGCTGGTCTCCAAGTCCTATTGGACCCACATATCGTAGCCAACCATGGTCTGGGAATCCAACATCTGGAGGGCCACAATTTCCCCACTCCTGTATGTTTATTTGGAAGCAAGCCTCACTTTTCAGTGGCATTTACAACCTACTAGGGCTCAATCCTATGTATGCTTAGACCAAAAAACAAGAAAAAGCCCTACACTTCCCAGCACTCTCCAGCCAGGAGTTATAGATTTTTTTTCCTGTCTAAACATGCATAGGATTGTGCCTTACCTGTGCTTAGTATTGCAGTCCTGAAACCCCACCTGACCCTATGACCACGACCACATCTTCTGAGAGCAGTTTCCAAGTTGACTAAGAGGTTGGTTCGGAAACATGCCTACAATATAATGATGGAATCCGCATGTGCGCCCAGCATAAAGAGGCTTCCGTTGAGGGCGTATATTGCTCTGTGTGTGTGTGTATGTGTATCTCCCCGCCCCCCCCCGACAAACATATACATATAATGTGCGGTGGGAGGGAGCCGCGAGGTGTCACAACCAGGGAGGGCTGTGTGGGAGCGCATGATGTAAGCGCCTGAGGTACTCTCAACGAGGCCAAAGAGGGCGCGTCGCCGGCGGCCTGCTGTGTGGAGAGGCGGGAGGAGGAGCAGGTGCCCATGCCGGCTGCGTGTGCCTTCCTTCTCCCAGGCGGGCTGTGATGCGCAGCAGCGGCAGCGTCGGCGTCGCTCCCTCATCATTTGCCAGCTTGCGATAGTGTCTGCGCATGACCCCTCCCAGCCGCCCGCTCCCTAGCAGGGGAGAAGGTTAGGCTGAGGGAGAGGATTTCCTCCGTCTTTAGCATTGGCGACTGCTCGGAGGCGACGCAGTGCAGAGGTGTGGGCAGGTTGCTCCGGCCTGAGCCGCGGCTTCTCCCCCGTCGCCCGCTCGGAGGGAGCGGGAGCCCCCTCGCCTCCTCTTTCCCAAACCCACGGCGGCCTCTCCGCACCCCCCACCCCTTCCGTCGTGTTCCCGCGCCTGGGGTCGCTGCTCCCCTTTTCCTCCGCCCCACCCCCGGCAATGACCACGGCGCGGGCGGCGGCGGCGTTGCTGGTTGTCCCTCCGCCGCCGCGCCGCCTCTTCCTCTCCCCCAAGTGCTGCTGCCCCCGGCGGCTGCCGCCGGGCTCCAGGAAAGTAGCTTGATGAGTGTCCAAAGTAGCAGTGGAAGTTTGGAGGGGCCGCCATCTTGGTCCCGGCTCTCCACGTCCCCACCGAGCCTGCAGGGCTGCTCCGCGGCGGCTGCGGCGGCGGCAGCGGCAGCAGCAGCAGCAGCGGCGGCGGCGGCAGCGGCCGTGGCGGCCTCAGCGGCGGCCTCCCTGCTCCATAACAACACGGCGCTCAAGGAAGGTAAATGGCGAGGGAGGGGGAAACGCTTCGTCTCTGCTTCCCCGGCGGAGAAGGGGAGGTGAGGAAGGAGAAGATGACTGACTGGTGTGGTGGGGGAATGGGCCCTTGGGGAGGGAGGGGCACGGCCGTGTCAATGGCAGCAGCGGCAGGTTCGGCAGCCGCCGCGCCGCCACCGCCTGAGGCCAGTCCCAGGCTTGCGGGGCCGAGTGCGCGGGGAGGGCACGGGAAAGGAGACAAGACATGTCTTCCTTCCCTTCTACATCCGACTGTGGACGGTCTAGACGGCTCCCCCTCCCCCAGTGAGGGACCTTAAAAAAAACACAAAAACCCACAGCAGCCTCAAGCAGCCCAACCCTAATCTAGCTATTTATTCGAGACACCCACCCCCCTCTAAAATGTCGTCTTAATTCCTCCCACCCCCTCACTTTCAATAGCTGCTGGAGGGGGTTGATTTTAATGGTTCCACAGTTCTTTGACTAATCCCCGGTATAAATGTCTGAAATCGATATCTTTCTGCTCTTTGTTTTTAAATGGATTTTTTTTAATGGAAAGATTTTGCATGTTTCTTCCCCCTTTTCCTGATAGTTAATTCTTTCTTTTATATTGTAAAGTGGGGAGAGGGAGAAGTGGGTGCTCTTTTTTTTTTTTTTTTCTGGCTGATGGTGATTATGATGATGAACGTGGCTGTTGCTTAAATGAAAAAGGGTCGAGTCGTTTGGGCATCATGGAGGTGTAGGATGGTGGAGAAGAGACAAAGATCGAGGCACTTATTGATACAAGAAAGACACTTTCTTCTGCCATTGGTTTCCGACTAAAGTGACGGAGACACGTTAAAAGCCAGCACAGAATGACTGCAACTTTCTCCTTTTCCTCCATCGCATCTTGGATGATTCGCCCCCTCTTCCCTCCCCCTTCTCCTTCCCCCACCCCTCTTGTATTAGAACGACAGTGAGAGAGCAGGGTGTTGTGGGTGTTTGCAGGGAATATCTGTATGAAGGTTATGTGCAAACAAGTCTTTTTTATTGTTTGTCTATTTCCCCCCTTGTTCCTTGCATTAAACTGTGTTGCCACAAGATGTAGCAATTATACAGCTTATGAAATGATTAATGCTCTTTTATTTGACTTAAAATTATGGTTAGCAAGGGTTAGAGGGGAACTTTAATACAACAACATATGGTATTCTGGAAGAATGAATATTGCATATTCATGATTTTTGGAATGTTATGGCTCTCTGACTGTTGTATTGAATGGTTCTTGCTTTTGTTTGCATTATGTGTTAAGTAATTTTTTTTAGCAATTCTTAGGAAACACAAAAACTTTCAATCTTATAAATGTTATAATGTTTTTGAGAAATTAGATTTTTCCAATTCAGAAGACATTGTTCTTATAAAGAAACCCTTTTGGTATTAATCAGTGAAGATCCTTAAAGACTTGATTAAAAGTGTTTAGAACCATGGAAATGTATAATGGGAGTGTATGCCCTCTTTCTCCATTCCAGTACTCAGACTTGCATCACTCCTTGTCACTTTTGCACACGTTCCTAGATAGGAAGCTGACAATAGCAAGCCCAGATTGGCATAAAAGCGTTCTAGAAAATACCTGAAATGGTTGGATTTATGGCATATGTTAAAACACTGAAGTGGCAGGCATTTTGTTCTTGGCTGTTTCTTTTGGAAAATTCTCTGAGGAGAAGAAAGCATTGTATTTATCAGTTTGAACGAAGTTTATTGAGCTCTCAGTTGGATAATTGCTTAACATCAGTAGAGTGTATTATACTCAGTCTTTAATATTGTATCAAACCTTATTTTTAGACTATACCATAGAAATTTAACTTAAACCTTTTGTTAACATTGCCTGAAAATTTTAATAAATAGAATAATGCTCTATTTAAATAAACAGAAAATGTTTGTTTTCTGACTGCTTTTTCTAGTTTGCAGTACAGAAGTTATATATGCTTTTAAATGGCAATCTGTTCTACTTAATATTTACTGTGTAAAGGTGTCAGTCTCTAGATTTGTTAATTCAACTTTTAAGGTCATCATAGTTCTTGATATTCTTCTAGAAGACAACTCATTAGGATTTTATTTTATCTTCTGGCATGGGGAACTAGAAATACTAACTCAGTAATATGAAGAGAATTTGCATGACACATGAAAACTTTAATCCAACCTCATGCAACCTTCAAAAGTGGTTATGATGCTGTATATTCTCCCTCCATGTCTGTTTTGAGTGTGATTTAAACTGTAAACCCTAAAAAGATTACTGTACAGTACTTAGAGTTGGAAGCATAATTGTAAATCAGTGTAGTTCATTCTGGTTGTGTGTATATTGGGTACAGGCAATAAGCCTTCCAAACTTTCCAGTTTGACTTTTAATATCACTAGAAAAATACATTGATAGTAAAGGAATGTGGCAGCAAAGGACAAAGGATCTCAATGTATGTTCAGACTATTTCGTTTTCTAAGCCTCAGTTGTCATTTGAAAGGACTATCTTTGAATATAGACACTTGTCATTTCTTTGGAGTGCACTTGATCCATCTAGTTTGGAAGATGCTGCTCACTAAGAAGGGGCTTCACGTGTTTCTCAGTAGAAGAATATATTCTTGAAAATGAAATGCCTCATAAGATACAGAGGTAAATGTTTTCTTATAATTGAAACTAATCTTGGAAGTCTTCAGCTTTTGATAAGAATAAGTAGTGTCTGAACTGACACCATTGTTCAATAATCTGAGAATATGTAGACCCACAGCTCAAGATGGAGTTGCTTATTGTAATCATAATGAAGACAGAGCAACAAGATTCAACTGCTAGAATCTACTATTTGAATTGACTAATATATATTTATTAAAACATTTGTATTCCACCCTATATCACAAGGATCTCAGGTAAAATTTATATACTTTGTGCATTTTGTTTAATATGCACTTATGGGAATGCAGTTGGTAGGTGCTCTTCTTATATAGTAGTCTGATACATGTTAATCCCATTAGTTTCAGTGGGATTTAATCTCTCTCTGTTAAGGCTGCAATCCTGTTTACGTTTACCTGAGAGTGTCAGCAGCAGGTAACTCCTATCTCCAAAACGTTGTAAGAGCTGCCACTCATTTTACAGTGGAAGTGACATCATAATATGTCCGTTAGCAAGTAATACCATCCCTTGTGTGACATAATTTATATTTACATGCAAACAAATATGCAAATTTACGTTAGTTTCTTCGCTAGAAACATATTTTACTGTTATTAAAAGTGCCTAGCATCAAGTGTGTGTCAAGTGAACATGGGCAACTATGATCCAGTTATAGTCTTGGTTTGGGGAACTGGAAATGAACAGACCCTTGATTTCCAACTTTCAATATAGACAACTTTAACATATACAGTGTTATGAAATAAATAATAATACAGCTTTTCAAAGTCTTTGACTTTCCTCCATGAACAGTTGAGGCAACAGTTTGAAAACGTTAAGATACTGAGACTTGGGGCAGTATCTAATAATGCTGTTGTGCTTCACTCGTTCTGTTGCGCTAGCAGGGCTCACTGTTAGTGCAATGGGGAGTAAGTGCTTTCTAAAGCAACCCTGGAAATGAGCGGGAACTCTCATTTCTGGTTTTGAAACAGAACAGTGGAGCTCCCTTCTGCAAGCTCTGCTTCTTTCTGGAAATGAGTGTTTCTATTTGTTTCCAGTTGCTTTAAGAACTGCTAGCTTGCACTAGCAATGGGTTTCACTGGCATGCAAGCAGCATTAGATACTGCCAATGGTTTGCGCTATGAAACAACCCATGGTTTGTTAAACATGGCTTGTTTGGGAGAAAGCATGCTGGCTCCCAACTTTTTGCCTGTTTCTAGTGCACCAAACAGCCCAGGGATGCTGCGTCTCTGGGTTGTTTTCCATGACATTGAAACCTGGAACCCTGTCATAACCCATGATTTGTTCTTGGGTTATAACTCTGGGTTGTTTCTCCCTTAACCCAAAGTTCTGGTTTCAGACATCATGGAGAACAACCTAGGGACAGAGACTATTTTAATGAACTGGAAATGGGCAAGTAGTGAAGAAGCCAGCATGCTTTTTCTTCTCTGGGTTGTTTCATTGGGCTGGTTCACATGATCAAAGCAAGGCACTGTGGCTTAAACAAATTACCATGACTTCTTGTGAGCTGCGACATGGGCCGAGCACATTTGCATGATCACCGCCTGGCCATGGCTTATCGTGTCATCTGAACCTAGGTGGCATGACTTGGAGGGTTAAACAGCCCATGGGTTATTTGAGGGTTGTTTAATCCTCCAACAAGACATGTTGCATGGATTCGGACAACACAATAATTATTCAGCAAATTGTGCTCTACATTGTTTTGAGCATGTGAACCGGATTCAGTGTATGAATAACCCAGAGTGTCAGGTTCAGATGTCATGATAAACCACAGTGAGAATGTGTGGATGATGTGCGGACTAAATTGCTTGGCTTTTCTCTGGAAACTTGAGAAACATTGTTAGAGGAAAAGTTCACCTTATCCCACTTTTTTAAAAGTACAATGTAGGGTTACATTTTAGACTCCCCTAGTGAACAAGAGACACATCTAAACATACTTTTCCAGAACTTGATTTATTTCTCCTCTCTAAAGTTACCATAATAAGTCAAGAAACTAATTCCCTTAGTTTTAATGAGTTATTTTTTATCCACAACACTCTGTAATCCATTTGATTTCAATTACTGAGGCAAGAAAGTATTTTGGAATACTAAAAGAATACTAAATACTAGTATCACACATAGATTGTCTACTTGTTGAAAAACTGACCATCTATGTCAATTGAGTTCTACTGTTTTGTTTTGAAAAGTATATTCCTCTGCAATAAAATGAAGTTGCAGAGGAATTAAGGGTTAATAAACAAGGGCACTCCCTGCCCCCTTAAAAAAATAAAATAATTGAAAAACGTTAGGGTGCCAGGTTTTACGTATTGTTCTTGATCAGCTATTCAGCTGGCAGAAAGAAGTAGCGAGGTGGAGGGGGGACAGCAAGCTAAAGAGGTGTGTGTGTGTGTGTGTGTGTGTGTGTTGGGGGAGAGAAATAGGGATGCTAGGGGCTAGGAAGGAAGAGAAAGAAGAAGGCTAGGGTTAGAGAAGGGAAAGAAATAGCGAGGAAAGGTGTTGAGGGAGAGCAATAGTGAGGCTAGAGGCTGGGAGTGGAGAGCGAGAGCGAGAGAGCGCTCAAAGGGGAAGAAACGGAAGAAGATTGTGTGGATGGAAGAAGATTGGGTGGGCCAGGAAGCAACTCTTCCATTTCTTCCTCTTTTCCAGGCTCACTATTTCTCTTTCTTGCCCCCTCTTGACTAGCCAGTCCCCCAGACAGACATTATATGACTAGTTCCATATGCCATTGGAGCCATTTTGTGGTGGTGCCCACAGCAGTTCCCAAAATTTCCAAATGTGCCTGTGGCTTCAGAAAAGGTTGGTGACCCCTGCTGTGTGGTGTCTTACAGCTGGGTAGTGCTATATTCCCCTACTTAGAGATGAGAAGGCTCAGGAAAAACCTGGAAAAACACAGGAAAACCCCAATTTCCACCTATTTAGAATGATGAATAAAATGTTTGTTCATATATTGCTACCCAGACTTTACTCCCCCAAAAGGATTTCAAAAAACTAAGTAATAGAAAGACTTAGAGATGTAAAATATTTGGAAATGCTAAAGCCACAGGGTTTGGGTAGGGGCAATGATATTCATAGAATAGTAGAATTGGAAGAGGCCTATAAGGCCATCAAGTCTAACCCCCTGTTCAATGCAGGAATACACCTTAAAGCATACCTGACAGATGGCTTTTTAATCCTCTCTGTGAGATTCCCAGCATAGTTATTTTCCCCGTTCTTTATTAAAATTATTGATGTAATGTATCTTTTACTGACAGATATTTAAGAATGCCTCAAGTCATGCTCAGTTTTCTAACTAGTTGCCATATACGAAGAAATGTTCTTTCTTGATACTTTGGGTTTTGTTCTGGTTAGATGCTGTGGCAGCCAATGAGTATAGTTCCAAAATCCATATGTGACAAAAACACTGAATGTTATCCTGGCACTATCACCACATGAGATTTAACCTGTAGGTGATCCCACCAATTTATTTTTTTACATTAAAAAAAGCTTGGGTTTATGGACTTAGTGCCACAGGTTTTAATAAAGTTCCCAGTTATAATTCACTATTAGGGAATGATTCCTCAGCTATAAAATCTGACAACTCTTGTCACCAAAATAAACCCTCCATACTTTAAAGCAGCGGTTCTCAACCTGTGGGTCAGGACCCCTTTGGGGGTCGAATGACCCTTTCACAGGGGTCGCCTAAGACCATCGGAAAATACATATTTCCGATGGTCTTCGGAAACTGTATTGACTGAACTATGTCATGTATCATCTTTTGTATTATTAAAGCTATTGTTATGTATTATTTTCATTAGCAAACCATCCCATGACAATGGATCGTATAGAGAAGAACAAAAATAATTTTATGGTTGGGGGTCACCACAACATGAGGAACTGTATTAAAGGATCACGGCATTAGGAAGGTTGAGAACCACTGCTTTAAAGAAACTCTGTAGCCTTTTTCCTATTTTGTAGGCATGGGACTGACACCATCACTAGAGATCACTCTTCAAAATGAATAAAAATTAGAATGTAAATAATTCCCCTTAATAAACAAGAGAATAAAAAGTCAATGTTCAGATAATAGGTTTTCATTGCTTAAAGGTTCTTAAATGAAATATACTTTGTTACCATTCCAAAATGGTAAGAGATTTCCCCCAGCTAAATTAGTTCTCAATGGCCCAGTTTGCCCAATCACCTCAACTTAAACCAGGCACGGCACATGTTGGTATGTTCTGGCTGCCATTTGCCTAATTATCCACCCAGGCGCGGCTTGCTGTGTCATCCAAACCTGGGTGGCATGGTTTGTTTGAGAGGGAAACAACCCTCAAATAACCCATGACTTGTTGTTGGATTATTTGAGTGTTGTTTAAACCACAGTAGTTATGCAAACCAGGCCAGTAACTTCCTCTTAAGACCAGGTTTCCCTACACCTCAACCAATTTCTTACAAGCAGGAACAGATGCTGTACACCACTCTTCTTCTGCCTCAACTTTTTCTGCTGCTTCTGAGGTTTAGTATGATTCAGTTGTTGCAGGGACTACCCACTAAAATTCCTAAAATGTATTATGTATAACATGATGTGTTCAAATAATTATCATATTTGGTATATAAAATGTTAAAGTATAGTTTATTTGGACAATAATTACAAATTTGCTAACTGTGTATATTTAAATACCTTGAAATTTAATGATAATTTTATAAGTAAACAAATTGAAACATAATACTTTTTGTTTGGCGTTTGTAAAATTGTTTGTGTCCTGGGTACGAGGTCAGAGCCAGAAAACCACGCTATCCTCCCCCTTCATAGCCGGCACAGGGGGAACCACGCAAGCTACCTCTCTGTGCTCAGTAAGTGGAGTGCGGAGATGGGGGAAAGGGGCATTCTTAGATTGGGGTGGCTGCCTTATGCTGAATCCAGAGGCCGCCCCAACCCCTCCTCTGAAGTGCCACTACTAGACGGGTAAAATCACATGTCTAGTACAGAAATGTGGGGCAGCTAGAGCGTGGAGGCGAAGGTTGCTTCTGCAATCCGGCCATCCTGCATTGGATATTTGGTAGTCTCCGAGTTTGGAGGGTGCTGACTATTGACATAGGATTGCGACCAAAATGAGTTTAGATCTGTAAAGAGCACTAAAATAAATAAATACATATTGCATATATATATTTTTAAAATTATTTTTTCCTGACCCTTTTTCTTGTTGCTTTCTATTAGTGCAACTTAACTAGTGTTAGCAGCAGGACAGCATTGGATCTTTCACTTAGCGTTACAGGGGAAAATCAATATATACAAAATATTGATTAATGTGCATGGAATAAACCTGAACCATGTCAGCATAACTTAAAGTGGATTTGGTCTAGCAAAATGTGCACATGATTACTGGTTACAGAATCTAAATGATCTGAATGTCAGTGGCTTGAGAAGTTTTCAGTCTTCTGAGTGCTGCTGTTTTTATAGCTAGTATATTGATGGGATTGATGACCAATGCATGGTAATTATTTGTGTGAATTAAATTTCATGTTCACATGTAAGCTGTGACCCTCAATCAAAAAAGCCATGTTTCTATGTAAAAGAAAATATCTGTCTCCTCAAGTTGTATAGTAAGTGATCCAGTAACCCAGGTATTTTTGGTAACCCACTGGACTTTGGTACACTCCCGTGATCACAGATCATTCATCCCCAATCTGGTGCCCTCCAGATGTTTTGGGATTCAACTGTGAGTCCCAGACAGCATGGCCAATAATCAGGAATGTTGGAACTTGTAGTTCAAAACATCTGGAGGATGCCAAGTTGGAGAAGGCTGTCGCATGATAGAATCCAGGAGATGCTATTCTGTACCTCCACCAGGTTCCTCCAATGGTCCGATATGGGTGATCGTGTATTCCTATTTTATGATCTCAAGACACATTACAGAGCTCAGGTGGACACTTCTCAAATCATGAGTACTAACTACCAATAGTCTACAGCCATACTACCCTGAACACACCCGATCTTGCCGGATCTCGGAACCTAAGCAGGGGCAGGCCTGGTTAACTACCAATCACGTATCATGGACATTAAGTTTTCATCTTTATGGAAAAGCACTTATTTTATGCAGTACCATCCCTTTATTCTGCACAATTCTAGATACTTATCCCAACCTTATACATGTTTATTTTAATGTAAGTTCCATTTTATTTAGTGGGTTGCTATTTAGAAATAAGTACGCCTAAGACTGCATCCTTAGTTTTCAGATTGGTGTTGGTATCTTTGCATGTGTACAGAGATTGAAACAAATGTGTCCCTAAACAGACATAATTCAGCAGTACAACAGGCATGTAGGCTCCATGTCCAAAGGGCTTGGATTATGCTCCTTGGTGATATAAAGTCTCTAAATAGTTGCAAACCAATATATTTTAATTATTTTAGGAACAAGCAATATGCATGCTTGTTAAGGAAATAGAATCATAGAATCACAGAATAGCAGAGTTGGAAGGGGCCTACAAGGCCATCGAGTCCAACCCCCTGCTCAATGCAGGAATCTACCCTAAAGCATCCCTGACAGATGCTTGTCCAGCTGCCTCTTGAATGACTCTAGTGTGGGAGAGCCCACAACCTCCTAGGTAACTGATTCCATTGTTGTACTGCTCTAACAGTCAGGAAGTCTTTCCTGATGTCCAGCTGGAATCTGGCTGCCTTTAACTTGAGCCCGTTATTCCGTGTCCTGCACTCTGGGAGGATCGAGAAGAGATCCTGGCCCTCCTCTGTGTGACAACCTTTTAAGTATTTGGAGAGTGCTATCATGTCTCCCCTTAATCTTCTCTTCTCCAGGCTAAACATGCCCAGTTCTTTCAGTCTCTCTTCATAGGGCTTTGTTTCCAGACCCCTGATCTTCCTGGTTGCCCTCCTCTGAACACGCTCCAGCTTGTCTGTGTCCTTCTTGAATTGTGGAGCCCAGAACTGGACGCAATACTCTAGATGAGGCCTAACCAGGGCCGATTAGAGATGAACCAGTACCTCACGTGATTTGGAAGCTATACTTCTATTAATGCAGCCCAAAATAGCATTTGCCTTTCTTGCAGCCATATCACACTGTTGGCTCATATTCAGCTTGCGATCTACAACAAATCCAAGATCCTTCTCGTTTGTAGTATTGCTGGGCCAAGTATCCCCCATCTTCTAACTATACCTAAATACCTTAAGTCTAAATGATTTAAATCTGCCTTGTTTTGTTTTTTTGCTGGTTTAAATTTCCTTGATTTAAATTAGTCCATTCTTGTAATTGATAAGATTTTATTACCTTCTGTTAAACTTATCCATTGAATTCCGTCAGCTTTGAAATGCCAACATGGGTGCATATGCCAGCATACACGTAGACTAGAGCAGTTTTCCCCAACCTGATGACCACCAAATGTTTTGTATTTCAACTCCCATCTGCCCCTGCCAGCGTGGCCAGGGATTAGGAATCATGGGAGTTGCAGTCTAAAACATCTGGAGGGCACCAGGTTGGGGAGAGTTGAATTAGAGTATAGAAGGACTAGAGGACAAGGAGAAAAAAAGCCATGGGAAAGATTAGAGCCAAGAGGAAACCAACTGCTGAGAATCCTTAGATGTCCCTGAAGAGTAGCCATATTTTTAGGAATATGCTATATATGGATGGACACTGGATCATTTCAATGAAGGAACAAGATTCCAGAAGTTCTTTGAGGGCTGCTTTTTTATTAAGAGTGACAAATTTCTACTAATACTATGGTTTGTCCTAATTTTGTTTTAAATCAGAACTACACATGGTGTTAAGTTGGATAAAAGCTAACATGACTTGCATGATTATTATTATTATTATTTTGGTAATTGTTAACTTACTAAAATATTTTATTTATCAATACAATAACAAATGAAAGATGATTATAACTAAAATTACAAACAAAAACTTGAGTCTTGTAATGGATATCTTGGCTTGGATCTTAACTCTTCATTTTGTGAATGGAAGGAGAGTTGCATTCATGGGTTTTTTCTGTGTGTGGTTTGTGTGTGCGTGTGTGTGTGTGTAGCCAAAAGTTAGGGTCCAGTTTATTGTGCCTTTGGGAGTAATGGAAACAAAATAATATTTTATAAACGCTAAACACAATGATCCGATTTACATGATTGAACAGCCTTCTATGGATTATTTAAGCCATGATGGGCTCCAGTGCATTCGTCCAGACATTTTGAATATTCACCATCCAGCCACAGCTTGTTGGGTCATGCGAACCCCTGCAGTGGGGGTTATGTGATTTATTTAAATGATATTTAAATAAATGGGTTACTTAAATAAATGGGTTATTTAACCCTTGCACAACCCATGGCCTACTTCAGGATTATGTGAGGTTTGTTTAACCCTTGCACAGCCCCCACTACCCAGGTTCACACAAAACTACAAGCTGCAGCCGGGCAGTGAATATTCAAATCCTGTTCAATTTGCACCACACTTGATTGTGTGAACTGGATCATTGGGTTAGATTCAGCTTCTTTTCTCCCAGTGGGAGGTTTCTTTGAGCGAAGTTCTACTTAGAACATTCCTGCCAGCATGAAGGAAGGAAGGTGATCTTTGCTGATTTCCCCTTCCTCTGCAGCTCTCCCACTGTTCTGGAGGGTCACTCAACCCCATGGAGCAAATTTCAGGGGGGAAATAGAAGACTTCAATGCAAGGGAGGAATCAACAAAAATGGTCTCTTCCTCAGTTCCACCAGTAGGACTCCACTGTTTCCACTGATGATCATGGATGGAGGAAACCATGGATGGAGGAAACGCTTCCAGAGGCAGATTCTGTATTTAACCCAATTTCCTTGTCTGATCCCAGTAGCCGCAATTTGGCTTGGAAACGCCCTTCCAAAGTTGGAGACAGTGCTTCGACATCAGAAGGGGGAGTTGGAGATCCTCCCACTTGCAGCTGGTGTGGAGAGAACAGCGCGGGCTGCCTCTCTGAGGTCAAAAAATCATCCTCGGAGAAAGGAAACAGGGCGTTCATGTGGGTGGGGATGAGTTTGGAGATGCCAGGACATGATTTCTCCTGAGCCTCCTCTAGCCTATTTCCCTCTCGTTCCAAAGCGCCCTCACTAAAGGGGTTGAAATGCCCATCTAGTGAAAATATAGGAGATTGGAGGACAGGGAGGCAAGGATCACCTCAGTCACTCCTCCTGCCCTGCCAGCTTCAGCCTGGTGTAGGAATCTCGGAAATCTCTTAAGTTCTAGGGTTTCCGAGCCATGAAGTTGCAGTGCATAGGGGATTGTGTCCTTAACAGTGTTGAACTGTTGAAGCATTTAGATTACCCCGTGTCACTTGTTAATTGGATTAATATTGCTCAAGTGATATGTAACTATCTAAATTAAGCTTTCACTTGAGATTGGCATTATAAATTCTGAATGAAGTACTCAGCATTTGCTTTACTTTAAGCTTCTGGTTTTTTGTTTTTCCTTTTCCTTCCACAATATGTGGCCATTTCATTTACTTGAATATTTTTAGGCATACTAGACCAAGAATCCATTTTGCAGAATTATATGGAAATGGTTGCAAGACATCTTAGAGTTCAATGAAGACACATATGATGAGTTTCGGATACACAGTATTTATGGTTTTGATGTTTCTAGGTTGCTTACAGACTTTAGGTAGTGTTATTACATTAGTTTACATTTATCTTCTTTCAGTTAACATAAAGGAGCAGTTTATCAACCTTTTAATATAGGGAAAAAGAAGGCTAATAATTGTGATGGTGATTACTACTGGGAAAAGACCTTGCCATCTGTGGCAAGTTAATCTCATCATGGGCACACCTGCTCTGACCTGTTCCACCTTTAATTCCCAGAAACCTCTTTTAAAGATGTCGTATACATAATTCTGTCAACTTGAATGTCGTGGTTGTCACTGCAATGGAAACGTTAACAGACTTGTAGATTAAACTTAATAGTGTCTGCTGTTTTTAGAGTTTAATATATATGGTTATGCAAAGCATAAAATAGCACTTTGAATTATTCAACTGTAGTGTTACATATTGATCAGGTTTTTTTGTATTATTCAAATATAATGTTTTTATTAATTAATTAAATGTATACTACTTAACTGATAAGTGTCCTCAGGGCAGTTTTCAATAATAAGGGATTAAGATGTTAAGGACTACCTGTTAAACATGGTGTGAGTGGACATCCACTCACACGAAGGACTTCTCCTGTTCCTCCTCCCTGCAGACCACTACACGGCATACTTGTGCTAGCTACATGGCTACTCTTTTGGCCTCATTGTGTAAACCATATTTTTCTTCTTTCTGTACACCGTGGGCAGGTTCACATGTCACTTTAAGCCATGATGGTTTATAAGCTACCATCATGGGTTAAAACAACGTGCAAACCTGCCCACAGTGTATAGAAAAAGGAAAAATCCCGTCGTTCCTTGAGCCACTACTACGTCACCTGCATCTCTGATTGGCCTGTCCTGTGATAGGGGCATATTCTTCTGTCCCTTGTCTCCTATCTCTGACAGACCTCCACCGTTATCAGCATATTGTTAGCTGCTTTTCTGCCCTCCCCGCACAACCAGCGGCACCCTGATTCTCAAGGCATTCCTTCCTGCTCTGTCCCCTCCTCCCACCACCATTGCCCACTTCCCAGCTGGTTTTCAAAGCCATTCTCTTTTCTCCACCCATGTGCACCAAAAGGGAGTTGGGGGTGCTAACTCCTTGACAGTTCGCTGGAATGGGATGAAATTCTATAAGCAGGGTCCTCTCATGGGGAGCATCCAAATTTTGTGTTGGTTAACCGCATGACTTTCTTTTTTTCATGGAAATGTGATCAGAAAAGAAAAAAGGAGGGGGCAGGCTGTAACTCCATGGAACTTTGCAGGACTAAAGCCCAAACTCACAAGTGTCTTTTGTGAAGATGCACCTGATGCGAAAACCCTGTGCAGCTGCCGCTACACACTAAAAAAAGTGGGTAGGGGCTGTAGCTCTGCAGAACTTTGGAGGACTGGAGCCAAAACTCAGACACAGGTGTCCCTCATGGAGATGCACCTGATGTACAGCAAAACCCTTGTGTGGCTGCCTCTGCACGCTCAAAAAGATATTTTTTGACACTGCCAGGGGAACGGTTGAGATTGGCGGAGACAAGACAGACAGAAAAAGTTGCCGAACGTTGTGCCACAGCTACGTCATGTTCCTCCCTGCCACCTTCTGCTTCTGCCTTATCACCACTGATCTAATCCCTGCTTTGATCCCTGCTTTGATCCATCACCCCACCCAAGCCACGCCACATCACTCTCACCTGTCTGGTGCCCAGCCGGATTTCCATGCTTTCCCCTTCTACCCTGCCTACTTGCATTCCCACCTCTCCTTGCACTGCCGCAGCAGGTTGTAGCATGGCCATCCATAGAACTAGATTTTTCTCTCAGCATCTAGCAACTCTGATTAGGGAGTTCATGCCATGCTGCCCTTTGGTGCATAAGAGCAGGCCTGGCTGTTTTTCTTTCAAGCAGTGCTGAGTTTCTTCTATTCCAAAGTAGGAAGAAAAAGCTTTCTATCTGAATGATTTTTTTATCTGAAACTATTTTTGATAATTGGCTACTCTTCCACAAAAGAGTTCTATATAACTCAAAGGCTTGCATATTCCTCTAGGAAAGTAGCACAGCCATCAGGTTTCTTTCTATTTAAAAATCTGGCATGGTAACAATTGTTCATGTTCTCCTGGAGGGAGACTAATGTGAAAATTGCTGAATTGGAATGAATTGTGAAGTTTTAACATTGTGGAATTTAGTCTACAAATCCTGCAAATGTGTAGCTCTCTACAGAATGTTACTGTCTTCCTTGAGATTTGAGTGTTACATTACTGAACTTGCTATGGCTATTCATCACTCAGGGGTTGCTAAAGAGGATGAGTTTACACCCACATTAATTAGACTTTGCTTTTGTTTAAATTTTGTTTTTCATTTGTGTTTTGCATCTTACTTTAACAGGCCTGGTGTTATATCTTGTATTCAATGGGTTTTTGGCCTCATTGCATGTGTGTATGTATTTACACGCACACACTTAGTGGCCCGGTGGAAGAATTAAGATGTTAAGGACTATAGGTTAAACATGGCGTGAATGGACATCTGCTTGCACAAAGGACTTCTCCTGCTCCCTCCTCCCCTCGCAGATCTCTATATGTGCCCCCCCCTCTGCTCTAGAGGGTCTGGAGCAGATCTGATGTATGTGTAGGGGACTGCAGGGGGGAGCCTTCAAAGCTCATGCCACAATAAATGTGTTTGTTTTGAAGGTCATTATTACTGCTAGCTACTTGTTTAATGATACAGTGTATGTGGATTGTTTAGTAGGCCTAGTTCCAACTACTGCAAATATTTGGTGCGTCCTGAAAGAATAAAAGGATATGAATGTCATAAAAGAACATTGTGATGTCAGCACGTTAAACTCTATTGCCCAATGTAAATTTCAGTGAAAGGAATTTATCATCTTCGTGATAGTTGGCTACAAGTGTGTTATTTTATTTCATGGTGTGAAGGTTAGCTTGCTTTTCTAAAATGCAAACTTTTAAAAACAATATTCATGTTGAATGCCATCAAACAGTGAAGTTAGTATATAGCATTTCTGAAGTTTTATATGTGCTTTCTTAAGCTCCACAAAGTCCACTTTTGTTGTGATCTCCTCTGACATAGCAAGTTGATTAGTATTTTGAATGCTGTTGTTTTATATAGTTCCAGCAGTATACATGCTTTACAGAATAACAAATCAAGAGATAGTTCCTTGTGCTCTGGATTGTGCTTACAATCTAAAATTCAACAGTGGGGAAGCAACAGGAGAAAGATGGCAGCAATAATAATAAGATAAGTTAGATTTCACCTGAAGTAATAAAACACAGCCACTCAATTCAGGTGTAATGTCAAATTATGGTTTGGTCAAGTGCCTCTCTGGGCTCATGGGCTCCCTCTTCCCCTACTGCATGTGGGTATACCACATCCTGTTTTTTGCTAACCACAGTCAGTATGCTGACTGTAGTTTGGAGGTTAGTTGGGACCCATGATTTGTTATCCATGGATTGTTTGGGAGCGAGTGTACTGGCTCCTGACCATTTACTGGCTCCTGACCATTTACCCACTTTCACTGCTTACCCACATCCTAGGGGTTGTTCTCCATGCTGTGTGAACCTGGAGCTCTGGGGTATTGAAGGAGAAACAACTTAGAACCCAAGAACAAGCCATGGGTTCTAGCTCTGAGTTGTGTCTTTCTCAACAACCCACAGTTTCAGATTTGCATGTCATGGAGAACAGTCTAGGGATGAGGCGTGCTTGTGTTGTTTAGTGCACCAGAAACGGGTGATCAGGTGTATAGTTCTGGTCACCACACCTCAAAAAAGGATACCATAGAGCTGTTTAAAAGTGCAGAAAAGGGCAACTAAAATGATTAAGGGGCTGGAGCATCTCCCCTAGGAAAGTTACAACAACTGGGATTGTTTAGCTTGGAAAAAAGGAGGCTAAAGGGAGACATGAAAGAGGTGTACAAAGTTATGGATGGTACGGAGAATGTGGATAGGGAGACATTTTTCTCCCTCTCTCAAAATACCAGAACCCGGGTTCATCTCATGAAGCTGATTGGTGGAAGATTCAGGACAAATAAAAGGAAGTACTTCTTCATAGAGCGCATAGTTAAATTATGGAATTCACTACCATGAGATGTAGTGATGGCCACCAGTTTGGATGGCTTTAAAAGGGGGTTGGATAAATTCCTGGAGGAGAAAGCTATCAATGGCTACTAGCCCTGATAGTTATGTGCTACCTCCATTATCCGAGGTTGCTGGGGAACATGGGTGGGAGGGTGCTGTTGCACCATGTCCTGCTTTGTTGGTCCCTGGTCGACAGCTGGTTGGCCACTATGTGAACAGAGTGCTGGACTAGATGGACCCTCGGTCTGCTCCAGAAGGGCACTTCTTAAGTTCTTAAAGAAAAAAAGAAAGGAAAATGTGACCATGTTCCCTAATCGGGGGGGGGGGGAGGTGAAAGGTGAACAACCACACATTAATACCAGTGCTGAAGGAGTCTGCAGAAGACATACCAATTAGAAAGGACTGTAAAAACTCTTTTAGGACATGCGCTAGTTCACATATTACTTACAAGGGAAGAAAGTAGCATGAGTGACTTGAGCCTCTTATTGTCCTTGTTGTGCAGAAATATGTAGTGTAGTTAAATTATGGAATTCACTACCATGAGATGTAGTGATGGCCACCAATTTGGATGGCTTTAAAAGGGGGTTGGATAAATTCCTGGAGGAGAAAGCTATCAATGGCTACTAGCCCTGATGGTTATATGCTATCTCCAGTATCCAAGGTTGCTGGGGAACATGGGTGGGAGGGTGCTGTTGCACCATTGGTCCCTGGTCGACAGCTAGTTGGCCACTGTGTGAACAGAGAGCTGGACTAGATGGACCCTTGGTCTGATGCAGCATGGCACTTTTTATGTCCTTACAACATGTGGCATGAACTGGGGTATCCTTATGCCTTTGGAAAATCTTCACAAAATTAAACTCATTTAGAATACGGCAGCTAGGTTAACTGTAATGTTGTAAATTAGCACATTTCAGTAATGCTTAAATACCTTCATTGGATCTCACAATTCTGTTTCTGGTTTTGATCTGTAGAACCATGAATAATTGGGAGCTAAAGTACCACAAGGTCTGTCTTCATGAACCTGCCCAGCATCTGAGATGGTTATAGGATGCCCTTATCTGAGTGCCCCCACCCTTGGGGTTAATCACATGGCTACACAGTGGAGAATAAGGCTTTCAACTGTGGAATGTTTAACTGGTGCTATAGGCATTGGGCAAAGTGAATATGTATTTTTCACTGCTTTTAGGCCAGGAATGGGCAGAAAGTAGATAGATCTGCTGGTAGACCTTGGGGTGATTTACCGTAGATTGGGAAGGATTTCTGACTTCCCATTGTTTAGCAACATCAAGAATGAAAAGATTCTCTCCCTCTGCCAATATTTTGGGCTGTTGAAATGAAGAAGGCTGGGGAAATGGAGACCAGGAGTGAAGTTTTGCTAATAATAATAAAAGCACTGAAAACTGCACTGATACAAAAACAAATTTATGGGCCGAGCATGTGCTCAGTGGCACTCTGTTTCTCAATTCTGGGTAATTATCTTCCCCCCCTCCCCCATTTTGCACCTGGCTCTGTTTGTTACACCTTGGGAGTTCTATTAAAAAAACAAACTAAATTCCACAAGCCTGAAGTTTTCCCACCACTATATTAGGCTATTTTACCAGCTAGCTGCTTTGAAGCTTTGTTCTCTCTCTCCTCTCTCTCTCTAACTGCTATATTTGCTGTTTAATATAGTTTTGTATTTAAAATTATGTAAATTTTGTTTTTGTATTTAAAATTATGTAAGCTTCCTTGAATGCCATTTTGGCAAAAAGGCAGGATGTAAAAATCTAAAATACTAGAATTTCTATGTGTGGTAGAAGATGATGCCCAAGCTTAAGGCTTGTTCCACACCTTGCTAGGTGTGCATTGTTTACACATTGCAATAGAGAGTGAATCAGACCAGGAGTGTTAGATTGTGGAAAACCAAAGAGGCAAATTATTTCCTGCCATTGCGTGTCTGACTTGAAATGTGTTTTTGCTTTTAAAGGCTAGTTATTCTTCGTGGCACTTGCCACTACAGAACTACATGTGATAGCAACAGCCCCATCTCTCTCTTCCACCCCCCACCCCCCCGGAATGTAGCTGCTACAGACTGTAGTCAAGTGGCAGGGTGGGGCAACCCTTCCAGCAAGCAGGACTGCTGTATGTGTTGAAACTTGTTTTTAAAAGAATGTTCTGATTTTGTTTTCATGTTGTGATTTTATTGTACATTGCTTTGACGGCCCTGGTGGGCAGAAAATCAATATATAAATACTAATAATAACGTTCTTCCACCCAATATTTTTCTTCCTGCAGTAGGGATCATTTGATTTAAATCAAATTGATTTAAACCATGATTTAAATCATGGTTTAAATCACTTCTCTAAGGACTCATTTTTAATGATTTAAATCACTGCTTAAGTCCCTAGTGAGGAAAATTCTATTAATCATCATTTTTAGTAGAAGTGCATTATTGTTTATAACTTAATAGATATTTAGAGATGTAGGTTTCATTAGAAGGTAGGTATTAAGCAATTGTTCTTAATTGTTTTCAGATTAATTTTCATCAAAAAATGGGATGATAATTTGGTCATTTTAGTACTAAAACAGAATGAACTTGTGAAGTGATTCTGGAGATGGACCAGCTCCAACTGTTCAATAAATCATGATATTTTTGTCATAATGTGCCAGAATCAACACCAAACAGGCTTCTAAACTTTAGTAATAAGATTGTTTATATTTCAGGTTTTCTTTTTCAACAAACAACATTAACAAAATATGCACATAGATTTTTTAATGGTTAACTATTTCAGTTTTTTAGATAAATGAAAAGTACTTAAAAAAATTTTTTTAGGCAATTTCAACCACGGTGGGTACAGACGCAAAATATTCCCAAATGGGGTCTCTTACGGCCTCTTGCTGCCATGCTAGTTATTTCCTTTCTACAGTGGAGGATACATGCAGCAGAAGTTTCCTCAGGAGTCAGGTCTGCATGAGTATGTTCTGTTAACTATTGGTTTCACTTTCTATCCCCCTCCTCTATCCCTTGCATTTATCCAGACTCCTCCTCCTCCTTCAGATCTACTCCATCTCCCCAAATTCTCTATTCATTGACTTTCTCTATCTTTGCACTTAGAGAGAGGCAAGGTCTTGAAAGAGCGAGCGAGCGAGAGAATGCAGTTGTGTACATCACTTGCAGTGCAGAATATGATTGATCAGGTTATCTCCCATCTTCATAAAGTGCTTTTAACGTATTCATAGAATATAATTGGAGGCTGTAGTTAGTATTCATTATGATATCTTTGACCTAGGCTCTGTTTTTACTAATTATTTTAAGAAAATTTTGGAATCTGATTTAATTTTTTTTAAAAAATCCCCAAACCCTGTTTTTTGTTCATCGATTTCTTTTTATCAACCCTGCCCTGCATCTCTCTGTTAATCTAGGCTCACTTCTGTCCTTGTTGTTTGGCTCAGAGAAGAGTGTGGGAGAAGTTGTGAGGGGAAAAAGGAATGGGCAGAGAAAGAGTTCCATTGAACTTACTGCTCTGGCAGATGATTCCATAGTTTGGGATTAATTACTGAGTTTCAGATAAAATTATTTGAGAAAGATACTAAAACTAGTCAGGAAATGATGTGTAGTAAGGTTGTACATGATTTGTGATACTTTTAGGCTTGTTTTCATGTACCATCATTTTGGAGAGCCATTTTTGAGATTTAGGCAGAGTGGTTTTAATTCCTCACAGTAAATAGTATTGCTGGAACAAAACATTTCCCTTGGGAATGCTACATAGCAATTTTGCCATGGACAATTACTAGGTGGCCCTTCCACCTACCTTTAGCACAACATCTTTATGGTATTCGTATCTTAGAATATGGTTAAGGAATTGAAACCATTTTCAGGTCTCGGTATTTAAATTGAATATTTGCAATACCACAAAATGAGATGTAGGTAATCTTCAACTGAGACAAAAGGCTGTTTAAGAATACATAGCAATACTACTGAAGGAAAACCTAGATAGGACAACTTCAGAACATTCACCTAATCAAGATGAATTTTTCTTTAGAAATCACAGGCCAGAAAAGATCTACTTGCAACACGTAGTATATTTATGTTTGCAAGAAGAGTTGTGTCCAATTTTTTGAAGAGAATCCTTGATAAAATTGATTTAATAGCTTTAACAGCCATACAAATTTAGAGGAGAAATTTGGGGCCCAGTAAAAAGTCATTAGGAAGCATTGCTTGCCTGCTGATATCTGTTAACTTGCCTCTTTCTGTGTCTTGCTACTGATTCAGAGGAATCTGTGCTAACTCCAGATTTTTGAGGGACCTTGGGCAAGACCTTCTCACCACCTGTTATTGCTCCTTATCCTCTTTTTCAGCATTGCTACTGTTTGCTTGCGGGACAGGCAGAAAGCCAGTGAACAAGTAGCCAGTGGCATAATCTCATCAGAGCTGTTGTCTGGGCCAGAGTGAGAGGTGGGTGGATAAGCAGGTTGTAATGAGGAAGAGGAGGAGCAACTCCAGGGGGATCTTATCACTGGGCCCTGCTGGGGTGTAAACCCTTAGCAGGTGCCCAACCGTGCCAACTGTTGATGGCAACCCTGAAAAGAATGAACTATTTTCTGTGTGGCAATTTATTCATTAACAGGATTTGTTTAGAGATTAAAATAGGAGTGTATACAAAGGTCTGCCTCAATAAGCAGAATGAAACTAAAATCAATAGAAACAATAGAAAGTTGGATACTCAGGTATATGTGCAGAATTAGACCCCCCCCACCAAGATATATAAAAATTGGATGCTGCCACTGAACATTTGAAATACCGTATTTCTTTGATTGTAAGACGCCATCGATTGTAAGACGTACACTAATTTCAGTACCACCAACAGGGAAAAAAAACCTAAGACACATCCGTGATTCTAAGATGCACCCCATTTTTAGAGATGTTTATATAGGGGGAAAAGTGTGTCTTAGAAATAGGATAGTAATTTATTCTCTGTGCAAGATGTGTATCTACAAATTTACTTCTAAAAATGTGAATCTGGCAACTCCAAATTTGAAATGCTTGTGTTAGCCCTGTTAAAGAGTGCAATCCTATGGACCTTTACCTTGGAGTAAGTTCCATTGAACATAGCGAGACTCACTTCCAAGTAAACATATATTGGATTGTAATGTAAAGTAATATTCCTTTTCCGCAGGTCTTCAAAACCTTTGCTATATGATAATTTAAAACATTCACCTTACCATTGCAATATTAGGCAGGTGTATACAACATAAAAACAGGAATTAGAGGCTGGCTCCAAGGTATAATAGGCCAAACAAAGAGCATTCAGCTAAGAAGCAGGAATATTCATAGATTATTTCACAGTTTCTGTGACCATTACACTCTAAGTCAGACTTGTAAATACCTCCACAAATTACAAGCCCACAAATAATAATAATAATAATAATAATAATAATAATAATAATAATAATGATCCCACATAACTTGCTTAGCTATTTTGTGGCTTGACATAGGAGGTTTGCAAAAGTTAGTAACCTACAAAGATTTGACTAGGCTGCTAC
This sequence comes from Elgaria multicarinata webbii, assembly GCF_023053635.1. NCBI lineage: Eukaryota > Metazoa > Chordata > Lepidosauria > Squamata > Anguidae > Elgaria > Elgaria multicarinata. The sequence continues at coordinate 43,100,752 of NC_086172.1, forward strand.
ACATGAAATCATTCTTTTCAATAGAATTTCTGGCCTTGGAGAAAACAAGGTTTGGAAATGCTTACTTTCACTGTAATGTAATGTCAAAGCATACTAGATAGAAGAATCATGACCACAGCTGCTGGTTCCTTTCACAGATTCCAACTAACAAAAAGCACAATAAAACTTCTTGTTTAGCCATGCTTGCACCTATTTACAATAAAACTACGCAGGGGAACATACCTATCTCTTCCTTCCCCTACCTCTTAACTTGAGTTGGGGTTTTCTGGGCTAGAAATCATACTGCAGGACTTTGCCACGAGACTTTGCAAAGCACACATGGACTAGTATATATGATCTCTGAGCACACATAAAAGTGAAATTAATTTATTCAGTGACCATAAGCCATCAGGCATTGCCCTCAGGCTTCAATAAAAGCAGCTTACTTTGAAGGCATCTGTAGGTATCTGCTACAGTTTCTGCAAATGCAGATACCTAATTAGATATCACCCCTTGCTTTGTGACTCAGAGCAAGGAAAAGTGAAGACAGACCACACTTGGGAGAACATAGACAAGTGTGTTGATTGAGTCTTATCTTACATATGTAAGTATAATATAATAAGTGTAATAAATAAATAAATAAATAAGTTTTTAATGCTTTATGTGTATATGTTCTGTGTTTTAGAATTTTAAATTTTGTATACTTGTTTTTATCTTAGTTTTAGAGTTCCTGTAAGCCGCCCAGAGAGCCTTGGCTATGGGGGCGGTATATAAGTATAATAAATAAATAAATAAATATATTTTTTTAGAAAAAATGTTCTTAAGAACTGGTGATTATAGGACCAGGACAGTTCCACTGGATCAGAAACTTCAAATTTGCCTAGCACACAAGATCAGAATTGCAACATGATCTGGTGGTAAAGCTGAAGAAAAAAGCCACCAAAGACATGTAGTTGGCATGCTGAAGTACAAGTTAAAATCAACAGTATTTAAGGGTGTCGAAACAGAAGAATGGTTATATGAGAAGGAATTGGGGCTCCAGTGAAGACAGGATGCTTTGTGCAGCTGCAAAGGAAAAGCAGAAATAAGAGCTAGCAGGATTGTATGGGGCACAGGCAATAATAGGTGAACATTGTTAAAAGGGCAAAGTATGGGAAGAAATATTGAGACTTATAGCCTTGGCTGCTAGATAACTCTGTTTGTGGAGGTGACTGCCTTTTTAGTACTTTCATGTAAGCTAAACTCTATATCTTGTGATTACATTACTTAGCTTTCTTTAACGGCTAATCCAGCTGTGTTTGACTTAAGGTGCTTTAGTGATAGAATCAATTGCAAGGCTCATGAACTGAACTTCTGTCAATGTTGGGCTTTCTGAGGGGCTGTGGGAGTTTGGTTTCCTCTTCTCCAGTCAAAATGTCAGCTTCCTAATAGTAATAACTGTCTTAGGAGTTGGGTGGCTCAGCTATATTGTGAGACAGAATGCCTTAGGGTTTGTACTAACTCACCTCCTGATAGGAAAATGATTTTTATGAGCAGTGAATTATATGTAATGGACACAAAAACAGAAGCTGTTGATTTGTCTTCTGGCAGTCCTGGGGCAATGGTGATCAGCCAACCATTACCATATAAGATGGTCTGCATGACCAGTAACTGTTCCAAAGCTAGCAGTAAATTTGCAATTTCCTCTTGTGTCAACTTTCTATGGCCATCTTTATGAAAGGATTTAAAAAAAAACATGTGTATAACTTACTACTACATGTGCATTTGGAAGATGCTGCAACGCAAATACTTATAGTTTGTGCATATTTAAATTTGTTATAATTTCTATTTTCCCATTTCCATTAATTGGAGATTGTAGCAGACAAAGGTTTGACACTTCATTAGTATTTACAGTTATTGACCTTAGCTAATCTTTTCTTCACATAGGAATATTAACATACTGTTAACATATATAGGAATAGTAGCATAATACATGCTTTCTGCAACTGAGAAAAGTTGCAATAATGATTTTCGGTGAGTTGAAAGAACAGGGTTTTCAGTCCAATTACTGCTTAGAAGAGCCCTGCCTCTAATTTGCTCCCTAGAAAAAAACCCAAAAATGATACCTAAGCATCTGTGCTGTGTGTGTGAGAGAGAGAACTTTCTGGAGAAAGGGAAATAACTGGCCTTGTTTTGTGTGCTTTTGTGAATCCTAAGGATGATCAAATGATCCACAGATACTTATTTATAGAAAATACATTGTCCTCAATTTGTGAGTGTTTTACAGAGTTAAAGAAGGAACAATATGGATCACTCTTCCGGGAAAAAATGTACCTGTATTAGAGTTATCATGAAGGTTCAAGGGATACATTTTAATTGGTAACTATATGCTGTGTGCCAGATCAACTTCCAATGAAGATTGCAGTTACAGATTGCTTTGGAAGGCTAGTATCACAGTCTTGTGAAATATATTATCCCCAGTACAAAGTATAGGTTTTTTCATTGTTGGGAGCTCTGTTCTAGACTTTGGAGTACAATCTTGCAATTCTTTATTTCTCAGATTTTTCTTGATATTGGTTAAGCTCCAGGAGACAAATTGTTTGGGTACATTAGATTCACTTAAATATGTGGTCATGAGGCATATTGATGAAGTTCTAAGTGGCATACATAATATTGCATCCTTGTTAAATGAAGTTACATCCACATCTGTAAAATTGAATGACACCAGGAACCTGGCAGGGAGGGCTTTAAGTCAGAATGGGGCTGAGGTTGTGAATTAATTTGAGCAAGTGTGGGGGAGGGTGCCATCTCATATCACAGTTTAAAAAGTGCCATTCATATAAGAGCAAGCTAGCAGAATGCGCGAAGTAGCCACTGAGAGTCGCTAGAGGGACAAAACCTCAAAGGCTGAATTATTGATGCCCTTCAAGTTGAAAGTTCAAGCCCCTCCCCCATTGAAATGGCCATGCACTCACAAATCCAGGCACCAGGAGTGAAAGTCCCTGGGCTCAGCCTCCTGCTCAGCCCAGCCCACATATTCCCTCTCTGAGTGCTATTATGTAGCACTTACTTCTAGAGTTGGCAGAAGCAATTCAAGACGATCAAAAGTCAGAATATTATGAGTCCCCATCTCAATGTTCTCTGGTACACAGAAGTTGGGGAAAGGGGATGTCCCGTGTGCATACTTGAATGCCAAGGGGAGCAAAGAAGTCTCATTGCTACTGCCTTTTCCAAAGGGCAGCCTAATATGAGATGCCACTTCTGTGTGCTCTAAAGCTCAGAGTAAAATAAGATTTCTACCCTCTGAGCCGTCTTTACATGCCAGAGAATTGAAGATAAGGTTCGTTGTGACCACAGATAAGGTCTGGCTGCTGCATTAAGCCAAAATGTGTGGGTCCCTGTCTATGATCCATTCAGAAGTGATGTAACTGGCTGTACCACTTGTTTCCAAACAGTTGCAAACCCACAGCTCTACTACTACAGACTTTGTGGCTAAATTATCCACGGAGCTTGTCCTGTGCACATTTATGCTTATAGGACATATGAACCTTAGAAACAGTGCCAAAAAAAAGCCCAAGGAATCTGCTTCAGGACTGTTGCCTCCTATCTGGCTTGGAGGGGTGGTGTGGTGGGTCAAATAATGAAATTGTGTGACTAGAAAAAGTGCACAAAATTATAGTAGTCCTGAAAACTTTGCTTGATCAGCCCAGCAATGCCCTGTCAGGCTTCACAGAAATTTCTCCTATACAAATTATATAGCTGTTACCATAGGACATATGTCCAGAAAAGAGAGTAAAAAAGCTACAGGGACAGTTGACTTGCTGTGCTATGTTTGGAGGTTATAAATTAAAACTATTCCTATTGCAAATGCTGGTTTTCAACAAAGAGGACATGCTCCAGGCCTAGAGTACTGGTGATTGGTAGCTGATGAGCAAAGGAGCAGCATGGTAAAGCCCCCCTTAATTGAGTTCAAAGGCTGTGTTAATTGGATACTGATAGCATAAAGACAATGTAAAGGTTTTGTGTGCATTCTCATTTGTCTTGGCAAAACATATTTGTGGTGGTGGTCTGGATCAAGTGTTGTCAATATCTTGAAGCTTCTACTTGTTTTAGTAAAAAGCAGTTGCACTAATTTTAGAGATTTTTTACTTGAAACTAGAAATCAGCATTATGCTTCTACTTTAAATAGGTATATCTTTAAAAAGAATATATATATATATCTGGTATCAGTTTCCTGAAACAGCCAGCTTATGTTAGTGAGAGGCAATTTAAGACTTTGGAGATTGACAGAGTGCAAGAGCTGAATTAGCAAGATGTATCGCTTGATTAAAAAAATAGTTGGTTTTGATCAGTTATAGCTGTCTCAGTATACCATACTAGCAGAAGGTTAACTGACACTGATATAATAAACATGCCTTTCCTGATTTCTATTACACGTAAAATCATTTTAACTAGTTAGATTCAAATTGTTTTGTTCAAAGTTATGTGCTTACATAAGCACTTTTGTCTGGTTGACAGTCTTTAAAGTTATTGATTGGGTTTGCACATCACAACAATTCCCAGGAATTATCAGGCCTCAGAGGCAGTGAATGAGCATGCTGCTTTCCATGCACTGATCACTTCCTCTTTCAATCAACCCATATACACCATCTGAACCTGGAACTCTGGGTTGTTTAGGGGTTAAACAACCTAGAGTTAACCTAATAACAAGCTATGGAAGATTGTTGTGTTAACTCTGTGTTGTTTAACCCCTAAACAACCCAGAGTTCTGGGTTGGGATGTCACAATAAAAACCCAGAAATGCGACATTCCTGAGTTGTCGACTGAAAATGGAAGCAACAAGTGTGCAGGAAGCAGTATGCTCACCCACTGCTGATCAGCCCTTACAATTCCTGGATTAAACAACCCAGGAATTGTTGTGATGTTTGAATGAGGTCATTGATACAATTCTACAAGATGACAGTATATGTCTTTACTAAATAAGCTTGCATAGTGAAATTCCAAGCCCAGTAATATTCAGACTTTAAAGAAAAAATCGTAAGTTGTTAATCTAGTTATCTGTGCATTACAGACTTTAGAAAATTGAGTTTGTTTTTGATGCACATGTGTGTATTATTTAAGTCAGGTCTGGAAAAAATATTTTTAGGTGTTGGTTTCTAATTTTTAGCATCCAACTCTCTATAAGTTTCCCCCCAGCTAATATTGTCCTAGACATTATTCTTTCCAAGGGGCAATTGGCAGTCTTAGAGCAAACATGACTACTTGTCACTGCTTCCTTTTAACCGAGGATGCAAATGAAAAAAACACCATGGAATGAATGTCTTCCAAGTTTAGAACTTTTGAATTGGAGTCCATTAAAATGTTGTTGCAGGAATATCATAACATACTAAGCTGATCTACACATTATGCAGAATAAGATGATGGGATTCTAAACTGTACCACTTCAGACTGCGAGATGATTCGTAGAGAGAAGCGTTTTACATTTCTGAATGTTCTCTGATGTCTTGAGCTTGCTGTGTGTTTTAAATTAGCACATCTGTGAAACAGGTATCTTTTCACTTACTTAGTACAATGTCGGGAGCAATTCTTTAAAAAAACACCAAACCCCATTTTTCTATAGTCTGAGAGTGTAGAGTCAAAAACTTTACCACCTCCTTCTGTGTATTGTTTAGGTTGACTTGGTTTGACAAATGAGAGATGTTCCATATCAGTGTGTAGTATTGTTGTCATTTGGAAGAAGTAATGCTTATTGATGTTACTCTTTGCAGCAAGTGCGTGTTTGTGATGGAATTTTTAAATTTGAACACTACTGCAAAGGTGCTTACATGGCAAATGATGAAGTTTAGCTCAAGCCCTGAAAATGAGCAAGTCAAAACTATCTCTTGTCATTGCTTTTGGGAGATCACTGAATAAAGGAAGATGGCTAGAATATGTAGGAATTATTCTTCATTATTTACTCCTGTTAGTTTTTGTTTTGTTTAGTTTAGTTTTTGTTTTGTTTAGTTTTTTACTTCAAAAGGCATCTTAAAATAGGATACAAGTTTAGCTTTCATCCAGATACAGTAACGTAGTGGAGATAATATTTCCATGGGAATGATAACCTGCTTGCATCCTTGTGAGCCGCCCTTTCTAATTTCTCTGATCTATTCCCCCCCCCCTTTAGATTGCCATTGTTGTATAGACCAAGGGAAATACTTTTTGGCATATTTTTTATTCTTGTCTTGTACTAGGTTTGAATGCAAGATGAGTTGTGGTTTGGTAGTTGAGCAGATGTCCAATACCTTGGGCACTTTACCAATGAAACAGTCTTTTGAGTTCTAACTAGACATTGTCGTAGTAGAAGTGTATTCTAATGCAGTTCCCTGCCAGATTCTTATAAAGTAGGGAGAGGAGTGGAGATGGTCTAAAGAACAGAAGGCTGGGTAGATGGGAGGGGGATACTGAACCCTTACCCTACCTGGACTCTTCTCACTTACATTTTCTCTTAACCATTTTTCTTGTGATCAGGTTTCAAGATGAGAAATAATCTCCATGGGGAGATAAGCAATTGAGGCAGTTTGGAAGGGTCATCTGGCTCCCGGGCTAGGTTGTGTTTTTGTACCATTTGGTGTAACTGTTATCTCTCCTGGGTCTAGTGATGTAGGGTTTCTGGAAAATTCTGAATTGGAAATTTTTCTAATGCCCTAGAGCAGCTTTCTCCAACCTGGTGTCCTCCAGCTATTTTGGATTTCAACTTCCATCAGCCCCAGCTAGCATGGCCAGGAATGCTGGCAGTTGTAATCCAAAACATCTGGTGGGCACCAGATTGGGGAAGATTGTCCTAGAGAGTGATCTAATTTTGCAAGTTCATTTTATTCATATTTAGTAAACAGCAAAGCTAAAAAAAAAAAGGTTCATTTCTGTCCCAATATACCACAAGTATTTGACCTGAAATATTTGAAGCAAAAAATTAAAGCACACTTAATGTGATTTAAATGTTATAGTATGCAGATATTTTTATTGGAATACTTCTAAAAATTTAAAGAAAATAGCATGAACATCCTTTAAACTATTTAAATTTAAGGGGAAAACCTAACGATACTGAAATTTTTTGACACACTGATAAATTTTAGTAACCCAAAGAACTGTGCTATGCTGACAGGAACTCATCTACAACTTTAAAACTGCTGAGCTTGCCTAATCCTGGATTTGCAATCGATATCCATTATTTTTACTAATGAACTATGAAATGTAATTTTTCTGTGGAAAGCACCAGAAACATTTCTGCCCCATATCACAGCCTGGGACTGGGAAAACTGTAGAAAATACAGTGCCATCGCTGAAGTAGATATTGGTAGCTCCTGAAGATAGTTTATCCAGAGGTTACGCCACATATTGCTACTTTGGTAGAAATTGAGAAGATTGTTCTGTTGGGGTAGATCTCTCAAGATTAATTTGCATATATTAGAGAGGATATATAAATCTTTTGGTGTAGAAATATGCAGAATGAAAACATGCTGGGAACAGGGTGGTTAGCTTGTGTATGTACGTGCATACATACATAGAGAAATGATAAGAGCTAGAAGGACAAGATGTTAAGTGTTCCTTCTCATCAAGAAGCTCTCATGGAGTCAAAATTGTTTCAGACAACATTGATGATTTCAATGCAGAATTATAGTCCTACTTGCAGTGAATGGTAATTTGTTGCTGACTCAGGCTTCTTTGAGAATCTAGACTAATGGTCTTGGATCAAATTGGGATGTTATACATTTTTGATCAAATGTGTCACTTGTATGTTGCTACAGAAAATAAGCCTGACCTTCTCTTATTCTTTTATTGCACATCACTTTGGGCAGGCAACTGATGGATTTTAAAGTGAAATATCTTCTAGCATGGTAGCCAGATTTCCAAGCTATAGCCCTCAGTGCAGTGGTTTGCACTTCAATGCAGAGTTAATCTGTAAACACTATGGCCCATAGGAGTACTATAGTATTATGCAGCCATTTCAGTTTTGAAAAGTGGCATAAATATATTTTTCATCCTAGCCCCTTAAAAATATATCTGGATTTGCATGCAATATCTTCTAGCTTCTGCCATCAGCAGCTTTCTTCCTCTGCCCTATTTATGGCTTTTCTTGGGGGCGGGGGTGTAAATTCAAAGTTGGTGAGTTTAAAATGTGTACTTTGTTTGCTGCCGTATACACTGATTTGTTCAACTTCATTCATTTGGTTTACTTGGTTCATGTGCAAATACTCCTTATTTCATTTATCAATGTGGTTTATTAACGTTGGCTAGTTCTGGAAGAAAATATAGCTCATGTTTACAGTGGCAATCAAGAATCAGATCTATAACTCATTTAAGCCTAAATGTTTTTGGATTTACGTAGAGCTCAGATCATAGCTTTTCAACTTAACTGGGTTAAATTTGTGTGTCTGAATGTAAAAATGAAGGCATCTGAAAGTCCTTTTGAGGAAATGACTAGCTCTTCAGTTGTGAATAGAGTTCATTGAATTCAGTATCATATGTTAGCTAAATGATGAGTACCTTTTCTATGTAATATGTTTTTAGAACATATGTTAATATGTTAATAGAACTGTTTGTGTTATAACTAATGGAGAACATTAGTGTGGATTGTCATTGTTATGGTTCTTCCCATTATCATTGATTTCCCCTTTTTATCTTTCCATGTCTTGAAGTAGAACAAATGAGTTGTGCTGTTTCACTGATTGGCACGACAACATGCATAATGGATTATGAAGTTTTCAATGTCTGTTAAGCATATAAAGTAAATTTAACATCCTTTGAAAAGTAAAAGGGACTGGAATGTATATCTCTTCTGCACTGGAATTCACACAATCTTTTGGAGTGCAATGTATAGTAAAAAAAAAAAACAGGCAGGGAACTGGATATCAATGAATTGATGGAGTTTTTAGATAGGTAGAGAAGTTGACTTTTCGATATGCATTTGTTTATGCTATTTCTCTGTTGCTTGTCTTTGCTTGACTCCTAAATGTTAGCATTGTTCTCAAGAGGAGTGTGGGATGGGCAGGAGGTAATATGTTAGATTTGCCTGGTGTCAATATAATACAGGGGTGGGGAACAGTTTCAGAGTGGTGGTGAATCTTCCAGCCCTTTGTGGGCTGGATGATGTCAGGTGAGAATTTCAATACAGAAATCTTAAAATATCAGTTTCTGGTTAAATGAATGAATCTGATGAAGTAAGCTGTTGGCTATAAAAAGCTTTTGTCCCAATCAGCTACACTGCTTAATATCTATAAAGCAAGAATACAGTGGCTACAATTCACTGCATAGTTATGTTCACGTAGGAAATCTCATTGAGCTTCATCCAAAGACTCCCCGCATGAGTTCCCTGCTAATAGAAGGCAGCTGCCCCCAAATTCCAGCAATTCCATGCCCCTGTTGCAGCCCAGTGCACCTCATCCCAGACCTTTCCTGAGGGTCACCTCAGCTATGGAGAGGGTTTTTCGGGGGCATTAGTGAGGAAGAAAGGGGCAAAAGTGCCCTGTCACATGAGCAGGCTTCTGCTCTTGTAACATTGAATGAAACCCATTGAAATCAATTGCACAAGTGTATCTGACTCTGCTGGATTGTGGCCTCTGTCCCTTTTAGAATATAGCTGGGCTCTTTAATCTTTGGAAATATATTGTTAGTTTTCCATTCTGATGTGGATTCCGTTTTAGTTTCATTGAATGATTCTTTGCAGCTTTCAAACACGTCCATTACAAAGGTATTTTGGATTAAAATTATTAGTATGCCATCTCCCTCTTTCATATTGACGCTATCATTGTTAAATGTGTGTTGACTTGTGGGGTTAAAAATGCACCCCATTGATTGCAAGCCTCCAAACTCAGAGGCTCACAGGCATCCAGTGCAGAGCAGGAGATGCGCTGGAGGCGGCCTTTGCCTTCATGCTCCTCCCACTCTGCATTTTCACTTGATGGGCTTTTCTGCCTGTCTAGCTGGGGCACTGAGTAGAGGGAGGGAAGGAGGCTGGAGAGGCCCAGGGCTGCTTCATAAGATGGCATCTCCAGTCCCTTCCCCTGCCGCCGCCGCACAGAAACGTTCCTTTTTCCTCCTCTCTGAGGTCGCTTTCGTGACTTTGGAGAGGCAGCTGTGGGATGGGTTGCCTGGATTCCTGGATACGAAGTTGGAGTGCTGTCTCCGACTTCAGGTCCAGGAATCTGAAATACCCTATGCCCTCTTCTCCAGATGTTGTTTAGGGGCCATACGTTTTCTCCCTCCAATCAGTAGTTTCAGCAGTTGTGTTTCATACGCCTGTGGTTGAAAGATTAGAGAATCTCTTTGGAAGACATATGTTAGCAATCTCTTTGCAAATGTGGTAATAGTTCATTAATACAAGTTAATTAGTGGCATTTTTCATCTTCTATTTTGGTTGTTGAGCTACTGTTTTTGTGCATTTGAAAAGTAGCAGTTATAACTGGTTATATACAGAGATGCACAAGTGTAAGGACATTCAGACAAGGGGACTTCCCTCCCCTCCTCCCTTCCACAGACCCCTGTGTCCTCTAAAAGGCTTTGAGGGGAGGGCTCAAGTGGGAATTGGCCAAAATCAGCTAATGCAAAGCGCTTCTGTCCAATTTCAGTCAATCCCCACTGTATCCCATCCCATGCTATTCCAGAAGATACCCAAACTCTTAGGAATGACTTTCCAGGTGACACAGTGGACTGTATTTGGAAAGGGTGGACTACATGAGTGTCTTTACACTTCTTCTCTGGATAAAGCCCAAGTGTATCTACTGTGTGATAACCCGGGAAAATCTTTCATGAGATTTCAATAACTTACAAGTGTCTATATCTTGATTATTTTTAATGGATGATATAGATTTTAAGTTCAGATTATATAATGAAGTAGTACTTTCCTTCTAGAGGAAGGAACCTGATGATAGTACCATTCATTTTGTCTGTTAGCAATTTGCAGAAGATTATTAGCTAATAAAGACAAATTTCCTTCATGTCTAGTCCCCAAGGTTTTAAAATTGATTTTGCTGGGGTGGGAAGGGGGACGCTTAAAATCCACTGTCTGTTTCATTCTTGACTACCTTTCACACTATGCCTGAACAATTAGTGTACACTTGCAGTTTTAGTTTAGGGAGAAATGATAGATTTTTTTTAATAATTATGTGTGTTATGGAGAAAGTGGGTTCTTTCCTAATACTAGAAACTGGGATCCTTCAATGAAACTGATTTGCAGGACATACAAAAGGAAGAACCTCATGCAGTGCCTGATTAATGTATGGAATTCACTGCTGCAAGATGTGGTGATGGTCTCTTGCTAAGATAACTTTGAAACAGGATTAGATAAATTCATGGAGGATAGATCTATCAGTGTTGCTGGGGAGCAACAACAGGAGATGACTACCGCCTTTATGCAGAGCTTTTAAAATAAGCCTAGAAATCTTTTGGAATACAGTTTGTTTCCTGAAAAAAACACTGCTATTAGTCACAAATATGCAATTGTGCATACAGCAATATAACAAGGATAATTTCTTCTAATTTTGGAGATGAAATGGGATATAATATATGGTATGTATCTTGGATTGCGCTTCCATAGGACATCTGTGCAGATTGAACACTGGTAAGTTTCTACTAGAAGAAAGATACCCCTTTCTGCGAAATGTAAAACTTCATTTAAAATGTAGGAAACAATAGTAAGAATGTTTGTAGTGATAAGATACTGTCTGCAGTTATACATTCTATAACAATGAAAAATGTTTTCTAGGTGCAATGGATGAGCTTCATAGCCTGGATCCAAGAAGGCAGGAATTGTTGGAGGCTAGATTCACAGGAGTAGTGAGTGGCAGCACTGGGAGTACAGGAAGTTGTAGTGTTGGAGCAAAGGTAAGTAGGTATATGCACTGCACAACATTAATGTTTGTCTCTTTTCAAAGGTGATCTACCTTAGTAAGTGCATTAAACAAAATGTCACAGTGAGGGACAAGAGAAAATGCTGAAGTTCACAGGCTATCTGGAGCTTTGCTCTACACATTTTCCCATGGAATTAATTTCATGTGTTATTGGTTGTGTTGGACCCCTATTTCTATTTACATGGTGACCAGAATATGTGTGGCCATCAGCCTTCCTTAACCTTGTGGCCTCCAGATGTTTTGAACGTTAGCTCCCGCCCAGCATAGCCAATGATCATAAATGCTGGGAATTGTAGTCCAAAACATCTAGAGAGCACCAGGTTGGGGATGTATAGTTCATAAGGGTTGTTGTTGTTGTTTGAAGCATGAACACTGCTAGTCAGACATTATTAACTCTATAATGAGCAGTTTAAAATGTTTATCATTTGACTCCTTTATTTCTTAACAGGCCTCAACTAATAATGAGAGTTCTAATCATAGTTTTGGAAGCTTGGGATCTCTAAGTGACAAAGAATCAGAGGTATGAAATAGTTAAAACGACGGTATTATAAGTTTGTCATAGCTCTATTTTTTTCATAGCTGTGTGCAATAGACTTTGTTCTTAAAAGGAAGACATGTACATGACATTTTCCTGTATAGTTCAAAATTTAGAATATTTGCATTAACCATTTGTAGAGTACCAATATTTTGGTGCTTTTTCAAGAAGATCAATTTAAGTGTTATACAGGCCATGTGCTAATTGAATTGGTACTATGCAAATGAAATTTGAGATAAATCCTATAAAATGATACTTTCTGGATGGCAGGTCAATGAACCAAGGACAGTTTTCTTTAGTATACTATCAAATTTTAGTTTTGTTTGGTAACTTGCTTGAAATATTGGATGTTTTTTAATGCAGAGAAATTATGTATCCCAAAATTGTTTCAGTGCATTGTGTAAATAATAGGATTCACACTGTCTTGATTCACATAATCATCATGGCTGACGCATACCAGCATGTACATTATCAGTCTCTGTAACCTGTTATTAGAATGTGTGGTGTCTACAGAAGCATCTGAGGAAGACTTTTTATAGTTGAAACGGAATCATATTGGTAGACTTCTTACAGCTACAACTTTTCTGTAAAATTGACTGCCAGATATAACTGATATTGCTGTTTGAAAAACTGACTTGCTTTCTATAACTGATATGAAAAACCATTTAGCATAATTATACCATCAAGTATTCTAAACTTTATCAAAAAATATATTAGCTGGTCCAGTACAGTATTGTCAGGTTTCTTACATTTGGACTGAGTTTGGACTTCATGATAACCCATGGGTTATCGTGTCATTTGATGGGAGGTTTTTAACCCATGATGGCTTATTTGGCCAAAATAACCCACTCTGATAACCCATGGTCTGCAGAGTGGGTTATTTAATCCATTGTGGGTTATCGTGTTGTGTGGCTGTCACAATGGGTTATTTTGGTGGCCTACAGAATAGCTTGGCAAGAACAGTTAAAGCTGCTGCTGAGTCTCTCTTCCAGCTGGCAGATCTCTGTTTCCACAATCTGCCTAGCAACTGATTGCAC